>NW_022990590.1:1996020-2554061 GCF_902827175.1 Gymnodraco acuticeps
AACTGTGGCGCGCTTACACTCTAGGTGCGCTGCATTTGTGCTTCAGATGAGGCTCCCTCCGGAAAATGAAGCACCCGCCGCAAAATGAAGCACCCTCCTACAGTGGCGTTTTCTCCCGGAGGCCAAGGGAAGCCAGGCTTCCCCTGTTTTTTCGGATTGTAGTTATAATTTAAATAAATAAATAAAAACACTTTGTTTTGTTTAGATAATTCTCCTGTGCTGTGTGTTGCTGCCGGCCCGTCTCTCCCCCATTCTCATTGAGTATTTTACAAAGAGTGAAACAAACAGCGCCCCTCTAGATGTTATGGTGAAACAGTAGATTGCACTCACTATTGCGAGAGGAGGCCAGCCGAATCTGGCTTCCTTTGGTGAAATAAAATGGAGGGATTGACCAATCAGATGAGGCCCACGTGATGCCCCTGCCAACCTGTGATTGGTCAGGGCCATGCCAAGGGAAGCCAGCCGCCTCTTGCTTCCCTTCAGAGGCGGCTGGCGATTTGATTGGACCAAGCGGCAAACTCTGGGGAACAGCCGGGAAGCCAATACGGAAGTGCCACACACTGCAGTTCATACATGGGCCGCTAGGGACTGGCTGCAGAAAGGAGCAATTTCCATAGACCCCCATGTTAAAATGCCCAACTTTACAGCAGAAAAAAACATGTTTCTACCCATGGATGCAATACATATTATTATCGATATAGTTAGATTCCACCTTCATGATTATGAATCTGTGAGTGAATTGTTTTCTAACACGACCCTTTTATTTATATTAGGTCTTAACGTTTTTGCATAAATTAGGGCGTGGTCACGTTGATGGACACGTACATTCCTCACTGTCAGCTAACAGCAACTTGTCCACTCTGCTAGGCTACAACCATAGAGGCTACAACGTTAGTTAGTCATAGTACTGTACTTGACCCTTTAGCTTTAGCCGTGTTCGTGGTGATTGTGCCTTTTAGGGAATATTGTTACAAATACCAGACAATTAAAATGTCGTGCTGTGCGCTTGAATGTACTAACAGAACTTCCAAGAAGTCTAAAATGATAATATTATACATGTTAACCCCGTTCGCAGGTGTTTGTGTGCTTGGTACTTAGCTTGTTACTTATTAGCCAGCTAAGGACGTAACCCTTTATGCATACATATACATTTTAGTTTATGATTCAGCCTTGGGTAAGACTTTTATAGTCTATGGCTATGACGCCCATAATGCTAAACGGGAGCAAATGTTAATAGGTGACCCAATTATCCCAGTGGTGGCCGCCGGAGCTAACGGAGCCGCAGGGGGCTAGCTCCAGCCGGCGTCCCGGAGCTAGCCCACTGCGGCTCCGTTAGATCCGGGCGGTGGAGTCCGTCTTTTCTCAACGTGTGAATGACAAGCATTAAGAATAACAAAATATAGCTAATTCTCTTGCAGATTGTCTCATTTGATTATGAATGTAACGTTTATATAGGGGAACTACACTGTTTGCAGTAACTTGGTATGCATGTATTTCATGTTAGCTTAGCTTCTTAGCCTGAGCTAGCTCTGTTTACTTCCAGTTCGGAGGCTGCAGGTCCCGCCTCGGCTCCGCCTCTTTGCCCTTATTTGGAGCAGGCGGGATTAGACTCTGACGTCACAGTCGAGCCGTTAGTGGCCGACTCCGCCTACTAAGGGCTTCACGGCAACTCTGCAGAATCCTATGGGTGACGTCACGGACACTACGTCCATTTATATATACAGTCTATGGATTGGACACTGCCATCCAATCAAATCACATCAACATCAGTTTTAATACTGTAACTGTCATCACCGCTGTTAGAAATTATCAAGCAAATGAAGCATTATGGAGGGTGGAGATTTGGCATACTTAATCAAACATAACTTTACTAAAGTTCCGCTACAGCAGCAACTAAAAATTAAATCAGATGACAGGCCAATGACCGCACTCCAGCTGTGTGTACACCAGTCTATGGTGTACACAGAGGAAAAAGGGAGAGAATCGGACGTTCAATGAGGACAATTATGTCCGCACGGAGTGGCTAACTGGAAGCGCTAAACTTCAGCGTCTATTTTGCTGGCCATGTCTTCTTTTTGACAAGGATTCGTGCTCCCTGAACAATCCTTGGGCAACTTCAGGATTCATCGACCTTGTCAACCTGTCACGGGCAATTGAGAGGCACGGTAAATCCAAAAATCACAGATTGTGTGATTGTCTGCATACATTAATAAGTAAAATGCTTAAATTAATAAGGAGAGAGTTTCAGCTGGAGAGTGCGTGCGGACCTGTCAGTTAGATAACAGGCGTGTGCAAGTCCTGCATCTGTGTGATACAAATGTGTGTCAAATTATACCGGGCACTGTAATCACTCATCTGGTTACGTTATTGAACACCCCCCCGACCCAAAAAATGGGCTTCCCCTACATTTTTCCCCACGCCACGCTACTGCCCTCCTATGCAGAGCCGGCCAGACCCATTAAGCGACATAAGCGGCCGCTTAGGGCCCCGCAGCCACTAAGAGGCCCCCTAGCAAAATGAAGAAAACAAATAAGAAAATAAAAAATTCTCAGTACACCGTCGCCGTGATAAGTATGTTTAATTAATTGTGTTAATACACACTTTGTCATACAATCTAAATGTAATGTTTTTAGCGTTACCTGGTGATTTCAAAGAAAGCTCTCTGGGAAATGTTGACTTACTGTTCGACATGAAGCTAGAAGCTACAGTACACAGTTGATCCGGAGTCCTGTCAGTTAAAGTGTTTCATAGTTAGCTTAGCTAAGCATCAATCTAGCACTGAAATATATGGATGTTATGTGACAGTATTTCTGAGAAAAAGTCAGCTGAAATGGTTGCATAGTTGCCACTGCCTGTCAACAGCATGTTTGACCGTATTTGCAGCAGTAAATGTGGCTGTTTGACGTTGCCATAACAACACCTGAATTACATTACATTACATTACATTACATTGCATTTAGCTGACGCTTTTGTCCAAAGCGACTTACAATAAGTACATTCGACCAGGAAGACACAACCTTGAAGAAAACAGAATCATATAAGTATATCAGGTTTCATAGAGCCAAACATTTCAAGTGCTACTCAACTGGCTTTAGGTAATCCAGTCCTTTATTAGTATAAAAGTGCTTCGTTAATCGTTCTAACGCTCGAAGTGGAATTGCCATAACAACACCTGAATTTAAATGTACAACCTCTTTTTGTGACAGATTTCTGCAATAAATTATAATTCTTCTGAATGATATTCCTATTGACAGCTAGTTTCTATGTGAACATTATGAGATGGACAGCCAGAGAGAATAAATGAAAAAACAGTTATGAAATACTATATGACAAAACAAGAATACAGTTTAAGTGATTTGTAAAATATCCATAAAGAAAAATCTGTTTACAGTTCTGTTTCATATGGGTGTTGAGAGATGTATCCATAGATCTCTTCCTTTTGCTCTCAAAGTGCACCAGATTGATGCTTTTAACTTCAATATTTAAAAAAAAATCTTCCCGGGGGAGCATGCCCCCGGACCCCCCTAGAGGAGGCTAGGTCCACGGTGTTTACATGGTTATTTATACAATATGTGTGCTTATTCTAACATCATAAGACAAAAGTTGATTCCGTGTTGTGTGTAGTGAGAACGCGCGGGGGGGGGGCCCCAAGCCAAAGCTCGCTTAGGGCCCCCATAAGTCTAGGGCCGGCCCTGCTCCTATGTATCCATAGATCTCTAAATTTTGCTCTCAAAGTGCACCAGATTGATGCTTTTAACTTCAACATTTAAAAACAAATCTTCCCGGGGGAGCATGCCCCCCCCCCCCCCCCCCCCCCACTTAAAATCATGTTCACATGGATAGGAAACTAAATACATTTGCACACATCTTGTGTCCATATCTTTCTGTTTTGGTGGTCATGCCACAACCGTGCACGTGCATGCATACGCAAGTCATGGTAAGATATCTGGATTAAGAGATTGCTTTTTCTTTGCACAGCATGAAAGAAAGGCCAAATGAATGGGCTGTGATCTTAGCATTTTTAAGTAGAGGTCAATAATTTGAACGGCCCTCGGAGGATGTTGAAAAAATTAAAATGGCCCTTGAGAGTAAAAAGGTTCCCCACCCCTGGATTAGACCGACAATTGATTACCTACGCCAGGGCTTCTCAAACTCTGGACCAAGATCTGGATCCGGACCAAACTGCAAATCAATCCGGATCGAACCCTGTGTCCCATTATAAAATAAAAAATACTTTACTGGCATTGATCCGGACCAGTGACCTTGTATAAAATTCACAAGTGGACCTTTAACAAAAAACTTTGAGTACCCCTGACCTACACCAAGGAGGTCATGATTTCTGTTTAGTTTGTTCGTCAGCAGGATTACGGAAAAAACTAATGGCCTGCCTTCAATTTAACTTGAGGCAAGGATATGGGACACGGATTACATTTTGGAGCGAATCCGAATCACAGGGCAAACTCACATTATTTTTCACTCTAATTAACATTGCGAGGTAGGCCATGGTGTTGGTGGAGGTCAGCCCCTATGAGTGCCCTTTAAGTTTAGTCTTGTAGCATCACTAGTGGAAAGTAATTAAGTATGTTTACTAAAATAATGTTATTCAGTACAGTTTTGAGGTACTTAATTTCAAATTGTATGTTCCCCTTCCTGCCTTAAAATGTGACTTGACTGAATACGCTGAAACTAAAGTGAGTTTGATTAATACATTCAAAGTTGTCTCATACGTTTTGAAAGTCTAAGTGATTTAAATTCGCAGAACATCATAAAACAAGAAGTTGATTCAGCAATGTTTCACGGAAACATTAATATCTAAAGTGGCCTGACTGTCAGAACGGTAACAACTAATATCCCTAATTATATATGTGAAATAGTAAAGCACTGCATTATACAGTCAGTATAACAGTATATTAGTTTACTAATCACTCACATTGTCTATTTTCTCCAGATATAGATGTTTTGATTGATTTCCTTATTTGTGTGTGTCCAAGCCTCATGGGTTTACAAGCAGCAAACATTTTCTATCACTTGATCTTAAATATTCTGCTCCTAAGTTTGGAGGAAAAAAGGTTACCTGCCTTAAAGGCCCGGACACACCAAGCTGACACCAAAGAACTGATACCTCATTCACACCAACGGTGTTTCAGGGCCGGTTCGGAGCTGGAGCTTGAAAAGCACCGGGTTTTCCTGTTCACACCGCAGCGGAGCAGCCTCTTAGCTCCGGAATCCGGTTTGTTTCAAGAACCAAAAAATTGTCCGGCCAGAGCAAAATTACCACATACGTCACGCTTACGTCGAGGCGGGGGCAGGGGCGGGATCAACTCCTGAACAACAACAAAAAGCCCGCGTTTTATCCAGTTTGTACACAACGATGGAGAAACTTAACAAGCAGCAGTGGTCCACTGAAGAGACCAGCTACCTACTGGGAATCTGGTCTTCCGAAGAGGTACAGAGGAAGCTGGAGCACAATCGGCCATTGTTGTTGTTGTCGGTGTGAGCTGTGAGGGGTTTCCGCACGGTTTGGCTTTATGAAGCAGACACGCAAAGGGTTACGTCATGATGCAAACGATGACGCAATGACGCAGCACCAGTCGAACTCTGGGCGGTGTGAAAAGAGCCGGAGCTAAACCGAAGAACCGGTTCTGAACCTGAAAAGCTCTAGCACGGAGCTTGAACCGGAGTTGCGTTGGTGTGAATGAGGTAACAGACGGACCCCCGACTGTTGTGTCGCCTCGCATCTCTGCGTCTTGGCCATGTGTCGCACTGGAACACACCGCAAAGACTTCAGCCGACAGCCAAGAAGCACGTACGAACTGCGCATGCGTGAGTGGCAATAACTCTCCTTACCAGCAGGCGGCGGTAGTGTGTATTCGTCATTCAAAAGAGACAACAACCGGAAGACAGACTGTGTGATAACCATGGATGTATAATAAGAACTGGATACAGCGTGGGAGGCGGGGCCTCATTCATTCCTACATATGAGAGTTGCTCATTGGCGCATGATGATAAAATGGGCCAACTTTTGAGAGAGCGAAACGTCACAGATTACCCGTCATGCCTGAGAAGTACCCGTATGTGCGCTCATAGAGCATGCGCAACTTTAACCACACCCCCCCAAAAGGCTTGTTCACATTAAGCACGTCAATTTGCGTACACGTACAGCACCGCGCGTTCATGACAGCATGGTACTGGATTTGTTTTGATGGATTTGATATTAACGAGGCGGCCGCGGCAGTTAGCAGCTAGCTAGTAATTATGCTAAGTTGACATCAATCGTTATGTACTTTTATATTACGCTGATAACAGGATCTAGTGATATCCAAGCAACAGAGCTTAATTTAGCATGATACTTGTGTGGGTTGTACATGAAACCACTTGATAATATATACAAATGTATGTATTTTGAAGCCCGTTATGATCAATTGTGAGTTAAATCTTATCTAAAAAGTAAAGCTGATGATGGATCACTGTGGTGGAGTTAAAATAACAATAGTCTATTTCTCTTTGAAACGTGATAGAGTAAAAGGATAGTAACTGTGACTATTCATGTTAAGTACCCCACAAGTAACAAACACGTATATAATACTTGAAGGAAAGGTGTAAAATGTTTCCATAAATACCAATATCACACACTACAACACCCCTTTTTGTTAAATACCAACCATATGTATATATATGCCGCTAAAACTGTGTAATATACCAGGCTGCTAAATCCTCCAAACTGTTAGTCAGAACACGTAAAAAATGTTATGGATTTTTAATGCACTTAAGATATTCATTGCTATCGGGATGTCTCCACCTTTAATTTCCTGGGGGTTCACATCTCGGAGAGCCTCAGCTGGACAGCACACACCACTGCAGCAGTTAAGAAGGCCCAGCAGCGACTTCACTTCCTGAGGGTGCTTCGGAGGAACCGACTGAACAAGAAGCTGCTGGTGTCCTTCTACCGGGCGACCATCGAGAGCGTGCTGTCATACTCCATCTCGGGGTGGTATGCAGGATGCTCAGCTGCGGACAAGAAAGCCCTGCAGAGAGTGATCAGGATGGCAGAGAAAACCATCAGCTGCCCCCTGCCCTCTCTAGAACACATCTCCACCTTCCGCTGCCTCAGCAGAGCTAACAAAATTATAAAGGACAGCTCTCACCCAGGTCACAGACTGTTCTCTCTCCTGCCTTCTGGGAGGAGATACAGGAGCTTCAAGTCACGGACAAACAGACTCAAAAACAGTTTCTACCCCTGGGCCGTCAAGCTGCTCAACCACCACACATAATGCAATAACTGTAACCATTCTCACACATACACACACACTTTTAAATGCACTTTATATACTATTTTTTATATCAATATTTTTAACTATTTATTCCCCCGTATGATTGTATGTTGTCTGTCCTATTGCCGTCTTTTTTAGTGTTATGTATTTGTTTATATTTTTTGCACACCGGGACAGAGTTGCACTCTGAATCTCGTTATACTCTGTGTATAATGACAATAAAAGGCTCTCTCTAAATTAAGAGCATTCCATGGAATATAACAAAAAGTGTATCTTGAGCCGGTTTCTCAAACTTACCTACCCCACCTTTAACTTACAGATCGCAATACCAGTACTGATCAAATATTTAAATATGGCTGATTCACTATCTCAATATTAAAAGTGCATGATTTGCAAGTATTAACATGCGATGCATAGCTATTATAACCAACAAAGCGAGTTCAAATGAAGGGTAACATTCAAAGCGTAGGATAGGGAATTAAAAAATCATGAGGTTTAAACAGATTCCAGTTAAAATCTAGACAAAAAAGTAAAATGACACCACACAGAAACTCCAGTATATCCTGATTGGATGTCTAATCTAGTGTAACATGATAAAATATTTACACAAAACTGATGTAGCCTACAGACCATGTACAATTGCAATATTCTCCAGGAACAACTTCACTCAAGGAAGCCCTTCCTTATCCACTTTCCCTTCACACACATCTGTCAACAGTGCATGTCCTGAAGATCATCCACTGTCAACCCACGCCTCAGGGGGTTTATCCATGATGTCATAACAGCATCATCCGTTGTGAGCTCATTGCCTTTATGACCTAATTGGCAAACGGTGATGTGGGGTAATTGCTTTGGCATTTATGATGCCTCCTCATTTACCTGAGCAGAGCGGTACAACACTGACTGTTAACCCTCAGTTCGAAGTGGCATATTTGTTTACTCCCACTAAAGTAGCCGGTTTAAGGCCCAATATGAGTGAAATACAACCCCCACGAAATGCCTCATGGCTCATGTGCCCTAAAGTTTGTAACCCCTCGTGAGCGCGCGGACACCAACACAGGGGGGTTGATGTCCAGGTGAGCATTAATCCAACCAATTATAATATTAGTGAGCTCGTGTGCTACTGTGTCCCTATAATTGACCTTGTTCCCGTCCAGTGAGCACACAAAGCACTATTATCGCTTTGACATTACACTGTGGTTGCTGCTGCTGGTGGTGTTGTTGGAGGTGACTGGGGGAGGGAGGGGATATGATAACACAAACACACATTGAACGGCCAGTCCGACTGAGAGTACCACTCCCTGGGAATCTCCTTCATCACCATGGCCATTATCTGCCTCGGCAACGTCCTCCAGACATGACTTTAAAAACATACACAAAAGGAGGAAAGCTGGCCATGCGACCCCTGCTCTGCCTGAATTCAAAAAAGAGAATTAACGAGGAAAGATAACGTAGAGCAGCCGCTACTTACCGTAACGTAGCTCTGCGTGGCGGGCACTATCTCGTCTAATTTTCCAATGGTGCGAGGAGCCAGTCAGGGCACCTTGTTTTCCGAATGGCTGGGTAAGGCAAGTCCGCCTGGTCCGACTGGTTCACCGATGCAGCTCAACTAGAAATACACCCGCCACGAATGTTCGCCACTTCAAAAATATCGACGAGAGAAGAGACGGAGCCAACAACTCTGATCTCGTAAGAAGAGGTAACACTCCTTTCCGAGGCAAGCGGGGTCTGCTCAGGATGTTTGTTTTCATATATCCCATCCACTCCAACTGCCAATACGGCTGAGGAAGCGTGAGTGTTGCTGCTGGAGATAGTAGAGAGTCCGTCGCCCGCACACACGTCGCTTATATCCCGTCAGTTGGCATTACCAGTGCACGCAGCGCTCAGTTTGTACACCAGTCTGTGTGTGTTGCTACTGAACAACAACTAGCAGCAGATCATGACTGACTGCAGCGCTGACACGCGGTGTGGGCTGGGCCCCCTCCTGCCATTTAAAGTGTAGCAAAAATCACCAAAAGTCCAGTCCAGTTCCGTATATGACTACAATAAACAAATGTGTTTTATATAACAACAACATGAACATCCTCATCCTACTTCTGTGCTGAAGCATGTGATGGCAACATGGTGAGTCTTTTAAAGGGGTATCCACGCGTATCTGCAACTCTTGGTCCCACCCGTGGTAACTTTCTTGGAGGGATGTTGCTGTGGCATTAACAGGACAGGGGGATGACTGTCAGACAGCCTGGAAACACCTGTTAACAAACCAGTGTATCCCAAAATGGGATTCAGGCCAGGAAAACCTCAGCTGTGGCACTTGCAAGGGCTCCATGCCAAAAGTTGCAGATATGGGTCAAATTCTAATTAAATTCCCAATAAAACTGTGCCCAATTTAGTATTTCTTCATATAATTTCCATGACACTTAAACCATCAACCAGAGATGTATTCAGACTAAGTTCAGAGCCCCAAAACCCCCACGTTTACTGTATGTCAATTGGTTGTGTGTAGGTGATATGACTTTTAAGAATATGCATTATAAAATGTTATTTTAAAAAAAAATAGATTGACAAAATGATGGTCCTGCATTATTTAATATTATCCGCCTGGCTTTTACAGAAGCTCTGTAATAAAGATACTTTGGTTGAATTCCCAAGTCACCTTGAATTATATAGGAAACCTTTGTTTTCTCAGGCATGAGGAGGATGAATCCAAAAACAAAGTAAAGGCTTGATGAATTTAAGTGAATTGGGGCTGCGTCTGACTAAAGAAAACATCTGTTAAAAAACTGTCACACCAGTTGTGCAATATAATAGTTTTATTTATCTTATGCTCACTACTTCTCAAACACATGAATTTTACTAAAACGTTTATTAATCTCACGGACAAGTGATTGTTCAACAGCTAACAGTTCAGCGCAGGTGTCAAACACATTTTAATTTGGTGAACTGTTAATTAAATGTAATTATTTCACCAAGCAATATAACTCAGCAGCTTAAAACAGTGATTGGCAAGTGATTCATGTTGATTGCCGCAGCACATTAACATTTAGATGAAAATGTATGCTGGCGACGTGCCATGGCTCAAGTCCAAGTTTAGTAGTCCCAGTTTCTCAGGTTTGATTTCAAATCATGAAGATCATGTGCAATGTATGTTTTGAGTCCCTAAAGGCGAAGTCCATGTTAGCACTTTGAATCATTAAAACAAGAAGTTGATAAAAAGTCGATTTCTTGCATATAATTATGGCCTCTTTAACAAGCATTTTAACTTGTCTTAGTAAGAAAAGCACACATTGAATAGATGATGGCTATGTTCTATTTCAGATGCAACAGTAAACAGATATAGATTTCTAATTTAAGTCAAAATGTCTTCACTTAGAATATTTGACAACACGTGTGTCTTGGTAGCAAGAAGTCAAACACACGCTATCCACAGCCATAAAGCATTCCCTGCTTTATCCTCTACATAAGGAACATCATGATGTACTAAAAAATAGTACAGCTAAGATCATAAACTTTAACCCTCCTGTTGTCTTCGGGTCAAATCTGATCGATTTACTACTTTCATCAATCATAACTTTTTTGTTTTACATTCGATTGCATTAAGGCTTTATGATCACCACTTTCATTGAATTTTGGATGATTTAGTCAACTTTGTAACACCCATGGTGTTCCCGGTCAAAAATGACCGCCATAAAGAAAAGGAATTAGTAACCATCCGGATCAGATAAAACACACACACAAACACACACACACACACACACACACACACACACACACACACACACACACACACACACACACACACACACACACACACACTCTAGATGTGTGTGTGTCCCCCTTATGTGCCCAATCCCCCCATGTGAATCACACCTGGCTGGCCTGGCACACACAAACACACAGAACAATTTGACACATTTCCCGCTCTTATGTGCCCATCCCCCCACATGGATCACACCTTGCACACACAATACATGTTCAGTGTCTATTCTTTGTATATTTACTGCAGTTTTTCATGTTTACCAGTAGTGTGATACAATATTTACAGTTTGAAAGGGTGTTAAATGAAATTTGGTGATGATGAATGGTTTTTGTGTTAATGTAATAGCAGTTAAAACAGGACCGGTCCAATTTGAACGCGAACTCCAAAGTAAGGAGGGGGAAATGAAGACAATAGAAGGGTTAAAGAAAAATCAAGTGAGATATAGGGTAATTTTCTCATAGACTTCTTTAAAACTTGACATTTTTTGTACGCCCCCAGCTGGCCTTTCAAAAGTGTGCAGGAACTTCAGCATTGGCTACACTTCTCAGACCTACAGGTGGCCATGGCTAAACATTAGCATGTTACCAGCAAGTTAGCATGCTGGTTAGCATTTGGCTCGAAACACTGCTGTGGCTATGAGTCAAGCGTTAAGTGGGGCTATCAACTTGTTTTTGTGCTTACCACTAAATAAATGTTTTGTGGTAACCTCCCAAAGCAAAACTCTATGTTATTTCCTTCTAACATGAGTGTATTATGTTTGGGATTTTGTGTGTTCAAAATAAGAAAGACAAAAAATATGATTATTGGAAAAACCCAAATTCAACATCACTAACAACAGTGATTTGTGCATTATAGGTTGGAGTTATAGTAAAATAAAGAGAAGAACAACAAATTAAAAAAGTGCTTTAAAGCAATCAATTAACTTTGTTTCACGTAATAGAATGAAACAATTTAACCACTAAATCACATTTGATCAGGTCTCTGATTGATAATTATTGAATGGTGAAAAGTAATACTAATCTGTCCAGGCTCATTACATCACACTTAGTTTCCCAATGTACTGCCAATGTAGGGCTTATCTTGAATTACACACACACACACACACACACACACACACACACACACACACACACACACACACACACACACACACACACACACACACACACACACACACACACACACACACACACACACACACAGGGATCCACAATTAAGCTGAATCAGGATGCAGGGCTTGATTGAAGAGAGCGTCTGCTAACTAGACAGCGCAGTCAACGAGGAAAAGAAACAAGCTGGAACATGAACTGATCCTGTGTGAACAACAGGGGCCAAAAGCCTTTGTCCTATTATGCCTTTCACTCTGTTTGCTCACCACACAATCACGTGAACGGACGGATATTTCAGTTGTTTACAGCAGAAGTCCTAACCCTAATTAAGTGATAGAGATATTCCTCCAAAATGTACTATATTGGTTTTCCAAAGACTTACCCCCTCATTCTTTTCACACACCTCTAATAATGAATAGATAAAACGTACTCAAGTTAACTGCCTGATTGGTAATATTGGACATGTTAAGCAAGATGTCATCAAAAAGATGTTTGTAGTATGTCACAGTAGTGCTGTCAGATAAAATATAGCATGCTAATTAAACCACAAAATGACAAAAACAAGTGTCGGTGGATGTAAATGAGCTCTTGCAGGAATTGAGGGTGATGTCAGCCAGTGGAAAAACCTGTCACTGCTTTAAATCAGACAATGTGCTGGTCTCAAGATGAAGCTTTGAAATGCTCTGAGGTAAAGCTATAATGACTCCCAGCATTCAATGTTTCCAGGGTCCTCCTTTCTCTATAATGAGCGCAGCCAATCACCAATCTAGGTTCTTGTCACCTTTGAGAACTTGATAACAAGGGTTACATGCTACACATTTGCTTTAAAACTCCCACCTCTGCTTTTCTTCTGGGGAAAGAACAACTACTGAAAGATTTTTGAAAGATTTCGCTTCTTTCAACAATGATTTATTTCTCTGTCAACCTCCTGAGTTTAAGAGTGTTCATTTCTTGCATAGGACTTGTGGGTAATGTATTTCTCATCCTTGCCATCATTCAGACTAAGCTTTCCCGGGTCAAATCCTTCGAGTTCTTCCTCTTGGGACTGTCCGCTGCCAACTTGGAGGAAATTGTCACCGTGAACATCTACGATATTATCATCCTCAAGACCTCCACCATCGACAATTGGTTGTGCGACATGCTCCAGTTCCTGACAATGTTCGGAGAAATCACCAGCATCTTCTTCACCGTCCTCATCTGCATCTTTCGTGGACAGAAGCTGAGAGACGTCGACAAGAGGGTCAACCCGATCTACCTGGACAATGCCAGGTCGGCCTGGATGGTGAGCGGGCTTTTTGTGATGGTCGCTATGCTGCTTTGTCTCCCAGTTTTTGCAATCAAGCCTCAAGGCCTTCAGGGAAACACAACAAGGAATAGCAGCAGCTGCTCTCCCAACTTCTTTCAGTGTAGTGGAAACGATTGCCCCATACTCAACCGTGTTTACAAGTACACGTTCATCGTGGTGTGCTACCTGCTGCCTCTGATCATCGTCACAGTCACCAGCTGCCTCATCATCGTGGTGCTGCTGAACCGGAGGAATACGGTCACACCTGGGGCGAGCGAGACTGGGTCGAGCCAGTTCAGTACGAAGAACAAGGACCAGAAGCTCAAGAGGAGCACCATAGCTGTGCTGGCAGCGATGGGGTTGTTCCAGGTCGACTGGAGTCTCTACCTGATCTTCCAGCTGACCGTCAGCCACTCTGACTATGCGTTTTGGGCTGAGACTGAGTTCTTTCTCACAACTTCCTACACATCTATCAGTCCCTATGTGTACGGGATCGGGAATAACCTGTTTTTATGCAAGAACTTTATGAAGAAGTAACTTGAAGATTTTCTTCTGTATTTAAAATTGGGACACACATCTTTTGACATTTTTAGAAACCTCACCTTGCTCAGACCTTTTTCTGTAACTGTCATTGGTAAACAGATTAAAGCATTGTGTTCCAATTAAATATATTTGTTTAGATCTTGAAATTTTTTATTAGATGTTATGCAACTTATCTTTTTGCATTGTTTTGCTATTAAAAATCGTTTTCAGTCCCACCGTTTTATATCTAAAAAAAAAAAAAGGGTTTTAATCAGCAATACCTTTAATTGTTGGCAAAAAGCATTAAAGGATTGCTATTTTCTAAGCTGAAAAATAAAATGTTTTTTGTTCCTAAAGAAGCTCTCTTTCTGCCTGGCAGTTGGAGGAGGGCAAGCACATCTTATGTGATGCAGTGTAACCCAAAATAAATACTAAAGACATTGCAAGTTCCTGTTTCGCTGCAGACTCACTCTTTATCTTCACTTCAATTCTTCACATAACAGTTGTATATAAACTCTATATAAATAAACACAGAGTTGACTTGTGTTCATGGTCAAATAATATATTGTATTATATATATTTTGCAGAAGAGTGAAGTCAAGTGCAGGATAAATCTTGAGTTTAAGCTTTGTAACATAATTGAAGAGATGCACTGGCTCTGTTGAAATTGATTATGTATGGGTCACATATAATTGAGTCTTGTTGTGACCAATTTATTTTGTTGGATTAAGGTGATGTAGGTTTATGCCAAATGTCTGCTTAAATAGTGTCAATTTATAAAAACGTGTGTGGGTGTGTAAAATGATTTAGCCTTAATCATCACAATTTAAACATTAACTCGTAAAATACTTTAGTGTCAATAACATGAGATATGAGTGCCTTTAATTGACAAAGCTACGCCTGACTGCTTTTGGAAAAGTTTCTCATTATGTGTTACCTTCTGCCATGACATCTAAATCTGTTCTTTAAATGTAATCCCTTCTCATTAAAAAAAAAAAATATATGCATTATGTCTACACTTTTAACTCAAAAACAATCCCGTATTTACACGGTGATGATACAATAAATATTGTGCCTGTTCACGGTAATTTTAAATTAGGTTTGACAGAGGCTCACAAAGGCTATACAAAGTCTGTGCACTTTCCTTTGTCTGTGCTGCCACTGCTGATTTTACCTTAGTGCCATCACAATCTGGTAGCTGTCACTCCACACTGTATTGTTGTTAAGGAAGTAAAATCAAAAACACACCCTTATTAAGGAGTTCTTAAAGTGGCTTCTTTTTATTTTCTGCAGATATTTAAAAAAGTCTCACTATGTATGCAGTGTGACATGATGTGAGCAATAACCTTATGTGTCATCATTAAACAGTAATGATATTACTGTTGTATTATTATAAATGATCTGATCCAATATACAATTGTAGCCTACAGTGAATACATACAATAAGTGGTCTGATGTGTGAAAAAACATTTAAACTTCCTGTAGCTTAACTGGATGTATTATGAATATTATTTTAATAGTTTTATGGGAGATTTTGCCCTGAGGAAAATAATTTTGTATTGTCTTAATGTGAAACTTGGGGGTGTATTTAAAAGGGCTTTTTGGGAGTATACCTCTCAGTACCAAAGATAAGCTTTAAATGTTTTTGCAATAATGGATCGGGATAGTAGGCAATAGAATAAAGGTCTACAGCAGGAACATGGCTGCAGCATAACGCCACGAGATCCCCACGTGGAATACAGGAGAGACGGGTAGGTTCATGCTGGCTTCGCTCCGACTTCCTAGTCCTGTTTAGACCCCGCCCTGCTCGCCCGATAGCTTACCACGTTACTCTTGATGTTGCCATAATTCTCCCTTAATATATGTGTGAGTTTACACATAAACCTACCTTGGAACCTTTGACGGGAAGTCCTTTATTATGTAGGGAAACACAAACGATTTTACACTTAATTTGGCGTTAACCCATGTCTACACTCATGCACGTGACAGCTGTGATGCATGCTTGCTTGCCATTTTTTCCTCTGGTTTATTTATTGAATTGGCTCTAGCCCACCCTTCTCTGGCCACCAATTGAGAAACGAACCATTTGTTCTATCCGCTGCGTTTGTGTTTTCAAATGAATAAAAATGACAATGTATTTCTCAGTCATTTTAAGGCACTAATGCATTTCAGCCGACTTTAGTAAACTGCAGTGCTGACTTGTTTTGTTTAGCAATTGTGTCGTCAGCAGGTTTGGTGGCTCAGTAAAATAATTCACGTTAGGACATTATTTTCTGTGGATTATTTTGGGAAATAAATGATAGGCCTATTTTAAAAACTCGTAACCTTCTTATCAGGGTACTTTTGATTTTTCGGAACCTAACAGACGCCATCTTTTTGGAGAACAAGCCAGTTGACGTTGTTTTGCGGTCCGGTTTCAGCAGTTTAAAAAAAGTAAACCATGAGTTATTTATTAAGTTTGTGTAGGTCCATTTTGATACTTTGCTGCAGGGGCGTATTGACAAGGAACCTGCACTGTTTGTCACCTGCTCTAAAATAACTTTTCTCAAAGGGGGTTTGTTAAGCTGAAATTCAGGCATTAAAGAAGTGTCCGATAAAGTCCTGCGGAGGGAGCCTGCGCAGTGGCTATTGAATCTACACCGCCATGGTGAACGTGTTACGTCACAGGACGAGAGCACGGATGTGTGTGTGTGTATGTGTGAGCGAGAGGGGCAGAGGAGAGTGTGTGTGCTCTTTAGACAGGGTGAGAATGGAAATGTGATCGAAAAGGTAGAAGAAGTGAAGGAAATACAAAGGAATGAAGGTAAAGTCTCGGGTATTTGCTCTCAGCTTGGGAATCACACGCACGAAACATTCTCGCGCAAACTTGCTGAGAGTTGTCCTTACAGGCGCGCGGACTGAGCTCGAGGTGGGAACAAGCAAGAAAAAAAATCTCCGGGATGGTGGACTCCCGCTTCCCTCGCGGCCCGGGAATCACGCGCCATTGAAGGGGGGTGATATCGTGCATGCGCTTTGGCTCCTCTGCGTGCACGCTCGGGTCGGTCGATGCGAGCACAGTGGCGTGGCTTTCGGCCTCCATTTGTGTTTATGTTCGAGGGACACACCGAGGCCCTTTCGACAGTCGACGTGCAACAGTTGAAGTTTTACCGGGAACGTTATCGTTATGTTGCCTCGGTAAACATTTAGGCGTCGTTCAAAGGTGAGGCGTCAGAGAAACCTGCAACTTTTCTAACTTGGTGAGTGCTGGAGCAGGCGGCCTTCCTCTCTGTTGTGTGTGAGGAAGACATGGCTGTTGCTAAACAACTTAAATTATCCATGTGACTAATAATTTTAAGAGGAAAAGTTTTTACAGGAGGAAGGATTCGGAGTTTGTGTGGTAAACATGCCGGTAAAAACGCATTTTGCGCACTCGTTTGGCCGGTTAACACCTTTACACTACAGCATCTGTGTTGTTGGTGTGATTAATACATTGACCTAGAGAGGGCAAGGCAGAAATGAAGCCAACATTGATAGCGTGTCCTCTGTCGTCGACGTTGGGAATTTTATTACGGTTGCTACCGAATAAATACTTAAAGAAACGTTAGTTTGTGTTTTGGATACTTAAAACGAGGCCTGTCCGAGCCCTTCAGCCATGTCCTCCGCTGTGTGATACCAGGCTCGCAGGCTATTGGTCAGTCACACCGAGGTGGTCTCGCAGCACACTTGAGGAAATACAAAGTCCAATTTTTCAGACTGTCAATAAATTATATATTAAACTTTAAAAAAAATACTGAAACATTTCTACCTTCGTGCCATTTGATTAAGTTAGTATAATAAGTCACATGTTTGTTATTTTTAACGATTGCAGGTCAAATATATGGGGTGTATTTGTTTTGGTGTTTTAATGCTGTGTTCACCAAAATGGTGTCTCAGTTTTTGTGGTTTTGAACTCTCTGAAGTTCATTTCATTTATGAATTGTATTCTGTTGCCTGATGTTGCAAGACAGGGTCTGAAAAAATATCATCACAACAAATCATGCTTTCATGATGTGTAGCCACACATGCATACACATATTGACAAAGCAGGCTTTTTTTGAAAGCCTTGCATGTAAGATAAGGTTTATAAATATGTCCTTACACAGTAGAACAACTCATCACTAGCTCATAGAAGGATATGGCCAATGGTTGTAAATAAATTATATTTTGTCCATTAGTAGCTAATTTATTTTTCAGGAGCATATCCTAAAATTGCTCTGGTTGGATTCTATTGGGATACAATGTGCTGTTGTATGAATCTTACAAACCATGGACATCTTGATATTAGGTTGGGTGTTTTATGCATTACAAAATATGAATTAAACACCATATATTAATAATACTTACGTGTCATATGAAACCAATACTTTGATGTAGCCTGCAGTCATTTAATTTCTTGATTTTAAAGTAAATGTGTATGCACTATACATTAAGACATGTTTATGAGCAGCCAAAATATCCAACATATTTCCATAACTGTCATTTCTACAGCTAGCACACTGTTGTAACACCACTAATGCTACAACTAGCTTGAAACATGTCAGCACTCGATAGCTCTCTGAAGTATTGTTGCTATCTGAAAAGGGTTGGAGATATAGTTAAAGGATGTTGTAAAGTGAGTTTGTGGCTTATTTTTTCAATTTGATAATAGTAGATCTATCGACACTCTTTTAGGTGTATTGAATGCGAACATTGTTATTTCTTGCTTTTACATTTACCACTTTTGGTTATTTTCTGTTAGTGTTTGCTCTACTTGGATGACCAGTAAAATACTTTTGTAAAATGTTTTTTAAATGTGGTTTTTATTTAGTTGTCACATTTATCTTCTCTCTTTTTTTATGTTTTGTGTGATTTTAGCAATTATGTTTAATAAGGTAGGAAATGTAAATCACCACGCTATACATATAACTCTGTTATTATTTTGTCATTAGGTATCAAATGAATTGTGACCGCCACATCTATTGGTGATGCCTGCCACAGACTCTGAACTCGCATCAATGGAGGACCCCCACCCTATGGAGCATGAGGAGGGGAGCTCCAGTGACATTCCCTCCTCAGTTCCTCCTCCTCCTGTTGTCCCTTCTTCAACTCCTCTTGATCCAACCACTATGAGAGCTAACGTACCTAGTGAGACAACGATTGAGGAAAAAGCTGTCTACATGGCAAGTAATGATTTTAGCTCCGCTCTCTCTTCGCCTGCTGAAGCCAGCCCAGCAAAGCCTACTGCAACATCACCCACTACCTTTGAAGGAACTGTTAAAACAAGCCCAGCTACTTCACATATTGCATCAGCATCAGACTCCCTGACATGTACAGAAACAAGCAATGTCCCCGCATCACAATCCCCACCACTACCGTTTTCTGTGTCGTCATCTAACACATTTGGCAGTACGGACCCTGAACAGGTCTTTCCTACTTTGCTCACCTTCAAAGGCGTCAGCGTCACTCTGGAGAATAACAGCGTGTGGAAGCAGTTCAACAGCTGCGGAACTGAGATGATTCTCACTAAACAGGGCCGCCGCATGTTCCCGTACTGCCGGTATCGCCTGTCTGGCCTGGATCCTGATCAGCGATACAGTCTGGTCCTTTCCATAGCTCCATCGGACCAGTACAGGTACCGCTGGAACTCGTTTAAATGGGAGGCCTCTGGACCAGCAGAGCACCAGTCCCAGACGATGATCCGGGCCTTTGCCCACCATTACTCACCCAGTCTAGGCTCGGAGTGGATGGGTAGCTTGGTGTCTTTCTACAAACTCAAGCTGACCAATTGTTCCCATGACCAGGAAGGCCATATAATCCTACACTCCATGCATCGCTACATTCCGAGGCTCCACGTCATACCGTTACCAGATGGGAACGCACCCTCACCAGACCAGCCTGTGGTTATGGGACCAGAGAGCATGACCTTTACGTTTCCACAAACCGAATTCATGGCTGTCACGACCTATCAGAACTTCCGGATCACCCAGCTGAAAATCAATCACAATCCGTTTGCAAAAGGCTTTAGGGAAGAAGGAAACAACCCCCGCCTAAACCGGATTACTACAGATGCTCAACATGTAATAAAGATGAACACTCACCTGGTAAACACAGAGGCTCAACCCGTGGAAAAGACAGACACTCACCTGGTAAACACAGAGGCTCAACCCGTGGAAAAGACAGACACTCACCTGGTAAACACAGAGGCTCAACTCGTGGAAAAGAAGGACACTCACCTGGTAAACACAGAGGCTCAACCCGTGGAAAAGAAGGACACTCACCTGGTAAACACAGAGACTCAACCCGTGGAAAAGAAGGACACTCCTCTGCTTTCTACTGTCGCTCAACCTTTAGAGGATATGGACACTCACCTGGTTACTACTGAGGCTTCACCTGTGGTTAAGATGGAGCCTCAGCCGATTCTAAAACCTGCTGCTGGACTTAACGAGAACAAGGAGGAGGTCGTCAATCTGAGGTAAGATTTTTTTAAGTTATTACATTTTTGTTCGGTATGAAACACACACACTTATTGGCAGTTTTCTTATGTGCAACTGTAGAATCTAAGGCAATTCTTTACCATTTATTTTAAGATGAAAATGGCCAGGTTTGTTTTATCTTGTCAAGGAGGTATTCAGTTAATTATATGTTTATTATCGGGGTTGTAATTTTCAGCTTCATTTAATTATGTTTTCAAATAATATAAGACAAGTTAACAACAAATGGCACATACCTTTTGATTGTAGACTGTGTTTTTTATACACAGATTCTGGCCAGTCTGTGTTTTGCGCACAGTAAAGGTCAAGATGGGACATAGTTGCTGTACTGGATTGCATTGTGGCCAGGGGATATATCTACATATGGCATTAGATTATGTTCAACTTTTTGAAAAGCTCTTTGTCATTTACAACATTATCATATATAAATAAATGCTTTGGTTGTATTTCATATGTGAATAATGTAATGGTTTGTGTTTTCATGTATTCACATCCTTCCACTGCTGTGTCCAGCTCGTCAAAGGAACCTCAATTCAATCATTCACCTAAAATGTCTTTAAGATAAATTAATTCTGACATGTAATTTTAAGGAACGGCTATATTTACGGTTTATAGATAGAATAATAGGATCACCTTAGACTCAACACAAGATGAACAGGGATCACAGAAAGACCTTGTAACCAAATTGAAGAGAGGAAACTGAAACGGGACATTTGCTTAACAACACACAAAAGAAACCATTCATTTGAATTGACACTAGGGATGCACGATAATTATCGGCACGATAATTATCGGACCGATAATTATGACGTCATCCCGATAAACCCGATACCAGTATTAATAGCCCCGATAATATACAATGTATTTTTTGGGTAAAAAAAAAGAAAGAAATACTGCGGTGTGGGTGGATTGGGATGAGGGGCGCTTGTTTTTCACTCTGCTCCTCCCGTTTTGCCAGTACTGTGGTATTAGTGGTTTAGGAAGAGTTGAGTTCTTCACAAATCCAGCGCTCCCTAACTCGTGAAGCCAGGACAGTAAACAAACATGTCGTCGGTGGTATGGGCGTTGGAGCTATGTGCAACTCAAGGCATATGCTCGAACCGGAGCTGCCTGGACGCTGCAATCATGTTGCGCACTATCCGTGCTGCTGAGTGTGCTGACTTCTCGTACAATGTCCCACTGTCTGGCTTCCTGCATAAAGTCAAGTGCTCGGCGCAGTTGTGGCGAAATGTCGCTCCTCTGTTTTCATTTAAACAGCTCCGTATATCCGTTAGCGCAGCTAGCTAGCACCAGATGCTAACAACAACAATGCACGTAAGGTCTCTCTCTCGCTCGCTCGGGCCACACATACACACACCCTCCCGGTCCTCCAGATGGCCAGTCGGTGCCTGCCGGTGAGCGTGGAAGTGTGGTCTGCCACAAGCGGGCGGCAGGAGCGGGGCTGTCAGCATCAGCTTGTAGATGGTATTTTAAACTCGATGCGCTCTGAAACTACGGGGCGGCCGAGGACAAAAAATACACATGCGTTAATCGCGTTAAAATAATTAGTGGCGTAACATTTTTTTTTATTACCGGTCTTGAGAAGCAGGAAGTTATCGGTATCGGTTTCAAAAAACCAATATCTTGCATCCCTAATTGACACCCATTTTACGTTTTCAACCACAATTAAGGATTATACAGACTTAATACTTGCAATTCATTTATAAATCATTGTTTATTGCCGAGTCTTTGGATAGCAATCCACTGTTTTCTTTTTGGTGTCTTCGTCTCACACTTTCTATTTTGGAGGTTTTGCTGCAAACAGGAGTCTTTCTATCTGCCCTTGTTATCCATGACGGCATCATCAGGTGTAGGAGATTGTTATTGTCACACTGGTTATAATAGTCAAATGTAGTGAAATACCGTTGCTGGTATTAAAGAAAAATAGTATAAAATCATTGTGTTTCTGGTTGTGGAGGTGGTATTTCATCATCACCTTAAACTGCTGGAATTACCCAATGTACCACACACATGTTACTGTGCCATCACAATAGGTTTTATAAATATCATTTTGTATTTCTTAGTTGTTTAGTGTCTTTAAACAGTGCTTCTTTTTACTTTCTTGCAGCTCAAAGGATCCCACTGTCTCAAACGAGCATATGTTCACCAGGCTGGTCCTGAAGCCCATAATGTCCTACCCTTCCAAGAAGGATTTGGCATATGTCCCCTGTATAAGAGGCAAACATGCCCTCGGTGAGCTTGTGCTTTTTCAACAACGACGACTTGTGAAACCCAAGGAAGAAACCCTCGCTGTCGATATATCACCCAAGATGCATCAACTAAAGCCTAGACCAATGGCGATGACACCCACTTCCTTAACACCTAGCCCGAGTTCTTCCACCGGGGACCGCAAGAGGAAGAAAAGGATGAACAAACGTTGGGCAAATTCGCGGGGAAGAGAATGGAAAGCTGTGGCTGCACCCCCCACGGTATTGCTCAGCCCATCATTGACTGTCGCTATGCAACCAGAGCTGGATGATGTGGAGGGCCTGCTGTTTGTGTCATTTACCTCAAAGGTAAAACACTGTATGCTCTGTACTCTACTTATCTCCATGTCTCCTAAGGATTTATGTTTGATTGTGTGTGTAGTCTCTGCAATCTTAAGAGAGGGTTTGTTGTTGAAAGAGTGATTTTTGGTGCACATTTGTAAAAATTCTGCAAAGTATATAAGCGTTAACTTTTGTTCTGTGCGACAGGAAGCTCTTGACGTTCACATCAGGGACATGCCGGGCAATAGCACACCATCAGCATCTCCAGTTTCCCTAACGACACCAATGCAGTGGGAGGAAAAAGGTTAGCATTTCAAAGATTTCTTTCATTTGGCTGACGTCTGTAACAAATGCTTTTATGCACTTCTGCTGTACTGTAAATGTTATACTTATATTGATTGTTGTGAAAATCCTGCATTCACCTCTTGTCACCACTTTCTATTTATTCAAATGTAATGTGCACAATCTTTGACTACATTTCTGTGTTGTTTCAGTCGAGGTGATTCTAGAGACAGATGAGGAGCAGATATCCCGCTCGGAGGCCATCCTGCTGCGGGACCTCGCGATCCTCAAACACAGACAGGTCATCCATCCGGTTCTGCAGGAGGGTGAGTTCATACACATCGGGATAAACATCCTAGTGTTTGAGTAGGTCATAGAAAGTAAGGAAGTGTAGATATTTGTCTGTTGTTTAATTACTTTTTTTTAAATCTGTTTTTAGTGGGTATGAAACTGAGCTCCCTAGACACAATGAGGTCCATCGACCTGCAGTATCTGGGGGTTCGTCTGCCGCTACCTCCCCCAAATCTAAAAGATCAAGGCAACGCCACGGCTCTGTCTCAAGGTGGTGAGTTGGATTCATCTTTGAAAGTTTGTGCAGGTTTTTTGAAGAAAATGCTTTTTTTGGGGGCATTTAATTAGCTCTGTTTGGACAGTTTATCTCCGGACTATATGATCACTTTATTATATTTGTAACAGTCTTAACGTATCTTTTGTTGGCAGAGTGATCTTTTTAATGCAGGAATAATTTGTCAATGTTTTAGATGTGTGTTTCGACCAAGGTCATGTTCAATTAGGAATACGTTTTATAATTGAACATAATTATAAATGAAATAGCACTACTGCTAAATAACTACTGCTTTTTAAATGATACGGTTAATTGTTTTACTCAATGCAAGGATAATGACTCAGTTTATACCCAGTATTAGAGCATTGAAGATTTAAGGTCAAGAATGATTGAACACATTTATATTACAACGTTTTTTTTTTTACGGTACAATTACCTATCTCTCTCTTTCTGCTTCTCTCTCAATTTAGACCGCACATTCATAACATAGCCTAATGTATTTAGAAGGATAAATTACGATAGTCTGAGTGATAATGACCTCTTCCTGCATCATCTGTAGTTTGTCCGTCAGGTCAGATTAAAGCCTTAAAGGATCTTTGAGAACATGGCCTGGTAAAGCTTCTAAAAGTTGTCTGTGTTTCCATTTATTGCCAGATATCAACATAAAACAGGAAAACAGGGGTCTGGCAATATGCAGTTTTTAGAACACCTACTTTTGAAAAGACAAGCCTGTGAATATTATTCTCAGAGAGGTGTCTAAACTAAGGGCAATGACTGAGATTTGCTTCCCACTAATAAAAACTTGATTGAACCCAGGGAGTCGCAGCTTACTGTGAACAGGAAGTGCTTTACTACTATAGGCGCTTTCACACCACAGTACTTTTCCCACAAAGGTTCATCAGAACTCTTTAGTTCTCATGAACTAAGTACAGATCGTACAGCAGCTTCTACTGAAGCCTTCCGAGTAAATCGCCAGAACCCCGACACCTCCTCATCTCCACCGCTCCCATGTTTTCTTTTGTGTTGCCATAAGTTAGTCTCTCTGCTTTTGTGCGCTGGGCTAATGCTAATAATGCTAATGCGAGGATAATAAAATGGCGGCTTCAGAAAACGTTTTTGGAGTTTTACGGGCCGTGGTTTTGCAATCCGCCCAGCCAATCAGACATAGGAACCTTTTTCTCCCACGAAAGTCCCTGCTCTCTAGCAAAGGGGGTAAAAAGGTTCTCATGGACTCATTTAGTTCCGGCTCTTTTTGGTGTGAACGCGACATTTCGGTACTATATCGGAACTAAAGTGGGAAAAGTACTGCGGTGTGAACGCGCCTATTGATATATATTGTTGGCCAGCTGATTTTCTATCAATGAACATACCGTTTACTTAAATACATGTAGTTCTCTATTCCACTTTAGCACTTAAACATTGTGAAACATCCCATATTAACACACTGTGTCTTTAATGGAAGTGTAACGCATTATGTTTCCTTCACAGAGGAGGGATTATCCTTCATCTCACGGACGGGAAAGACAAGCGACGTGACAAAAATAAAGGGATGGAGAAACAAGTTCATAAGAAGCAAAGACACGTCTCCTCCTAAATGTGAAGGTAAGGTTCTCTTGTTTTATTATAGTTCCCTTTTATCATGCAACGGGATTAATAGTAGTCAGTTTGATAACCAAATGATAAACTGCACTATAACCAGCCACATGTAAGGATCTGATTGAACAACCCTCCTTGATAGTATATGACATAATTGTCTCCATTCCTTCTCTCCTGAAGGACCAAAGAAGAACCTGTCTGCGTTCTGCAGCAACATGTTGGATGAGTACTTGGAAAGCGAGGCGCAGTATATCAGCGAACGCTCTGCAGCCTTCACCACAAACTCTGACTCGGTGGCCTATCAGCTGCCCGTCAAAAGCTCCAGCTATGTGAAGACCCTGGACAGCGTACTCAAGCATCAACGACATGCTTCCAAGCTTCCCGTAGGGGCCAACAGACCCTGCCCTCTTTCCCGCAAACCCCTTCTCTACTCCGCCCTGGCAGCACCGCCTCCTCCTCTGGGCAAACCGGCCACCCCCGTTCCATCAGTATCCCCGTCCATACAGCCCTCCGCTTCTTCACCCACACCGCCTGCAGGCCCAAGGTGAGCATTTGCTTACTTTGTTTGGGTTGTAATTTGTCTATTTTATTTGGTGTAGAACAATTCAGTCCATCTGTGTTCTGAGAGGACATTTTCAAGCCTAAGGCTACATTTCACATCTTGTAAAACGAACGGTCCAAATACAAAGAATTTCTGTTTTCATTGAATCCCTCGGGTCCTTTAAAAACTAATTTCTTAAATGAATCAGCTACTGTTGTTAAAATATTACAGTTCCTTAACCGATAACATGCAAAAGCTAGATCCCTACAAAATGTGTGTCCTACAATAAGTCTCAATTTGTTATTTTGCTCTCGTTATTCATATACGAGACCATTACCATTTTACAGCTCTTACTAGCAATATTTATTTACAAAGATGCAGGTTAATTTCTTTAATCCTAGAAACTTGGTTACTCTTGAGTTATGTCTTACTTTATTTTATGTGGACTTTATTCACTGATTGGAGGAAAATGTGAACACGTATAGTCATTAGGGCTGTCAGTCGATTAAAATATTTAATCGCATGATTGTCCATAGTTAATCGCAAATTAATCGCACATTTTTTATCTGTTCTAAATGTACCTTAGAGCGATATTTTTCAAGTTTTTAATACTCTTATCAACATATGAGTGGACAAATATGCTTTATGCAAATGTTTGTTTATTATCATTTGAACAATGACAAATATTGTGTGTGTGTGTGTGTGTGTGTGTGTGTGTGTGTGTGTGTGTGTGTGTGTGTGTGTGTGTGTGTGTGATGGATCGTTGGAGCTATGTGCAACTCAAGGCATATGCTCGAACCGGAGCTGCCTGGACGCTGCAATCATGTTGCGCACTATCCGTGCTGAGTGTGCTGACTTTTTGTACAATGTCCCACTGTCTGGCTTCCTGCATAAAGTCAAGTGCTCGGAGCAGTTGTGGCGAAATGTCGCTCCTCTGTTTTCATTGAAACAGCTCCTTATATCCGTTAGCGCCGCTAGCTAGCACCAGATGCTAACAACAACAATACACGTAAGGTGTGCACGTTCTCGCTCGCTCGGGCCACACATACACACACCCTCCCGGTCCTCCCAACAGCCAGTCGGTGCCTGCCGGTGAGCATGGAAGTGTGGTCTGCCACAAGCGGACGGCATCAGCGGGGCTGTCAGCATCAGCTTGTAGATGGTATTTTAAAAACTCGATGCGCTCTGAAACTACGGGGCGGCCGAGGACAACAAATACACATGCGTTAATCGCGTTAAAATAATTATGGCGTTAATTTTTGTTTGCGTTAACGCGTTATTAACGTTAACTTGACAGCCCTAATAGTCATACATATTTTCCCCTGCGTAAAAAAAAGAGTACATTGTAATCAGCTCATTTCCTCCTGCCTCTTCAGATTCCCTACACATCAGACAGGGGTCAGCCAGAAAGCAGCAGTGAGCTTCCTGCAGAGTCACATGATGCACAAACCCATCTTTACCAAGTTCCAGCTCAAACTGTGGCACATGGAGCTCGATGCGCAGAACCAGGGTTTGAGCAGAACCCAGCTGACTCCAGACAGGCTGTCAGTGGCTCTGTCTGTCATCCTGTCTAAACAGGTATGCAACACACTTTATATTGTTCTTTTACAGTGTCATTCTTGTCATATTTAAAATAGTTTTGATGAGTTTTGTTTACTTTGAATCAGATGCAGTCCAAGCAGATGGTGAAAGTGCACCATTGTCCAAATATCCAAAGTGTCGGACCCGAATGTGGTAAGGAGTTCTGCACTCTGGGCTGCGTGTGCTCCAGCCTGGAGCGCCTCAACAGAGGACCCTTCCACTGCCGGAGGACTGACTGCATGTTGGGCTGCACATGCTTCAAACGCAAGATCACCAAGCACCTGGCAGAGGGGGAGCGCGAAGAACTCATCCAACCGGTTTACTGTAAGATCACGTTGTATTTACACTGAACAAAAATATAAACGCAACACTTTTGTTTTTGCTCCCATTTTTCACGAGATGAACTCAAAGATCTAAAACATTTTCTATATACACAAAATAACCATTTCTCTCAAATATTGTTCACAAATCTGAACAAATCTGTGATAGTGAGCACTTCTCCTTTGCCGAGATAATCCATCCCACCTCACAGGTGTGGCATATCAAGATGCTGATTAGACAGCATGATTATTGCACAGGTGTGCCTTAGGCTGGCCACAATAAAAGGCCACTCTGAAACGTGCATTTTTGCTTTATTGGGGGGGTCTGGGGGGGTCCGAAAACCAGTCAGTATCTGGTGTGAGGGGTAGGATTAGGGTAATGTTGTGAATCGAGTGGCCTGTGTTCGTCGTCCATAACATACGCCTGCCCATACCATAACCCCACCACCACCATGGGCCACTCGATTCACAACATTACCCTAACCCTACCCCTACCCCTCACACCAGATACTGACTGGTTTTCGGACCCCCCCAGACCCCCCCAATAAAGCAAAACTGCACGTTTCAGAGTGGCCTTTTATTGTGGCCAGCCTAAGGCACACCTGTGCAATAATCATGCTGTCTAATCAGCATCTTGATATGCCACACCTGTGAGGTGGGATGGATTATCTCGGCAAAGGAGAAGTGCTCACTATCACAGATTTTTTCAGATTTGTGAACAATATTTGAGAGAAATGGTTATTTTGTGTATATAGAAAATGTTTTAGATCTTTGAGTTCATCTCATGAAAAATGGGAGCAAAAACGAAAGTGTTGCGTTTATATTTTTGTTCAGTGTATATCATTTCTCCATGTTGTTCTTTGTTCTATATCTATAAAATGTTTGTTTTCAAATCGATTGTAAGTGAATAGATTGGATCTTTGACTATTTTTGATATCATTTTAAGCAATTGGATCACTGCATCGTTTCATTCATAACATAATTTAAAAAGAATGCAACGGTTTTACCTTTTTATTACAGAACGCAAACCTTTTTAGCCTTTCTAAGTTTGGTCACAACCTTCAATATCTCCAAAGTTGTAATGATGGTTTTATCCCCCCTTTCCCCAGCTGTGACTAATATTGAACATGTGGTCCAGCCTCGCCCGGGCTCGCACTCTAAGAAACTGTGGAACTACAACATTCACAGTGAGGATCCAGATCCAATCTTCACCCCCAAGTGTGCTCCACCGGGGCTTTCCCCTGTGAAGTTCCTAAAACGTGGCGTCGTATCTCGGACTAACCAACCGGTAAAACTACATTTCTCTCTTATTAGGTTTAATACATGCTTTACCAAAACATTTCAGCTTATTGTAGTGAAATAGCTGTTATTTTCTAAGTGTAAGAATCTTAAGCTTTTATCCCTTTTTTTTGTCATTCAAAATTGAAATATAAATCATGATTGCAGATACGAGAAGAGGATAAGGATCCAGTGTATAAATACTTGGAGAGCATGATGACATGCGCACGTGTAAGAGCGTTCAACTCCAAGCCTCCCCCTGTGCTCTCCCTCGAGCCCATGCTCATTGATACTTCTACAGCAAACCCTGCAGCTAAACCCCAGGAGAACACCACTGATGACCAGCCGACAAACTGCCTCAAAAATCTACCGAGTGTTGAGAAAGAAGGTGAGGAAGCAAAGAAAATATATAATACATAATTTGATGTCTAAAATTAACCAGCAACTGAAATCCTCAAATATTTTACTCCCAAGTATTCTTTTGCACTTGTTATGCTTTCCTTCTATTGCCTGGATGGCATATCTGACAGGCCTGACTGTGTGATATTGAAGATACTCTGCTATTTGTTGCTTAACACAACCATAATGCATTTTTCCCCCAGTGGAAAAGGCTTCTCAGAAGATTGCATCCAATGAAAGCGAGGCAAAAAAGCAAATCGAAGTCTCCTCGGCGTGTAAATGGACCAAAGACCGTAAAATGGTCCTGAAAGCTTTATTTCGGCGCATGAATCAGAATAGGCTCTCCCAGCGCTTCTGGGTAGGACCTTACCACATCCGCCCCGTCGCCAAGATCTTCATACGGAAGCCCAGCGGCTCCATCTTCACTTATAGGGTAGGTCTATGACGAGTGATGCATCTGTGGGCAGTAACAAGTGTTTCAAGTCCAGGATCTATTTAATAAATACATATTAGAATCCAGAGAAATAACTGTTTTGTCAGTACAAGTATTGTCTTTATCTCCTAAATCGATTTTTTTGTTTACAACATCTTAATGTGTTATTGCTTTTGCCTTGACTGAAGATATATTTCAATGATTATGAAAAACGGCTGACCCAAAACCAGCCTCTGAATATTATTTAGTTTTTAGATCAAATATGGCGTTAGGCCTCGTTGCACAATTTGACATTTATCTCATTTGATTTAAATCTCCTTCTGCTCCACCTTTCCCCAGGTACACATTAGTAAACCATCAAAAGTCAGTGATGTTGAGGAAGACGAACATGCGAGCAGCGAGGAGGATGAGCATGAGGGGAGCATTGACGAAGAGGAAAACGATGGGCAAAATGAAGAGTCGGAAGTGCAGTATGGAGTCACACCCTTTTTGAGCGGAGTGTTACCTGCGGGCAGACTGAGAGCCAAGACCAAACCTGTTGGCTGCCAAGCATCTGGACTTATACAGGTCAGAGAAAAAATGCCTATTATACATAACATTTATTGGATGGAACCACATTTGGTAATACATGAACAAAGTGTATAGTGAGTCATATCTGAAGTCATATTTTTCTTCCTTTTACAGGTAAATGGAAAATCCTACAACCAGGCCAGGCTGTTGCTGGGGAACATGGGATCTCTGCATCCAGCCAACCGCCTTGCAGCATTTGTCACAGGCCGACTGCCCCCTCCCGGCGGCACTTCTCTTAAAAACTCCCAGAAGTCCAACCCTACAACCAAAAGCAACACTCCTGGAGCTCTGCACATAAAGGCTGCAGGCACAGTCGTCCCTCCAATTATTACTGCAAGGAAAACCACTGATCTGAAGACAGCAGCACAACCACCAGGTACACATCTCCTCTCTGTTCCAGCACAAGCACTACCTTTTCCACTGATTGCAAGATTCCTCAAGTGCAAGGAGGAAATGCATGTATACACTCAAGCTGCTGTCTATGTGTTAAACATTGCTATTAGACTTGTACATATTTGTGAAGGCTGACATGGAAGTTAGCATCAGATGGCACCCATGAGAAAAAGCAACAGGATCTCAGAATATTGCAGAAAGTAAAATCTGTGGGAAAACATGTTTTATGATATTTATGTTTGTTCTGCAGGATAATCTCCACATAGTAACACCACTTAAGTGATTTTTGAAGAATAAAGTCAATCACCAGAAGTAAAAAGCTAACGTTAGGCTATTAACAAACTACATCACAGTCGACTGACTACCCTTCAACACCACAAAGCTAAAAATTCCTGCATCGCTCTAAAGCCCTAAGGGTTACCCAGGGTTTAGCTTTATAGATTAAATTATTTAAAGGTCTAGAGATATAAGAATGGTATGTTGGAATTGGATAACTGTTTCTTTGTCTCACCATTCTGCCCTCTATTGTTTGTTTATTCAGCTCAGGAATTCCCTCCATGCTTTTGGAAAAAGGGATTTGTCAACATGCCGCAGTATGCACACAGCATCCCCTTTACCACTCCTTTCATCACTGGAGCACGTGGCTCTATAAAACCCTTCAAGAACACCTCCTCATCTTCCCCTGTATCTCTCACCGTCTCACCATCACTGAAGACCCCCAGCTTCTTAGGAGAGAGCGGGACCTATTCATTCAGGATCTGCCCTCCAGATAACCAGAGCACCTCAGGCCCCAACCTGCCAGGAGTCGAGCTGCCCGGGGGCTTCACCCTCATTCAGCTCCCAAAGCCTTCATCAGAATCTGAGAACACCACAAACAGTGGAGTGAATAAAGCCCTTTCGCAAAAAGAGATTTTGTTAAATTTGATCAAAGGTCGGGGTTCACATGCACCATTGTCTTGTTTGGACGCCGTTACTGGATCTAGGGATCTATTAAGGAGCAAATTGGTGGAGCCTGAACCCCCATATGAGGTTCATGCTCCACTAATGGTGGAGAAAGATGGTGCTGAGAAGATTCCAAAAGAGGAGAGAGAGGAAAGCAACATCAGTCAGGTGGATAATGCTTCAGAGGACTCGGACAGCTCCGACACCTCAGACTACTGTGGGGAGGATGTAAGTGTGAGGAATACCAAATGTCTTCATATTCAGGCAAACATTTGTTTCTCCAATTGAAATATTGTTTTTGATTAGGGCTGCACTATTTGGAAAGAAATGACTAATTATGATTATTAAGATAGATATAGATATTAAGATCATCTGTAACAAACAAAGACATTTTACTAAGTCCTAAAATAATTGTTGTAGACGGGGATAATGATGCAGCACCACAACAGTTTGATAGAGATCAAATGTGAATAACAATGAATTTTATATACAAAAAATCTGCAAATAAATCCCTGTGATTGTTTTACTTTGAGTTATTGTTATATCTCTTAAAACGGCATGCTTAATGTTGTATCCTTCAGGACGCGGAAGTGGACATTGAGACGGTAGAAGAAGCAGGACAAGGAAAGGCCATCGCTGAAATGAAAAAAGCTGTCCGCAAAGCCCTTAAGGAATCAGGGTGATTATATGAATAAAGGGCAATGTGATATGTGGACCTGTGCATATGTCCTGCTTTTGTTTGAATGTTGGCTCTCAAAGTGGTTTTAATTTCTTCTCTACCTTCAGAGATTCCATGAATCATTTTGGACTAACGGGGAAACCCCCTGCTCAGGTACGGCTTGTTTATTATCCAGCAGCAATACAGGGTTATGGACCGATGTTAGTATTCAGAAGTACAGTTATCTTATTTAGTACCAAGTAGTGTCAGTATCACTTGTACTAATTTCCAATGTCTGTCTCTATTCCAGGATAAAGCAGACGAGGAAGAAGAAGATGAGAGTAAGGATAAAAAGAGGCGAACTAACCACACAGTGCTAGAAAGACAAAGACGCTGTGAGCAGCGCGTCCTGTTCGACAAACTGTCGGCCATCATGAAGTGCGACCCCAGGGTCCCCAGGCTCCGCCTCCTCTCAATGGTCAGTTCCTTATCCTCGCTTAGCCTCGTATTCCTCCAGCACACGTACAACCAGTAAAAGACGTTTAGACAAAAACATCTCCTTTGTGAAATAACAATTTGAACAGGAAATAGTGTTTTTATGCAGGACCCTATCCCAAGTTTTTAACGGCTTTTAGATAAATAATACAGTGGGGAACATTTACAGAACATTTGTATTTCTACTCCTGTAAGTTCATTAGTTTAATTTGCACATCAAACCAAAACTTGCCAATCTTACTTAAAGAAAACGTGTGGTTATGTAGAGGGGATAAATCAAATACTTCTTACTTCACATAGCTGTGAAAATTCAAATGAATTGTGATTGACAATAGAAACAGCTTAATGAAATGCCTTCTAATGTCCACATCAAGTGTTGTACTAAAATATATTCAATGAAGTGTGCCACTCATTAGCATTAAAGAAGAACAAAGAATGACAAAAAGAGCCTATTTCAAATAAATGTATGGCTGAGAGTATGCGTGTATAGCTGCCCTCATGGTCTTTACTCAATGTGTTTGTTTTGTTGTATCCTGTTTGCAGGCCCAACAAGAGATCAATCATCTGGTTGAGGAGTCTAGAAGTCTGCAGGAGAAGAAGATGATGCTGAGTCGGATGCAGTCTCTTTATATAAAGGAGCTTTCGGTGTTGTCTGGTAGGTTCCATTTTTGTGGCTGCATGTCATTTTTTTTTACTATTTCTCACTTTGTTCTGATTGATGTACTGTTTAATTGAAAATCCATTGTAGAAAATAAGTTGAAGAGTGTTATGTCCACAAAGGTAATCCTGTGAAACGACTGAACTGGTTAGCGTGGTTCATTCCACCAAGTAGCATGTTTCCCCTCGTTTTCTGACCCACACCACTTCACCGTGTTCTGGCTGTGTCTGCTCAGACAGATATCATACCAACATTTTATACATTTCCTCATTGACATCAGTTTCCATAATCCCATTGGGTTTAAATTCAAAGTACTTGGGAAACGATTCCTGTCATCGCCTTATGGCTCGACTCTTCTCACACTTGAGTGAAGTCCAACCCCTGCGACTTTGCGGCACTTTCAGTTAATTGCCTTGCCTACGTGAAAATTAATCAGAAAAAGTCAAATAAAAATGATGTCGGGGTCTCTATCTAAAATGCATAGATAATGAGGAGCGTAGCACAGTTGTTGCTATGGCTAACAGCATTTACAAAATGGGTGATAGCACTGGGTCTCTTTACTGAAACTTGTGTGTGTTCTTCTTTAGGGAAGCCGGACATGCTGATCAAACAAAAGCTGAATGAGATCTGCGAGAGGCAAAAGATTAGAGATAAGATGAAGGAATTGCCTTACTTTTCCAATCTCCTTCAGTCCAAAGCTGTCGATCTGAGAACCTCTGCTCTAAACGCGGAGCTCCAGCCCAGACGCCGGGCACACCCTGACTTCCAGAAGCTTCTGTCTCAGACTAACCTTCCGTCTCAGGCTAACCCTCTTCAGATTGCAGCGCACAGGAAGATTATGTCCCTGCTTAAGCCCGACCTACAAAGCACTCCTGCTCAACCCAGTGAACTGAAAGTCATACCTCAACAGGTACACTCACTACCAGCCGCTCCTCAGAAAAGTGAGGACCCTCTGCAGGTACTTGAGTCCCTGGCCCAGGTCTGTAACACTAATCTCAAGTCCGAGTCCGAGCCCAAGTCCACACACGTGCCTACATTTAGACCAAAAGAAAAACCTGCAGAGCCTCCAAAGCCCATTGCTCTTCCTCTGATTCGCTCCAAGACTGGCAGAATCATACTTCCCTCATCTCTGAAACCACGTAAGTGAAAACATCTGGCTTTAGCCATCATTTAATGCCAGAGTCAAATCATCTTTATTTATATTCACACGTGTATATTTAACCTCTTTTCTCACAGTTGGACATGGCTTCTACACACTCACGGTCATGCAACCCAGGCAGAAAGGAGAGGAAGATGGAGTCAGCCCTTCAGCTGATGTCCACCCTCCTAAAGTGGAGTCATCAGAGAACCAAGACAAGAGCATGTCTGATCATGAGCTCTTTATAGATGTCGAAAACTGTTGTGATTTTGAGGACGACCAAGCTGCACAACCCTCCAACTCTAAACCAAAGTCTTCAGGTCCAACGCCCGCCCCGGTGGAGCTCACCCTGCTTAAATCAGTCTCTGTGCCTTCGGGGACTCCGCAAGCTGTGGAGAAAAGCCAGGAGGGGGGCCCGGCTGAGCGTGTGGACAAAACGCTGCCGACTGCTTGTTTGAGTTTTCAGCCAGTAAACATCATTCCCTCCCCTGTCATTCCTCCCGTAGTACGCCGAGGCAGAGGCAGGCCTCGAAAGAACTCCCTTCCCCCTTGCGGTGCTTTTTTACAAAATGGTTTGCTAGAGGACGCTGGCGTAAATCTGAGTAAAAGTGAAACATCTACTGGAGTTGAAGAGACACTAAGTGAAAAAAGGACTGTGGCATCGAGCGAGATGCAAGCTGATGACTCTCCAGGAGTTGTTAGCGACAACCCCCTACTGGTGAAGCGAGGCAGAGGAAGGCCTCCGAAGAAAAAGACAATACAGCTATGGAGTCCTCCGGGTGTGAAAGCAGGAAGTAGTCCATCTAGTTCCAACCAGCACAGCCCGGTCAGACAAACCTATTGTTTTAAAAGCCCAGAGGAAAGTCCTGCAACCACCACCAGGCACGGAGAAGTCAGCGATTATCGGCCGCTAACCCGAGGCTCTTTAGGAAAGGATTTCCCGAGTGCAAAGAAACGCTCGTGGATAGACGTAGAAAAGGAACTGGAACCTGAGCTTGAATCCGAATAGTCCTGTCTTGCTGTAGCTAAAGAAAGCCAATGGTTTGACCTCAGTTAGTCACATAGCTGGATGCTGCTCTTTTTTTGTATGTTGTCATAAAACTCAGAGGACTTTTTTACATACTATAGAGAGAAGTACACAGGTGCTTCGGTATGAAGAAACACAAGAGAAAGCATTATTTGACCTGCTGAATGTATGAACCAAATGAACTCCCACATTCAGTTTTGACATTATGTTTTCGAAGAAGAATTTCCATCAACTACATTCCTCCTTGTCCGAAACAGGATGTTGAGATTTAATCAAATAATGTGCTTTTGTTGAAGTCATTTATTACTGATCTGTTTTATGCAAATATAAATAAAAAACTCAGCAGATTATGTAATTCCAAAACGTTAAACCATTCAGTGTATGTTTAATATTTTTCCTAAATAGGATCAGACAAGACACTGCTTCATTAACTGTAAAATGTATGTGTTAACTTATGTCTTTACACTTTTAAAAAGAGCTAGTTGGATGAATGTATCCCTTTTTTGAAATTCCTGTTTTCCGTTAGGAACTGAGTGAATAATGTGTAGTTGCACTTTATGTTGTTGGTAGATACCACCATGTCTGATGTCTTTGCTGTAGTGTTCTGTGTGTTTGGTAGTTCACTCACTAATATGCAGATAAAGCTGATGAGTCACAAGCAATCAAGAGAAAAGCTATTAGCCATATATTGTATCTATGAAAAATAACCTCTGTAAATATGGCCACTTTTAAAAAAAAATAACAATACTTTGACTTTGTGGAAGATTTTGAAACACTGGTTGTCCTGTTTAACTTCGATTGGAATTGTGGAAAATAATGTGGCCTTTAAAATCAATAAAAACGACATGCATTTATTACGGCACTCTTCAGTCACTGAAACACAAAGCGTTTAAGAAGACAGCATTTCTCTTCTTTCATAATGCACTTGTTGAACACAGCAGAAATGGGGCCTCTCCTGTGGGTAGATCAATGCAACATATCAGTAGCTGTTTGTCACCAAGTTGTCATTACATCAAATCACAGTAACTGGTACTAACTGACAGCTGTTACATGTGTGATATGAGAGATCACCTTTAGTTTTACAAATGTAAAGTATTTCCTTACATATGGAAATGAGGGTGTGTGAACGTGATGCACAACAGTAATGAACTTTATCATAAGCTTTATTTCAATGTCATTTGAGTGTTCTTACTAATTACTAAAACAACATGGTTGCTCAATTACATCTTATACATTTCATTTATTATAACAAAAGAGTTAGTAATGGTGTGTAATATGTATGCAAAGGTGTCCTTTCTTTTTACATTTCTTTATTGTAGTAGTCATCACTGCATGAGACAAAAAAATAAAACAACAAATTAGGGATAACATCAGGCATCGCTTGACTCTTACGAGTAAAATAGGGTAGATGTATTTTAGTAAAACCCAAGAAAATCAAAAGTGAAGTATTTAAAAAAAAAACTTAAATCCCTATAGCATATCAACGGCTACATTTCTTAATATGTCTTATTACCGCATATTACATGTAATAATCATAGACTGTATGGTCAGCTACATATCTCTACAATGATTTTGATTGGTCAGGCGTCATCGGGGGGCGTCTATTTTTTCCCGGAAGAGCACTCATTCAGAATTTTGATAACGTTTTAAAATTAGGACAGCGCGAGAAAGTATGACTTGTATTGTTTTAGATAAAACATTTCAGGTTAACATAATTATCAGCAACATGCTTTGAGCCTTTACATCTTATTAAATAACTCAATTAATAACTAGCCGAGCGCTACGTTTTGAATATCACTGTGAAGAAAAGTTAAGATTACTTTAACGTAGGTACATTTGCATATTAAACAACAGATTGTGCATTATGCATAAAAGGGTATGTGTTATCGTCCAATCAGCATACAAACTGAGCTACTCAAGAAACATCCGCCATGCGGTTTAAATCTGCAGGTGGCCTCTCTGTAATCCTATTAAATCAATTACAACAGCAACAAAAGCCATCATTGATGTAATCATGAGACTGAGATTAATCCAGTGATGCAATGGATGCAAACAGCTGAGCAACGGATTGTTCCCCCTCCCCTTGTCAGGGCAAACCTTAGCGTTGAGGCAACATCAGTCCAGAAGTGTTGGGAGATGAGAAGCTGTTGACGTGAAGCGACAAACTGCAGAAGACAGCAGAGACCAGTAAACCCACTCAAGAGATTATCGTGTACAAGTCCCGGCAGCAGGAACACTGTCCGACTCTGTGAACATCTACAGTTTGCCTGGTGGGAGGCTTGTTGGTGGGAGGTTTTGACAGGCTTTTCATTCCCTTCTCCAGCCCTGCTGCATTCACTTGTCCAGTGGATTGTTGTCAGAGTTGTCAGAAGTGCCACAAAATGCCAGGCGATGGGTTCACGATTAAAAGTCGCATCAGGAATTTGCTGCGTTCTCCATCAATCAGGCACAAGAAGAACAGGAAAAAAAGTCTCACCAGCAAGGTAATTATTAATTCTTAGAACGTACTTTTTAAAAGTTTCTGAGCAAAAGCAGCAATCAGTAATACTCTATGATAGCCTTCTATTTGCAGCGTAGTACAAATCAATGTTATATCTTGCAGTGATTATTGATTTATAAGTTAAATGCTACCTGAGCAACATTTTTGGCACTTGAAACTGCAACTATAGAGAATAGGGTATTTGGGCATCATTTAGAAAGGGGTTATAGTTGTAAATAATTGTTCTATTAATAATAACACATTGTTGACTAATGCTTCATAGATAAGTTATTAGGGTACAATATTAGCACAGTTTACAAGCCAAATACTGATAAAATATACTTGGCTGGTCGATTTGCCTGACTCACTATTAAAAAAACAATAGTTATCTATTGAGTGGCTAGTTTATTTTTGTAAAATTGTGAAATTCACTGGCCATTTTGGTGGTGGGCAAAAATTGTAATGTTGCAACTTGATAATAATCCAATGATAAAATCGTTTAGGCAATGATAACATCGTTTAGGTTACCAATTTGCACCAAAGTCTCTTATTTTAGTTGTATTACTTCTAGATAGAACATCTAACTATACGCATACATAGGAGTATATACCATTAGTTTTAACCTAAATAAAAGGGGCCTGATTAGACAGTGACACTCAGAAAAATATATAACTTGTATTGACAAGAATAAATAGAAACCTTAAGCTCACAGTAGTTTAGGATAGCAAGCCTGCGATTGCCTGATCATGCTTTTTATTATTCACTCTTAATATTTAGTGTACTGTAGATTCAGGTATACCTTCATCTTACTCCAAAGTAATCAATGACACTTAGGGCTGCTTTATAATTACCCAGACAGATAGACAGACAGACAGACAGACAGACGGACAGAGTGGACATTAGTCAGACATCGACCTCCCATGTTGCATTCAAACCAATCTATTTCTCTCTTTGAATTATTGACAAAGGTGCTTAGTTCAATCACTGCTGCTTTGAGTTCAGTATTTATCCCACTGTCAACTCAAATGTTACTTCTCCCTGTGATTGAATCCTCCCGCTGTGTGTCTCTACAGGTGACCTTAGAGAAGGTGTTAGGAATCACAGCATCAGGAAACAGCGGTCTGGCCTGTGACCCCCGATCTGGTCTGGTTGCCTATCCTGCAGGGTAAGAAGAGAGACCATTTCTGCATCCTTTTCCAGATATCTGACCTTTGACCTAGCAGCACTCCAAGCTTCCTTATCATATCTACCTAACACAGACGTTTAGTGTGCAAATCCCTCTGTCTAAAGTGTCTATGTGTTATCTCAGAGGAACTGAAGAGGAGAGCTCTGTGGAGTACCTGATCAGAGTAACTCCAAAGCTTCTTTATCCTATCCTTGGGGAAGCTTCCTTTGATTCTCTCACTGATGTGAAGAGTGTTGTGTAGTATTATTAATTTGGGCAAACGGTGACACCCTGTGTTAACTTTCAATGCAGAATACAAATAATTGTGAGATGCAGGTTGCAGGATTTTGATATAACTAAACAGTGGCAATGCTTTAGGCCTGAAAGCAGACTGCTAAATAACAAGCACACTAGGGCATCCTAGGCTGTAATAGAAACAGTGCACTGAGCCTCTTTTGTTGTCCTCAAACATTCTGACAAAGCTGTGTTAATAATACTACTAAGAAAGTCAATGGCTGCTGTGCACACTATTGTTGTGGCCAAGAGTGTATGTTTGTGATTGTGTTTCTGAGAGAAACTACTGCTGTGTGTGTGTGTGGTGGCATTTCTGTTTACATGTGTGTTTTTTTCCTGTTCTGGATGTCACTTTAGCGAGCTTTATCGCATACTTCCCAAATTTGAGAGTCTGGCAATGTTCATGCCGCCTCACTTCAAATCTGCGCAAGTAATGCAGCTCAACCCAGTCTCATGGCATTTCGTGTTCACCAACACGATTTTTAATCTATTGATTCGTGTTCACCAACACGATTTTCCCCTTTTTTTTTCGTGTTGCACAGCACGATTTTAAAAGCAATGTATTTCTACTGGTAATGTGTTTCGTGCCTGCAGCACGTCTTTTTCTCCGGTCGGGTCGTGGAAGACTGGAAGCTGTGTGGTTCATAAAAACATGTTCTTACTCAATATCAAGCCACAATTATTGCTTTTATTTTTAAATCGTATAATTTCGGACTTTTGTTGCCGTCTGTGAGGAAAATAAATGGGGCTCAGAGCCTCAGAATACTGAAATCTGTATTTTTAAATCTTTCTGTCCTTCTAATTTGTTATTATTTTCAAAATAACACTGTTATTTACTCACCAATAACACACAATTATCCTTGCTTTTATTTATTGGTTTAATTCCATAATCTCGGGCTTTTTTGGCGTCCGTCAGGAACTGAATTTCAAAATAAAAATAACCGGAAACAGACGTAGGCATTTCGAGCGATTACCCAAGATCCTCAGCTATGGTTTAAGCTCGCTGATTGGATGTTTTAGCCGCAATGCATGCTGGGATTTGGTGTTTATATTATATGAAATCCGGAAAACATTTTAAAAGAATAAAAGAATACTTAATTCCGAGTGCTCTTGCTTTTCTCTTTGAAAGTCATCACATAACGGCATTGTAAGACACGGTTCGGCTGCATTACATATTACAGATCTGCCGTAGTTCTTTATTTATAGAGCCCTGATGAGAAGACCTTTGGAAAAACTGAAGAAATGCCGCCGAAACTGAATACTTGACGTGGATCATAAATATATCAACAATTAAACAACATCTTAAATTTCTCTTCACACAATACGTCTCCTTGCAGTATCAACACTAATTCGGCTGACTTTTATATTTGATCTAATTCATAGATAGGTTATATTTACACCATAACGGTGCACAGCTGATATAAAAGGACTTGTAGTTTTAAAAGATATTTCTGATTTTCTTTGAATATAAGAATGTAAATACTGAGTCTGAAATAGTATAGCAATATGCTGTAAAATTATGTGAAAACATGAATAAAACTACACATCTTCAGATGTTGCATACATAAGTGTCCTACACTAATAATACAAAGTTATTATGGCTGTGTGTACCTTGTGTGCACCGCCTAGTGGTTAAATCACGTTATTGAATTATTGTTTTTATGTGTTATATTTGATTAAAAAAATATTAAGAGTACATACTTTCATAGGGGGAAAGTAGAAGGTTTGTGATAGAAATATAGAATATAAAAAATCAAGAAGATACTGTAAGTGATCTCTACAATAAAACAGTTTAGTGCAGGATGTACAAATATATTAATAAGAGGAGGTGCAAAACAGAAAAACGAATTAATCTTTATTTAAACATTAAATAACAGATTACGGTCTTCTTTTAAATAAGAAAAAAACATTGGGGGTATCTATCTACAGATACATATTAAGCCTGACAAAGTACTTAACGTCTAATATTTGCTTTCCTGCAATGTTAACTATGTTGAAGCACTTATTTTAACTGATATTATACATGTGAATTATACTCTTATGTATGTAGATAGAATAAGAAATGTGCAGAATATGACAGTTTAATGGTGGAGGTACACACATATTGATAGATGTCTTGTAATGCACTGTTGAGGAACCTGTGACCCAAGTTTTTCATTCATTGCATAACTACACCGTAGTTGTGTATATGATATGTCAATAAACCTTTGAAAATCTTGAAATCTTGAAAGAGATGTGCAAAATAGCCATAATATACAGTCTTTAATTAACTATAGAGAATAACGAGTAATGAATATACTTTATTACTCGTTTCCATTCATGTCAATTGCAGATACATGTTTAGTCTTCTCAAGCACCAACTATCAAATATCTCTCCTGATTGTTGGCACTTGACAATCACCTTCCCTGAATTTTACTCAGGTGTAACTAAAGTCTGATTTAAGGGTTGTTTATATTTCACATCATTAATCAGAATCTGCAAAGTAACTCAAATAAGTGTAGTGGAGTAAAACTACCAGGTTAACCTCTGAATTGTAGTGGAGTAGAATTACAAAGTAACAATGAGCTGTCATGTGTGTATTAATGCTGCGCATTATGGACACAAGCGATTTTCACCCATTTATTAATTATATGTTTTACATTTGATAACACCAATGTGTTTAATACTGGCAACTTCTAATTGTGGGAAAAACGAAAACGTTCAGTAGAGACGTCCCATAGAACATTTTGCAAAACACAATATTCAGCATGTGTAGTTCTGGGGGGGCGTTCGATTCTAGTTTTGGATAGTCTGGCGTGGTTTCGTTCCATTTCAAACAGCTGTTTGACGCTCGGCGTAACCTTGGCGCACTGCCACTCCAACATCCAATCCCAAAGTTTGAAGATTAATCACGGGGACTGTAGTCCTAAACGATAGCTGGGGATTATGGGTAGTGTAGTGTCTTCGGCCATCCTAAACTCAGAAATGTTGACAATCGCAATGATGCTCGAAATGTCCCTTATAGGCCTACTTCTGTTTCCGGTTATTTTATTTTGAAATTCAGTTCCTGACGGACGCCAAAAAAGCCCGAGATTATGGAATTAAACCAATAAATAAAAGCAAGGATAATTGTGTGTTATTGGTGAGTAAATAACAGTGTGTTATTTTGAAAAGAATAACAAATTAGAAGGAAAAAAAGATTTAAAAATACAGATTTCAGTATTCTGAGGCTCTGAGCCCCATTTATTTTCCTCACAGACGGCAACAAAGTCCGAAATTATACGATTTAAAATAAAAGCAATAATTGTGGCTTGATATTGAGTAAGAACATGTTTTTATGAACCACACAGCTTTCGGTCTTCCACGACCCGACCGGAGAAAAAGACGTGCTGCAGGCACGAAACACATTACCAGTAGAAATACATTGCTTTTAAAATCGTGCTGTGCAACACGAAAAAAAGGGGAAAATCGTGTTGGTGACCACGAAGCAATAGATTAAAAATCGTGTTGGTGAACACGAAATGCCATGAGACTGGGTTGTGCAGCAGGGGCGGTTCTATGGGGGGGGGCAGGGGGGGACCAGTGCCCCCTAACACTGACCTCTGATCCCCCTGTGGCCCCCCTAACGATGAACTTTTTTTTTTTTTATGTATATTTTCTGCTACTCGGTTTGCCAAAAACCGCAGGATTTTGTTGCTGTAATGAAGTGGTTCTCAAAGTGGGGGGCGCAGAGGCATGACAGGGGGGGCGCGAGAGACCAGGAGGAAAAATGGTTATTAAAAAAAAAAAAAAGATTTAAAAAAAAAAAAAAAAATCATATTTTGAAAAATTATTGATTCGAAAATAATATGATACAGTACTAATACGCCTGGGTCTCTGTGTTTCATTAAAGCTCGGCTCTGTGTGTGTGTGTGTGGAACAAGCCATGTTGTGTACGTGCGCAAGCGAGAGAGAGAGATAGCGCACCGGTACCGGAGATCGTTGATGTTAGCTTCTGGTGCTAGCGAGCTACGCTAACGGATATAAGGAGTTTTTTTAACAACAAAGTGGAGGAGAGTCCTCTCCTGTCAGACTGAGAGACTCAGTGAGCTAAAGGACTCTCTCAGTGTTATCTCAGTGGGTCTCAAACGTTTTGGTCACCATTAATGTAAACAATTATTTCCGAGGCACACGTTTATATGATCATTATAGTTCTAAAAAAATAAGAGAATAAATTAAAAACAGGTATGAAATACTATATGACATTAAAAAATGAATAAAGTTTAAAAGGGGAGTGATTTGTAAAATATCCATAAAGAAATAGTAAATCTGTTTACAGTTCTGTGTTGAGAGATGTATCCATATATCTCTTCATTTTGCTCTCAAAGTGCACCAGATTGATGCTTTTAACTTAAATATTTAAAAATCTTCCCGGGGGAGCTTGCCCCCGGACCCCCCTATGTGAGGTCCACACACCACCTATAAAAATAGCACTTTACCCCTGCTGATTAACGAGCCTTCATTGTAACAGTCGCGGGTACATTGTGTGTGTGGGGAGTGTTGCAGTAGAAAGTTCCACTGTAGCGCCCGGTACATTAATGGGAAACTCTAAATGTTTCAGCACCCACTATGAAATGTCAAGCTACCCCACAGCACCCCCAAAATAAATCTCTGGCGCCGCCACTGAGCCTGACTATTTGTGTTGGGGGGGCCCCGACTTTTTTTTTTCTCCAAAGGGGGGGCCTGACAGAAAAAGTTTGAGAACCACTGCTGTAATGTGAGATTGTGCAGACACCCTTATTATAAAGTAGAAATGTAACTGTTCATTGCCTTTATTTTTATATAAATATGGTGTTAGTGCAAACATTGCACTATAACTTAAGCTGAAGCTAACAGTAATAACTATAAGATCTATCTGAAATAAATAAGTGTACTGAAACAAATACCAATAACTGTATTGCATTGTTTTCTTATGCGCAATTACTTCATACTGTCTAGTTCTCTTTTTCGTCCTGCATTTATTGTGCCCCCCTCAAAAAATAACTGGCCCCCCAGTGGCCCCCCCAGTCAAATTGGTCTAGAACCGCCACTGTTGTGCAGCTACCTGTTATGGCACTATAGAACTGACAGCTTCAAACAGGTGCTTTTGGAAGAGGTTGTGAAGAGGAAGTTATCTTACCAGGAAACATTATATTAACATCTGAACTTGGAAAAATGTTAAAGAGGATGAATCACACTCTAGATAGCAGGAACAAAACACTTGAATCAATCAAGACAGGACCTTTTGATTTAAAGCTTTCAGAAAATCAATGCAAACACTTTACACACATGTACAAAAGTGGGTTTATGTTACGTTTAGTACCATTGTTTATTTACTCCCCTCAAAGGAGTTATATATTTTCATGATTTCATTATTAATAACTTAATTAGAAGATACAGTAGTCTTACCTCATGATAAAGTGGAAGCTAGCACCAGGAGCCGATTAGCTTAGCTAGGTTTACAAGGATAAAACAGCCATTCTGTCTTTGTTGAAAAGTAAAAAACCCTTTTCTACCAACAACTTAAAAAAGCTCAAGTTAAAATGAACATGGTATATCTCTTCGAATTGTGTAACATTGGTGTTACGAGAATTGTGTTACCTTATACGTAAGCTAACCTAACTAAGCTAACCTAACTAAGCTAACCGGCTTCATATTATAACTGACATTAGATTAGGGTGGTGTATGTCAATCTTCCCATCCCACGTTGTGTTAACTGTTGGCAAGAAAGACTTAGCAGTGTATTCCTTTGAAATATTAAATAATATTCACCTAAATACATGAAGTGTGGTCGAACACCTTTCAGCATATTTGAAACTAGCTCAGTAACCTCATACCAATCTGTTTTACAGTTCAGAAATTCTTCATGCATTCAACCTTGTATCGTATGACCCACAAAATAGTAGATTTATGAAAAAGTACAGGGTTTTTGTGTTTCTTGTTGTTTTCTTAAATAGTTCACAAAATAAGGTTTAATTACGGATCGACCGAGATTAGTAGCCTACACTTTGGCTTACTTCTGTAGATTAATACTATTTCGATTCCTGTGTTACTTACATCAGAGTTCAAATGTTTATTATGTCATGGTGTATTATCAGTAAGCCTCTGTATGTTAAAACTGCCACAAGTATGCACTGTGAAAAGAGAATAAAATGATCCGAGCTGAAAATATTTATTTTCCATTGAACTTTCACTAAATATCTTCAATGCCACTTGAAGGTTGGCACCGGAAATTAAACCGTTCCTTCAGTGCAAGGAATAGATACCAAACATCAGTTCCAAGACAAATGCATTATTGGTTAAAACATATCTCATATTGTGAATTATGATTGTATTTTTTCATTCTGTAGGTGTGTGGTAGTTCTGCTCAACGCCAAAAAGAACAGACAGCACCACATTGTCAACACGTCACGGTGAGTTGAACCCAAATACAATCTGCCTAGCAGGTTAATGTTGGGACTATTTTCTATCTATCAACTACATCCAGCAACAAGCACATGTGTAGATGCCCTCTTCTTTCTGCATGGTGGTATGGTGTATTTGGGTAGAAAGAATATTTACTTAAAAATCCCACTGAGCTGTTTTTCTGTCTTTATCTCACAGGAAGACCATTACAGCTCTTTCCTTCTCCCCCAATGGCAAGCACTTGGTCACTGGAGAGGTTAGTATTTTTTACTGTCAATCTGGCCTTGCATTAATGTGCTTTTCCAGAATTTCCACATCTTGAAGGCTTCAGTTTCCCATAGCATAAATAGTTGAGAACATCCCAGCAGGATGTAGGCCTACAGTCATTTATGAATGGTGATCATGCATGTCTTATTGGGGAAGTGCTTAAGAGTGAGTTCCCCACATGTATCACTGTCATTTGTCTGTAAAAAAATTGCAGTTATGTTGTAGTAACAGTTTGTGCCTCAACACAACACACTATCTTAATCCGCCGCAGCCAATCAAAGCCGATTAAAGACTTCTGCATGTAAGTGGATGAGCGTGCAGTAGTTGCCATGACTGCAGAGACCAAAGTCCAACAGACCAAATGCAACAAGGATAGGCCGCTTTTCTGCTGATGTTAAAACACGATTTTTCTTTACACTATATATACTCGAAAGTCATTACAGAACAGGTTTTTTTTATAAAACTGCTCAATGTACAAGTTTAATCTTCCAGGCAAAATGTTTATATAATACTCTGCAACCAACTGAGAGCATCACAGCTCTGAGAGAATTTCCATGAAAAAGGAGAAGATGCTCCTGAGTGATTGATCGGATAAGAAACGTCCCTCATTCATTCACCACACAGGAGCTAATTTACATCAAGGACAGGCAGGCGTGCATATTTTTTTCATACGTCTTTTTCTTTCTGTCTCTTCAGCATGCAGCTCAGACTTTAGCTGAATGTCATTCATTTCAGTGTTCTTCAGGTTGCATTTCCTCTCACCTGTTAACTTTTTGAAAGGTAATTCTATCAAAGCGAGAGGCCACACAAATAGACTGCTAACCTTTAAACCCTTGAGAGAAAATAAAAAGGATCAGGCCCAGGGACAAGTAACTGTATACGATGAGCAGAGGTCAGAGACAGAGTGGATAATCTATCTTAACTGACAGGTGACTGCTCTATGTTGTTCCAGTGGATTTAAAGACTGGGGACAACAAATAAAACATAGTGTTGACCTATTTCCTCTATATCCCTCTGTTATTTCCCCAGAGCGGTCACCTTCCAGCGGTGAGACTTTGGGATGTGGCAGAACGGAGACAGGTGGCGGAGCTCCAGAGGCACCAATATGGCGTCTCCTGTGTGGCTTTCTCCCCCAACAGCAAATATATTGTCAGTGTGGGAAACCAGCATGACATGATGGTCAACGTCTGGGCATGGAAGGTACGTCTGTCATATTGGTGCAAGCTACAAAGCAGTTGGGTTTTACCTACACACTCCTAGTTATGATTTTGGAGTATTTTGACAATTTGGGAAATTATGCTTACTGTATGTATTATCAGCAAGCTCAGCATAAAGACTGGAAGTGTGTTTTGTATCAAATCAAAAAGTGTTTAACCCTTATGCCACATTTTCTTTTAACCAATATCAGTCCTGATCATGACTATCAACTATTCATTCATTTTCACACTTTAAACCCTTTGTGTGTTTACATATTGCCTTTGTTGTTTTGATATGATTTTTTAAAATGATTTTCCGTATAATAAATGTTATTTAGAATTTTATGTTTTTCACAGTTTGGGAAATGTCAATAAGCAATATTGAATAGGAAATTCTAAATTAGAAAGCCAAAAATGTCCTTAGTGAAGTACAATGGTTCCCAGAATGCTCTGTTTTGAACATGTTTTGTTGTATTATTGTCCTGCAGAAGGATGTAGTTGTGGCGGCCAACAAGGTGTCCAGTCAGGTGACGGGTGTGTCTTTCTCTGAGGACAGCTCCTACTTTGTAACTGTGGGGAACAGACATGTCAAGTTCTGGTATCTGGACCACTGCAAGGCCAATAAGGTAATGTATCATGGAGGTTTGTAGTAAGTTTATATACCGTATGACTAACACTCATTGCTTTGACAACTGCCCAAGCTAAAATCAAAGTTGAGTGGGAGTTTGGTTTTGTCCCAGTTCCTTTTTTATTGATACCTCATTGTTCTAAAGCTTTGTTTCTTCACATCATTAAACTTTACAAAGTGGTGTTCACAGCTTTACTGCAGCTTATTGCATAATCAAACATGGAAACACTCAGATAAAGAAATGGCAAAAGATTTGGTAACACCTGTGAAATTCTTTGTCATCTCTTTTGGCATTCCTTTGTTAGTTTTCACACCAAGCAATTTTATTTTTAAAATGAAAAAATCTTACTACACACATTTCATAATGACTGGATGCTGATGTAATGGCAACAAACACAGAAGTAACTTTGTGATTAGTGTAAATGTTGCCAGTATTCTGCTTAAACCCTCATCCCCTGACCCTCACCCCTCTGTGGTGTTCAGGCCAGCGCCCCTGTCCCTCTGCTGGGCCGCTCGGGGCTGCTGGGGGATCTGAGGAACAACTTCTTCTGTGATGTGGCCTGTGGGCGGGGCTCTGCATCCGACTCCACCTTCTGCATCACCTCCTCCGGCCTGCTGTGCGAGTTTAACAGCAAGAGGACGCTGGACAATTGGGTGGACCTGCGGGTGAGTGACAGTTACAGGAAGAATCCAACAGTGACAATGTTGGGCTCTAGTCACCACTACTTGTATTTATGATATTTACACAGAGGTGGGAGTGATGCGGGGGATATTGGTTGGTTGGTTTAATATGTAGGTGCTGATATGCACTGCCCTGTATTTACCAAAAAGGTGATATCTCAGAAGTATTCCTCTGCCTTAATAAAAAAAAGTCTGTCAACCAGCAACTTTAAAGCTCACTTTATATATAAAAATGTATTAAATACTTTCAAAAACTTAATATCAGAGCAAAGCTATAGCTGTTACCCCTGTTTCTAGTTTTTGTGCTAAGCTAAGCTAACAATCTCCTGGCTGTAGTGTTATATTTAAGGCACAGATGTGACAGAATGACATTCAATCACAGTTAATTCTTCATATATCGCCCAATATAACACATTTTACATTTGATCACAGAATTTATTAACCTTCACATCGGCTTTGACAAAAAAAAAAGCATCTTTCTAATACATGTTATGTATTATTGCTTCAGTGGTGTCCGGGATATTAATGGGAAGTTAATGCTCCAGTATATTTATGCATCCATTACTGCGTGCTGTACAACCTATCGTGCTCGGTGTCCAGCTGTGGTGTTTAATAAAGAAGATGAAAGTGTGTGAGTCCTGCGCCTGCTTACTGTCAGAGGATCAGGGAGGGATTAGCAGCAGGGACCGAGTACAGAAGGTGTTTGGAAGCGTTCCAATAAGGACGCATTGATGTCCCTCTGCAACCTTCTGTAACCTTTATCATTACTGACACGCAGGGCTGGGGCTCTCCTCTACACTTAATCATGAAACTGCACTTGATTTCTCTTGATACATGGGATTTTACAAGAGGTCCCCTTTTTATATTGGAGCAAGCAGTGTTTCAGTCTGTAGAGGCTTGGCTTGGAAACCAGATGGTCACCGGTTAATGTCCCCGCACGGACCAACAAAAAAAAAGATTGTGTTGACTGGTGGCGAAGTCGATAGGGACTTGGCTTGGCAACTGGAAGGTCACCAGTTCAAGTCCCGGCAAGACCAAGTGCTACCGAGGTGTCCCTGAGCAAGGCACCATTCCCCACACTGCTCCCCGGGCGCCGTTCAAAATGGCAGCACACTGCTCCTAACACTAGGATGGGTCAAATCCAGAGAAACAATTTCCCCACAAGGGATTAATAAAAGTCCATCTTATCTTATCTTATGGTACCTGGAAATGTGGCGCCAAACAAGGCAGCTCCTTCACTCTAACTCCTCTCCTTTCATGTGTATTTTGGGCCTAATCTCTCCAGGGTTTTTTTGTGTGCATGTGCCTATTTGAATGTATCAGCAACAGAGTCAACTGAATTTTCCATAGGGGATTTTTCAATTATGCCTTTCTTCTTATTATCCATGGACAGAATAATTTTTAAATAATTTTTGTATTTCTTTATATAGTCACAAAATATTGATAATAGTTTGATCATTTTTGAGCCTCGTCCATGCTCAGCTCTCTGAATATATTTTGCACGTTTTTGCACGTCTGCACAGCCCTCCACTTTAAAATATAATAAATTGTAGTTTGCCATATATTTTCATATATAAATTGTCCTAAGTGTTTTAGTTCTTTGGCTTTTAAGGTTATTTGTATATTTAAATGTGGTGTAAATACTTGTCTTTATTCTTTGTTAATGCTAAATAGTTTCTCAAGACACCAAAGCAAATTCCTTGTTTGTGTAAATGTACCTGGCAATAAACTTGATTGTGATTCGAAACAAACAATAAGTGAAACAAATAATAATAACCATAATCATATATAAAATAGAAAGAAAACAGCAACTGAGAAGAAAACCAAAATAATACACAGGGGTTGCTTTCCGTTTTAAGAAAAATATCAGATAAAAACAATTCTGGTCGTGTACCGGAGCACAGGAGCTTCAAAGAAAATTGAAAAGGGCTCAAACCGGACATCCCATCGCTTGACAACTGGTCTGATACACTCCTTTAAATATTTTTTATGGAAATAATCACTTTTTCCATGAGGCTTCAGGAAAATCAATTTGAGGAAACATGGAAAAGGAGGCAACAATGCTGTACATTTTACACGGACAGATTTCCCTGCTACAGTAGGGTCTTCTATGAAATGCTGACGCCTGTTGCCTCTTGTCCTTCCTTCCAGACGGGCGTGGCTCAGTCCCTGTCTCTCTCTGAGGATCTGGTCTTCTGTGGCTGCTCTGATGGAACGGTGCGAGCCTTCAGCCCCGTCGACCTCTGCTTCATCTGCACGCTGCCGCGGCCGCACCGCCTCGGCTCTGACGCCTCAGCCCTCAGGGAGGCCAGGTGAGGAAGAGATCAGGAGGAAACACAGCCTTTTGTTGGCAGGGATCCACTGCAGGAACAAACGCTCTGAATTTATAGCACCTCCTGTCTCAAGTGACTCTGTTTCACAGCTTAAAAAACACCTAAATGTTTCCAGCTAGAGCCAAAATCAATAGTGGGTTTTTACTTGAAATAGCTCACTTTTAGTTATTTAACTGTACCACATATTTTACAAACCCTGACAGAGTTATGATGGGTTTTAAAGAGAAGTGGGGTTACATTTGTCCAATTTCTTACCTCTTTTTCTTTTTATACACGAAACAGTTTTTCAAACATTTCTACAAAAATGTAATATTGTGAAAATTACTATCCTAGAGTAGTATCATCTTATAGCTTTGTAATATAATACAAATAAATACATTTTATGCACTCAATATTGAAGAGAAACTCCCTTGTAGCATCGAAAATTGTATATTATAAACATTTCTCAGGATAGTGTATCGTTGTTTAGAAAATAACCCTCCCATGACAACACTAATCTATAACAATCACTTTCCCATCAGCCACCTGTTTCCTACCATGACGGACGCCCGTTACCCAGACACCATTGCTGTGACCTTTGACCCCGTCAGCCAGTGGCTCAGCTGTGTGTACAGCGACCACAGTGTGTATGTGTGGGATGTGACGGACATCAGCAGGGTGGAGAAGGTGCACTCCGCCCTCTACCATGCTGCCTGTGTCGGGGACCTGGAAGTAAACAAGTGAACAATAAACACCTCTTTCACCACGGCGATACGTGTAGTGTGTTTCAAACCAGCTCCTGATTCAGGGGAAACTGCTGAGGGGAAACTTGGGGGATTAAATGCCACATAGCGCCAACACTTGGCCTCTTTTGGGCACTTATTTAGTTACTAAAGTCCAAATATCTAATTTAGTACACAATTGGATCTTATTTTTATATTTCTCAATTGCTAATTAAATGAATAGGCTATATACTAATATTATTCTCTTACCAATGTAGGAAATGTTTGTACTTTCTGATGATAGCCACTAAAAGGCAATCCATAATGCATTTATTTCTTGTTATGAGAAACTGTACTTTCACAAAAATAATTTTTACCTCATCGCAATATATATTTGATGATTATCATGACATATTTTCCCTTGCCACAGTAAATGATTGAGTTATTACAAGCAAGTTTTCTTGTAACATATCAACACGTCACTATATCTTGTACATTACAAAACATTGTATTGGTCATTTCACAAAACCAAGTTTTATCCGTGGTAGCTGTTTATTGTGGATACAAATACTTGTCTAAACTGGCCTTATTAATTCAAAGCTTACATTTTCACAACCAACAACCACCATTGGATTAAAGTCCCACAGCTTATCATAACACCCTCCATAATGAATGTAAATCTATGACTCTGCATTGAATTTCTGCATAATTAATATTCCCTGCAGTTCCACCTAATTAAAACCCTTCTCTCCTCCTTCCCCAGATGTTCCCAGATGTTCGTGGTGAATTTGCTGCTGGTTTGTCATCAGGTGTATTCCTTAGTTGCTCAGCTGATAACACCATCAGACTGTGGCGCACGTCAGACTGGACACACACTCGTGATCACTCTCAGAATATCCTCAGCAAAGTGAGTTTGGCGTCAATATCTGTATTTCTTCATCTCCTACAAAATAAAAAATGGTGATTATTTCAGAAGCACACATTCTCCCTTTGACGCGTTATTTCTCTTTCCATCATCGCCTTGTAGGATCTCCTGAATATAATCTACATAGACGGAAACACCAGTACCTTGCTGGATCCGGAGTGTTTGACCAACATGAACGCAGACAGACCCGGAGACGGACAGACAGCAGAAAGCAGGACGGGCATCAGGACCATCTGTGTGAGTCCAGACGGAAAACATCTGGCATCTGGAGATCGCAGCGGGGTGCTGAGGTAGGACAGGGAGGATTCAACTGAGACTGATGTCTGGCTGAGGTGACCTCCATCTTAAAAAAAACATGTATTTAAATACCCTCTCCACCTACTGCTGCCAACAGCAATAACTCTGACTAGCAGAAAACTCCCAGCTTCATATTTTATTATTTTCTTGAACCAGATTCCATTATTTTCCCCCTTTTTATATAACGGCCCGTCCACACAGCGGCGTGCGTTGAAGCTTCCAACGCTTCTGCCCATTCACTTTGAATAGGGTGACGTCACTTTTAGCCGAACTGCATTTTGGGAAGCGACGTGGAGCGTTGCTGGCGTTGCTCGCTTCAAAAGTTGAGCAATGTTCAACTTTTGACGCCTCGATGGAGGCGTCAGCCAATCGAATCATATGCCAGTACAAGCTCTAGCCAATCAAACCGCGTGCTTGTGTGTCTGGGGCGGGAGATTCATGTGATTGGTTGTTGGTCAAGTGTCAGACACGCCCGCCGGCAAGCGTCAACGCACGCCGCTGTGTGGACGACCTATGATATATATTAAAAAAATTAAACACAGAATAAAAAAACAGAACAATATATAAAATCGATTGCAGGTAGTTATCGACACTGACAGAATGTTGTTATATGATTTCTGTAAAAAAAACAATTTCCCAATTTAGGATGAATCAGATATATCGAATGTAATCTAATACTCTCCAGGGTTCACGACCTCAGCAGCATGGAGGAGATCCTGAAAGTAGAGGCCCATGACGCTGAGATCCTCTGCCTGGAATACAGCAAACCAGAAACAGGTCAGTGTGTGTTTTTCTTGACGATTATAGTCACAACACTCTTGAAAAATCTTTGTGCATTGGCTGTGTGTACGATTATGTGATTTATTTGCCTTATCACTGTCAGGCCTGAAGCTGCTGGCCTCCTCTAGCAGGGACCGTCTGATCCACGTCTTGGATGCGGAGGACGACTACAGTCTTCTGCAGACTCTCGACGAGCACTCTTCATCCATAACAGCCGTCCGCTTTGCTGGTGAGCCACTCGAGACTGTCAACATCTGACGGCTAATCTTTGCCTAATCCTCGCTCTCATCTCCTTTCAGTCCCATTCTTTTATTTCACTTGCAGCTCTGCCTGTTTAGATAATAGATTACAGCAGGGGTCTGCAACCTTTTTGACCAAAAGAGCCATTTTGCTCCTTTTTCCAAAACATTTTTTTGTCTGGAGCCGCAACATATTTCATAGTTTTTTATTGTTATATCAGACAAAAACTACAGTTTTTTTGCATTTATTAGGCTATTTATTACATGATATAAAACTGTTAACCTCTAATAAGAAACAAAGAACTCTTATAAGGAGAATTAAAAATAATACACAGGCCTACTTTAAAATAAATTAAACACAGCACTTGGGGAGTCCTCTGCACATTTGAAGGAAAAAAAATATATTATTAAAATGGGCCCACTTTGAAATAAATAAAACATATAGCTGCACCATAAAAAAGAGTTAAAGGTAGGGTAGGTAAGAATGGAGAAACCAGCTCGAGTGCGCTAGAATTTGAAAGTACACAACCGGAAAAAATATGCCTCTTCCTTCAGACTTTCTTACAGAGTCCCTCCTCCAACACACACGAACGCGCACATGACCAATGAGGGCACGAGATAAGTTTGTGCACAGATGGAAGGCTGACAGGCAGGTAGGCCATCCAGTTATTTTAGCCGGGCCGGCTCAGATGATTGGTCGTGCTTTTTACAGCGCTACGGCTTCCAGAGATTAATTTTTGTATGTATTTATTGTGAAAGCACTTAAGATATTCATTGCTATCGGGACGTTAAGAGCATTCCATGGAATATAACAAAAAGTGTTTTCTGAAATAAATTACATACCCCATTGAATTATGACTGAAGATCGTCAGCTGTCTTCCTCTGATTGATTGATTGATTGAAAAGTTTATTAACAGCTTGTATATTGGGTACAGTACAGTACAGCTCAAAACATACAATTGTTAAGGGGATGCAGACCAGAGAAAGACTTTCGTCTTGTTTACATCAGGGTCCCCCATTTCCAATTCATCATGTAATTTAAGACATATAAGACATATTTGACATACAGATGGCTTATTTACAATTTACATACAGGTGTTTTTTTACATACAGATGGCTTATTTACAATTTACATACAGGTGTTTTTTTTTTTTACATACAGATTGCTTGTTTACAATTTTCATTTTAGATTTCGTTCTAATACATCCTAACCGGACATTTAAGACATACCAAGTCTACAGATATACAGTTAGTAACAGAATCTAAAATGCGAGTATATACATAGATGGGGGGGGGGAAGCTGTCACGACAGATTGAGATTTGTACCATTACCGGGGCCAGTTTTGCAATGCTCTCCCCCGAAGGTGCTCTTTAAGAGAGGTTTTGAAGGTAAGTATAGTTTTACTTTCCTTTACAGTTGTGGGAAGCGCGTTCCACCTTGATGTGGCATAATTGCGAAACGTGTATTCCCCCTTTTTTGAGCCAAATCTGGGTTTCACATGATTTGTGGAGCTCCCTCTGGTGTTATGATCATGGTATTCCTTGACCTTTGGGAAGAATTTTGACATGTACATGGGTACCATAGAGGTGTAGTGGATCTTGTAGATTAGGCCCATTGCAAGTAGCTGTACTCTGTCGTCTACTCTAAGCCATCCTAGGTTGTCAAAGTGGGCAGAGGTGAGGTGGGTTCTAGATGAAAGGTCAAGCAGTAGTCTGACCAGTTTATTTTGCGATGTTTGAAGTTTTATTTTTAGCGCCTTGGAGGTGCTATGGTACCATGACGTGCAAGCATAGTCATAGTACCCTTGAATGAGTGCTCCTGCCAGAGTTTTCAGGGTGTTTTTGTTTACCAGAGAGGAGATCCGGTATAGGAATCTAGTTCTTTGATTGACTTTTTTTATTACATTGGATGCCATTTTGTCACAGGAGAGGTTTGCCTCAAGAATAGATCCTAGGTATGTAATTTCCTTCTTACTTGTGACAATAATGTCGCCCACTGCAACTGAGAAGTCGTCGGATTTGCTGAGATTATGTTTCGAACCGAAGAGAATGGACTCTGTTTTACCCAGGTGTAATGATAATTTATTATCGGCGAGCCAGGTGCAGATTCTGCCGAGCTCGGAGCTGAAGGTTTTTTCAACCTGCAACCTGTTCCTGTCAGAGACCAGCAGGGCTGAGTCGTCCGCGAACAGGAACATGTTGCAGTCACATGCTGATGACATGTCATTTACATAAATTAGGAACAGTAACGGACCTAATATGCTTCCTTGTGGAACACCACAGCTCACTGGGAGGGGGGGGGACAGAGTACCGTTTACCTCCACCATCTGTTCTCTCCCCTCCAGGTAGGATTGCATCCAGCTCACCGATAGTTTATCAAAACCAATTGCTTTTAGCTTGTCAATCAGAATGGGGTGATTGACAGTGTCGAAAGCCTTTTGTAGGTCCAGCATCACCATGCCGCAGTACTTGCCCTCGTCCACCTCTTGTTTGATGTGGTCGCTCAAATAAAGAAGGCATGTGTCAGTGGAGTGGGATGTTCTAAAGCCAGATTGAAATTCATAGATTAGTTTCTTTTCCGCGAGGTACTTTTCGACCTGTTCATATACTATTTTTTCCATGACTTTCGAGATGGAGGTAAGTATAGAAACAGGGCGGTAGTTGCCTGGGTCCAATTTGCTGCCCTTTTTGTGCAGGGGGGTTACTCTTGCAATTTTGAAGTCTTTGGGTACTTTTCCCTGTTTTATGGAGAGGTTAATTATGTGAGCTATGACTGGTGAGATGGCGGTTGCTGTGTCTCTGAGGAATTTGGAGGGGATATTGTCGTGGCCAGTGGCCTTGTTAGGTTGGAGGGCGCTCAGTTTAATGAGTACCTCTGCTGTTGTTACCCTTGCTAGACTGAAATCATCTTTGCGTACCCCTAGGTTTTTGTAGTAGGTCATGATGTGATCTACTCCAAAAAGCCCTGAGTGGGAGGGTAATTTATTTACAAGAGTTGTGGCTATGTTTGTGAAAAAAATGTTCAAGTACTTGGCCACATCCAGTTTGTCTGTGATGAGCCTGTTATCTGTCTTTATGTTTAAGTTAGAATAAATCTCGTTTTGAGTTTTTTACTGCAGCCAAGCTGGTTATTGAGTAATTTCCAAAGTTCACGGGGTTTATTTTTGTTTTCCTCAGTTTTGACATTGATGAAATTCTTTTTGGCAGTTTTGATCATGGAGCTTACGTCATTTCTTAGTCTGTTTCTTTCAATTTTGAGTTCAGTCACGTGGGCTTGGAGTTCACTGCTCGTGCTTTTGGAAAGCATTGACTGACTTTTATGAAACTCAGAGCATTTTTTGTCTCTGGTTTTCATGGCGGTCAGTATGCCGGAGTGCATCCACGGCTCAGCGCGATTTTTTTCTCTCCCGTGTTGTTCCTCGATACGTAAAGGCTGCACCACCGTTGACAACTTCTCTCTACATATCAGACATACCGTTAAACCAGCATCGTTTGCTGTGAAAGCATATAACTCTGTCCACACAGAATTAAATCCTGTGTTCCTCCGATACTTTTCTTTGATTTATCCATTGTTCGCTCATCGAGCCGGGGTCAGGTTATTCGCCTCCAAGAAAAGGCGCTCGCGCGGGACCGTAGCAGGATGTGACCATAGACTGTGACGCATATTTTAGTTGACCTAATTAAAACCGTTTTGTTTTTTATTTATGTGTCACAGTATCACCTCAAAATACAAGATACGAAACATTTTCAACCATGCAACAAAATATAAATAGTCCTACAAATACTTTTATTTCCTTCTTATTTTTGTCTAAGCTCAAGGGAGCCAGAGCAGAGGGCTTAAAGTGCCGCATGCGGCCCGTGGGCCGCGGGTTGCCGACCCCTGGATTACAGCTATGCATTTGCTAAGTGGAGCTTTGTTTGTTGTAAGCAGAGAGCTCTTTATGTTCTGCGCTTTGTTTAAATGTTCTCTCAATTTGCCTACTAGCACCCTGGTTTTTGAATTTAGATTGACTAAGTCTATGAATGTCAAGATGTTCTTTATCTCTAGATTGAAGAAAATGACTAACTATGAACTGGTACACTTTTTGTACTATGGGCGTTAATAACTTGAAATGTTGTGTCGTTGTTCTTCAGCCGATAAGAATAAGGTGAAGATGATCAGCTGTGGGGCCGACAAGAGCATCTATTTCCGCACTGCACATCAGGTAAAAACGCTTTTCAGCAAGATGCTAACCCACCGTTAAACGTGTCTTTCCTCAGGTGGATTCTGATGTACAATAGCCAATAAACATGCATACAGTATGTCAATAAACCAACTAAACTATGAGTAGTGTAAGAAAAAATATTATTTATTTAATATTCAACCAAATGTCAAGTCTTCCATATATTTGATAATATAAATCGATACTCAGACCAGACTTATAACAAAATATAACTTCCTCCTAACGTTTTCTTTTAATATGACATTGTTTTTGTAATTGTTTTGATCATAATCTCATGAAATCAGAACATTTTACTAAAGGAATACAAATTGATGCTAGCTTATGCTGCAGCTATTTTAACATCACTTAAAACAAATGTTTCTCTCGACTTACTGCTTATTTTTGCAATACAGAGGACACTTCAGCAAAAATGAATTTCCTTAAATTCTCCTAATTATATCCAGCCATTAAAGACACAGTGGTGCTCTGATCTGGGTTCAGCATTGCTTGCTGCTTCATTGATTTTGACTACAATTATTTATTAATGTATTTGCTATGAATTGCTGCACAGCACAACAGAAACACAATACATTTAGCCTCTGTTTGTGAATACAACTCTACAGCATATACTAGAAAAGGAGTATATGGGTGTTCAGGTTGTATAACTAAATGCTAAAAATGACATCCTGCTGGATCCTTTCCTCTACTCTTGATTCTGGGTCACTGTGACCATTTTTCCGACATCATTCTGTGATTCAGGCCTCTGCAGTGACTCATTAGGTTTTGTAGAGCAAGAAAACCCATGGCTTGTTGGTCTCCAGCGAAACCTCTCCTCAGCATCCTGACATTTACAGAGTGTTCTTTCAGGAACGTGTTGTGACAGGCCCAAGCTCAGCAGAATGTAACGAGCATCTTTTGAAGCTGCCTGTTATTGTGCTCACTGTTTTCAAAGACTGATTTTCTATGGCCTTCATTCAAAAAGTACATGTTCTGCCAAACTTCAACCAACGCAAATACTTAATGTTCTGCCTTTCATCCATTCCACACACATCAACTATGTGTATATACTGCCTTGCTATGTGAAATAAGATGCATTTTTGAAGAAGTCTTTGTTGTTGTTTGAGCTAGGTGAAATGAAGATGAGCTTCACCTTTTAATGTCCTGTCTATGAGCTCATAAGGGATGGGCTATTTCAGTAAAAATACCTCCATTCATGATTATTATTTGTGTCTGTATGACTATAAAAAGGTACATGATCCTTAATGTTAAAGAAGTTTGGGAAAGAAAGTAGGGATTAAACCGTTTTAAATTGTTTTGGTGTTTGCACCTGTGGGTTAGAACACAATTGTAGAAATCAATCAACCAAATATTGATTGCATGTAATTAGTATTTCTTGGGATGATTGGGAACGTTTTTCTTTACTCACTGCTTATATCTTCATTTTGGTTTTGAAAGTATCAGCTCTAGGTAAAAGTGATGTCAACTAAATCATTAGTTCAACTAAATCATCATTTTGAATAACTCACACTGTGCCATTATTATGTATATATTGATCATTTGAACTGATCTGTGCACATTTGAGATATCTATAAGCGTAGGTCAAATTCCCACTGTATTTTCAGTGTTATTCATTTAGCTACCCTCCTTAAACAAAATGACACACTGTATACTACAAACTGTATGCCAATTTGAATATGAAGTCTTATGCTGTATTATGTATTAAATGTACCCCTTATGCTAAAACAACAGTAGCCATCCTCTTCAGAACAAACCTCACAGTTTCTATTTGTTTCCCAGACGGACAGAGGAACAGAGTTCAGGCGTTCTCACCACATGGTGATGAAGACCACTCTGTACGACATGGGGGTGGACCCCACCTGCCACGCTGCTGTCGGCTGCCAAGACCGATCCATCAGGTGAGAGGCTGGGGGGGGGGGTTTCTTGAATTTCCATGAGGTTAGCAATAAGGAAACAAGGGCAGCAGCTCAGTCAGTAGGCTGGGGAACCAGAGGGTCACTGGTGCAAGTTTACAAGTGACAAACTTTTGCCTTGGTGTCCTTGAGCAAAGCACTCCACTCTGACTCCCCAGCGTTGTAAACAATAGCTGCCCACTGAGCCTAATAAATAGATAGATAGATATACTTTATAAATTCCAAATTGGGAAATTATTTGTTTACAGGACCAGTGTGCTCAACATTAAAATACAAATACTTAAAAGTGGAAAAGATTTTATAAATAAAATGAATGTGAAAAATAGTATAAACAATAATTAAAAAAATAATAATAATAGCTTAGATTTAAATAGCGCCTTTCATGGGACCCAAGGTCGCTTTACAAAGAAAAACAGGAGTAAAACAAACAAACAAAAACAAAAGGCAGTCAGACAAAACAACAAATAAATTAGGGGCCGAAGGCCTTGGCAAACAGATGGGACTTGAGGGCGTCAAGCGTGGGGATGTTAAACAAAATACAACATTCTGGATAATCAAAATGTTCTAAGGTCAAAAATACTGCAGTAGCAGGAATATAGGCTCATAATATACTGTATATACATATGATAGTATATAATTTACAGATATAGAGAAGAATTGCAAATTTACTAGGATTGGTTAAATTCAGAGTCATTTTGTGTGGCAGTAGCGACTCTGTAGGGATTGATTTGGAACCGGAGGGTCGCTGGTTCAATCCTCAGAATAGACCAATATGGATGGAGAGTGGACTGGTACTTTAGAGGTGCTAGTTTGACTCCTGGGCAAGGTGCTATTGAGCAAGGCACCACATCCCCAAACTGCTCACTGGGCGCTGTATAACAACTGCCCCCAACACTAGAATGGGTTAAATAAATAGTCTTAATTTCAGTGTGTGTGGTGTAAGATGTACGTGTGAGACGATTAAAGAGGATTTTTTTCTTTTCCTCCTGTCTGCAGGATTTTCAACATCAGCAACGGCAAGCAGGAGAAACTCTACAAGGGCTCCCTGAGCGAGGACGGCAGTGTGCTCAGGGTAACGTGCTTCTCAACACTCCTAATGTCTTACCCTTCCTATATATATATATATACACAACATATTGACCCTTTATGTCCTGTTTCCGGGCAGGTCCAGCTCGATCCGTCTGGTCAATACGTGGCCACCAGCAGCTCCGATAAAAACATCAGCATCTTTGACTTTGACAGCGGGGAGTGTGTGGCCACGATGGATGGACACTCTGGTAATAAAACACACACCTGTGCCCCACACACACACATTTTATGTTGTCAACATGAGTTGCGAGTGAATCACACTCTTATAGCATCGGGGTATATATCACCTACACCTGCCAGGAAACACAATATAACTCCCTCCGACATATTGTTGTGTTTTGCAGAGATTGTCACCGGGCTGAAGTTTACCAACGATTGCAGGCATTTGATTTCTGTGTCAGGCGACAGGTGAGAAACAATCCTTTTATACTTGTGTACAAATATAAACATTAGTGACTTAACAGGGACAACAGTGATAGGAACAGGGGGAAAAGGCACAGGGACACATTCTAATGAAAGTAATACATACTCTTTAGAAATTAAGCTTTTAGACTACTATAATTCAGTTGCATTTTTTAATGATAAAACACATTAATTCTATATTTGAATATGGATTGGGCACTAGAATAAAACTACTGTGGAAAACCAAATTGATATCCTCTTCTGCCTCAGAGGTAATGAGCGGAGAAACGTATTTGCAGACAGTTCCCTCAACAGTGGAGCTGAAATGAAATTTTTAATGCGTGAATGCTTTTATCTCCCAGCTGTATCTTTGTGTGGCGACTGGCTCCAGAGCTGACGATCAGCATGAGAGAGCGGCTGCGCCAGCTCCGGCAAAGCCCAAACACACCACCCTGCAACTCCTCCAGTCTCAGGTGAACACACACACACACATACCATGTATACATCACTTCAGGGGACATTACATTGACTTACATGCATTTCCTGGAGACTTATCCTAACCTTAAAGAGCCTGTGACAGCCTCCCAACAACTGTTGTGCAATGAAATATTGGGCTACTAGTAATCTCGAACCGTCAGCTTAAAAAAGAAGATGCGATACCGTTCCGATAAATATCAATAATTTCGAATATCGCGGGGAAATTCCTTCGACTCATTTTGAAGTTTTGGGGGAAGCCGGAAGTGACGTCAATGCGGGAACGCTTCACTCTGCGGCGAGAGAGCCAAACACGGACAAAGTGTGTTGTCATGCGTAGAAATTGTGAACTACTGAGTTTAGGCACGTTAATAACGTTTTAATGAAGTTGACTACAGTATATTCATATTTGTCAGTGCTTTCATGTCAATTCGGCGAACATAAACATACATGATCGTGGTGAAGATGATTAAATTAGGATTCAAAATCGGTAGTGAGAGCTGCTGAATTTCCTCCCGTCGGATGTGATATAAAAACAAATCGATTATTTTTGTAGTTGTAAACTCAAGTGGATGAAACTACATTTATTAGTGCTTTCATGTCAATTCGGCGAACATATGATACATTAAATGATCGTGAGGATGATGATTAAAAATCGTTTGTTTGAGCCGGTCTGCATTTCCTGATGAAAAAACAAACCGATGCTTTTTGTAGTTGTAGTACACCAACATGGATTAAACGTGTGTTTTTTTCACCACAATGTTGGGGAAATTAATGGATAAAATGCACGGATTATGATTATTATTATTAGTCCCACTCCGATCGGGACACTAGGTCCACCGTTTCCCCGCAGCGAGGCTCCCCCCGTTGACAGTTTACGTGGGCTGGGCTGGGTGCAGTGGCGGACTGGCCATCGGGACGAATCCCGATGGGCCGGTACCGAAGTGAGCCGGTCGGATAAATCACTAGCACATCCCCCACTCCCCCCGTTGACAATTTACTAGCGGTACCGAAGTGGGCCGGTCGAGAGTCCCGGGTTGATATTTAGTCCCAGTCCACCACTGGCTACATGACCGTATGATCGCCCATATTGACGCACCTAATTCCTAAACTTCTAAAAGATACAACATAAACCGATCCTTCAGCCTCACGGCCCGTCCACACAGCGGCGTGCGTTGAAGCTTCCAACGCTTCTGCCCATTCACTTTGAATGGGGTGACGTCACTTTTAGCCGAACTGCATTTTGGGAAGCGACGTGGAGCGTTGCTGGCGTTGCTGGCGTTGCTGGCGTTGCTGGCGTTGCTGGCGTTGCTGGCGTTGCTGGCGTTGCTGGCGTTGCTGGCGTTGCTGGCGTTGCTGGCGTTGCTGGCGTTGCTGGCTTCAAAAGTTGAGCAATGTTCAACTTTTGACGCCTCGACGGAGGCGTCAGCCAATGAAATCCCGTTTATGCAAATCTGCCAGTACAAGCGCTAGCCAATCAAACCGCGTGTATGCTGGGAGAGACTACGCAGGTCATTTCCTCATATTCCAAAAAATTGAGGGAAAATTCATTATAGCGGTAGTGAATCACCCGGTGCTGTATGATCAGTCTCTGTTCATCTACCGGGATACAAACCGGAGAAGCGAGGCATGGAGGGAGGTGGGAGAGACAGTGGATGAAACTGGTAGGTTTTCGCCTGTTTGGGGATTTTATATCCAGTTTACTTCGTTTTAACATTGCTATTGCTTTGTATGTCGGGGGCGGGAGATTCATGTGATTGGTTGTTGGTCGCGTTGCTCGCAAAAAATCCCCAAGCTTCAGATACGCCCACCTCCAAGCGTCAACGCACGCCGCTGTGTGGACGGGCCGTCATATGAGCTCTCAGATACGTTCAAAATTAAACTGTCATCGCTGTCTGAGCTTGCTGCTGTGTGCGCCATCGTGCGTTTACATGCAGATGCTGGGATCCGGAACGGTGCAGCTGGAGCTCTTGGCCCGCAATGACGTCACAGATAATTTGGAAGAAGATCCAGAATATGGTCAACATTGAAGGGGAGATGAATGGTTATCAAAGTACAAATATCCCAAATCAGTTCAGTAACGGTTTCAAGGGGACAATATTTACTAAAATTGATGGGTTTGGATGATGGGTGAAACCCATGTCACAGGCTCTTTAAGCATAACCAACACATGCCTAACCCTTACCCTAACCCAGGGCAGTTGGGCCAGATTTTATAACTAAAAAATTCAGCTGGGCCAGACATTCAGCGGCCTGTAAAAAGCGGTTAATGACTGTAAGGGAAACTTCTGCAGCAATGGAGAGTCAGGACTCAGAGAGACACAAGAGTTGGAGCTTTGATGTCAAACAATGATAGTTTATTACAAGTCAACAGCCGGAGAATTCATATCACAAGTCACAGCAGCAAAATGTTCTGACTGCACGGGTGGGTTGTCATGTCAATTCTGATCAGCCTCGCATTTTGGTAGACCTTATAACTAGTTTACAGAGAGTCAAATCCACATATTGGGGATGGGCGTAAACATCTGCAGACACAGTAGATGTCTCTCACATCTGTGGAGCTTAGAAAGCCAGCGTTCTCACACTCGCAAAACCCCCTATGTCCGCTAGGTCAAGCCATAAAACTTATAGTATCAACATACGACTGCATTATCACATTCCTTACGGAAGATAAGGAGCAGGGCTGATCTTAAATGTCAACACACAGAAAATGTTTAAATATTTAGGAGTAAAGTTTAAACCAACACATATTACTGCGATGAAAAACATACAATTTGTATTCATTGTTCATCTAACAAAGGTACGTCAAAAAGTGCATAAAAACACAACAAATTTGCATTAATTTAACAGAATCTGAGGCATCTCAAAGTGCATTAAAAAAAAAAGTGCACAGTTGTAGCATTACATTTGTTTGCTTTAGAAGTCAAATATTCAGGTTATTTTTTTTTAACCAGGCACATCACAAAGTGCATTTAACTGAATACAATAATAGCAGTCTTAATAAATGTCCTCACTTACAAAATAAAATTGGATACATATGACACATGCACATCAAAAAGTGCATTAACAAACAGTTAAAGAGCTCCAATGTAACAAAAAGAGGTAGTACTCTAGCAATAGGCCTACTATTTTTTCACTTCAAGTAAAAACAAAAATCACATTGTTTTGGTCACATTTGACCCAGACACATTACAAAGTGCATTTAAATGAATACAAAAAGAACTGTCAAACCCTTCAGTGCACAAACCCCTAACAAGGGATAAGGGTAACTAACATATAAATGAATACTACACTACAGTGACTACACGTCTAAGTATAGTAAACTAGGTGCTTACTATCACCTCATTTGTGATTTTTCATCGCTGACTTTCTCAATGGGAGAAGTGAAATGTTTTGTTTTGAACAAGAGCAGTGATTTTTGGCTCATAGGATGCCAATGCAATCCTAAGACATTGGTGAAAAGTGCCGTCAGTCAGGGAGCAGCGAGTGCTACTTTTTATTGAGTTCATGTGTGAAAAGCTTGATTCACATGTGTATGTTGATCCAAACATACTGAGCACACAGATCGCTACTTTCTGAACGTTAGGGAACTGCTGTTTTTTGACATCACTCCAAAACTTCGCGCTGCTCTTGTGCCATGGTTACGGATGAATGCATAAGTTCCAGGGTAAATTTCCCCTCGTCGGTGGAGGGGACCACTTCCTTTGCTCTGGTTGATACGTCCCCCTCTATTGCAACAGTGAAGGGGTCTCTGGCAAAGCCCATCACCTGTGGGCAGAGCAAGTCCATCCAATCGACCGGCAAAAGTTCTCTTTCAACCTCGCAATGAAATCTGTCATCACATCCGTGATCTGTGCCGGGGATGTGATGTGTTTGAGGAGCGTCGGAAAATGCAGCATCCGACCCGTACTCAAGTCGGTCGCGAAAAGGTCCAGCTTGACTTGGAATGCGCGCATCTGCTCCACAAGATCAATGACGGTTTTGTCTCTGTTTACGCTTCAGAGTTGAGAGAGACATGTTTTGGAGTTACCATCATAGGACCACCGTTACTAGCACCACTAGATGCACGTTAAAAAAACGTGTTGCGTTGTGGTTTGGTGGATTCTATGCAACGCGGAGTGTTGCGTTCATGGTCTGTACTAGTGTAGGAATTTGGCTACGGGAGGCTGGGCCACTCGGGAGTTGGTTCTGGGCCGCATCTGGCCTGCGGGCCGCCATTTGAATAGGCCTGGGGCCTAACTCTTACCATAACCCTTACCCTAACCAAGTCTTCACCCTAAAATTAATGATTCCCCTCATGGGGACCTCCATTATGTCCCCATAAGGGAGGCGAGTCCCCACACGTGACTGTGTAAACAGATTTAGGTCCCCACAAGGATGGTAATGCTAGGCCACACACACACACACACACACACACACACACACACACACACACACACACACACACACACACACACACACACACACACACACACACACACACACACACACACCACCTTTATCTATTCATTCCATACACTTCATGATAGTGTTAAGAGAGTTTACTCAGGATGTTCATAATCTTCTCTTATTTCGGTTTTAATTCAGGCAGGAGATGTACAGTTCCTCTGACAGTGAGCATGAGGAGGAGAAGGAGGACGAAGCAGGAAACGACGACCCAGAATTCAGTGCAGACATTACTTCCTCTGAAGAGAAGGACTCGGGTACTGTCAGATTTAAAACTGAATGAGAATACTTATGTCTAATCCACATGACTACATGTTGTCCATTTAGGGGTAACCCCTTGTGTTTGAGGGTATCTGCTCTCTGTAGTAATCCTGACCTTTATTCACTCTATGGAGGGCAGCGTTTGATAAAAAAGACAATCCAGACATCAAACGAATAGTATTTTGTTATTGGAAGCTTATGATTATTGTTCTCTTTCATACAACAGGTGGCTCAGATGAAGGTCAGGACTGGGAGCTGATGAAGGTTTGTGATTTATTCATGTGATAAGAGTTTTATTAGATTCAAAACAATAGCAAACATTACAAAATACCTTTTTAGTGCTTTTGAATTATTATCAAGACTATTATTATTTCACTGGCCCACTAATGATTAAATGACACAGTGGGAAAAGTGCAATGATTGTATTTTATCATATATGGGTATATACAGTAATGTAATTGTGTGTGTATTCCAAATTGTTGTTATTGTTATTTCTACATCTTATTCATGTACAGCACCAAACACCTAACAATACACAATATTTCCCTTTTTATTCCTTCTTGATAAATACTTCCTAGTTCACTTGAGTGTAGTGTAACTAGAATTTAGGAGTGCCAATCTGGACAGGAACAATTAATAATCCCTACCAGAAACAAGATTCCTAACTGAAGCAGGTGTTCATACACTGAACAAAAATATAAATGCAACACTTTTTTTTTGCTCCCATTTTTCATGAGATGAACTAAAAGATCTAAAACATTTTCTATATACACAAAATAACCATTTCTCTCAAATATTGTTCACAAATCTGAAAAAATCTGTGATAGTGAGCAATTCTCCTTTGCCGAGATAATCCATCCCACCTCACAGGTGTGGCATATCAAGATGCTGATTAGACAGCATGATTATTGCACAGGTGTGCCTTAGGCTGGCCAAAATAAAAGGCCACTCTGAAACGTGCAGTTTTGCTTTATTGGGGGGGTCTGGGGGGGTCCGAAAACCAGTCAGTATCTGGTGTGACCACCATTTGCCTCACGCAGTGCAACACATCTCCTTCGCATAGAGTTGATCAGGTTGTTGATTGTGGCCTGTGGAATGTTGGTCCACTCCTCTATGGCTGTGCGAGGTTGCTGGATATTGGCAGGAACTGGAACACGCTGTCGTATACGCCGATCCAGAGCATCCCAAACATGCTCAATGGGTGACATGTCCGGTGAGTATGCTGGCCATGCAAGAACTGGGATGTTTTCAGCCTCCAGGAATTGTGTACAGATCCTTGCAACATGGGGCCGTGCATTATCATGCTGCAACATGAGGTGATGGTCGTGGATGAATGGCACAACAATGGGCCTCAGGATCTCGTCACGGTATCTCTGTGCATTCACAATGCCATCAATAAAATGCACCTGTGTTCGTCGTCCATAACATACGCCTGCCCATACCATAACCCCACCACTACCATGGGCCACTCGATTCACAACATTGACATCAGAAAACCGCTCACCCACACGACGCCACACACGCTGTCTGCCATCTGCCCTGAACAGTGAAAACCGGGATTCATCCGTGAAGAGAACACCTCTCCAACGTGCCAGACGCCATCGAATGTGAGCATTTGCCCACTCAAGTCAGTTACGACGACGAACCGGAGTCAGATCGAGATCCCGATGAGGATGAAGAGCATACAGATGAGCTTCCCTGAGACAGTTTCTGACAGTTTGTGCAGAAATTATTTGGTTATGCAAACCGATTGTTGCAGCAGCTGTCCGAGTGGCTGGTCTCAGACGATCTTGGAGGTGAACATGCTGGATGTGGAGGTCCTGGGCTGGTGTGGTTACACGTGGTCTGCGGTTGTGAGGCCGGTTGGATGTACTGCCAAATTCTCTGAAACGCCTTTGGAGACGGCTTATGGTAGAGAAATGAACATTCAATTCACGGGCAACAGCTCTGGTGGACATTCCTGCTGTCAGCATGCCAATTGCACGCTCCCTCAAAACTTGCGACATCTGTGGCATTGTGCTGTGTGATAAAACTGAACATTTCAGAGTGGCCTTTTATTGTGGCCAGCCTAAGGCACACCTGTGCAATAATCATGCTGTCTAATCAGCATCTTGATATGCCACACCTGTGAGGTGGGATGGATTATCTCGGCAAAGGAGAAGTGCTCACTATCACGGATTCTTTCAGATTTGTGAACAATATTTGAGAGAAATGTTATTTTGTGTATAGAAAATGTTTTAGATCTTTGAGTTCATCTCATGAAAAATGGGAGCAAAAACAAAAGTGTTGCATTTATATTTTTGTTCAGTGTAACTTGCTACTCCTACTGGCTGTTTAGGAGGAGTCAGTAAATGATAAAATAAAAACATTGTTTCGTTATTGTAAATAACAGCAACAATGAGAGTTTCTGGAGAATAGTTATAACGTTCTTTTCTCCAACTAGAGAATGGATCTTCTAGTTTTACGTCATTTTGGGCTAATTTTGAACTTAACTTAACCCTCTTTGTGCATTTCAAAACAAACTATTGAAACATGGTTGGTATCAGTAGATTTGTGTTTCTAGTTTAATATGGTATCAGGACCTTTACTGTACTTAAGAACAGAGTTCGTTACATCATTTTGAAAAGAGTAAAGTCGATGGGGCTGCGCGCAATCCCGTGTTTCTCTCAGAAAATGTATTTTAAAGGACTTCTAGACAAGCTAGAGAGACAGAAATAGGCTAATGGGTCAAGTAGTATTCATGATTAGCCTTGGAATGACACACACACAAAACCCAACGATCCTACCAAGGCTTCCTCCTGGCGGAGATGATAATCAGTACAAGCTTTAAGAATTTAGAAGGGACAGTTGATGAACAGTTCAGCTGCTGCGCCGCTCTGCTGTCTCTTTTAGTTTCCTGTCAGTACTTCAGAAGGACTGAATTGGTTTAAGGATCTCAGGGTTCACTCCACCACACATGAGATTAAATCCTCTGTGATGCGCCCGGGGGAGGAAATACCCCGCTGAGCCTGAAAAATGATAAAAAGCAATGTGAAATCCAAAGTGTGCGCACTCAAAACTAGATCACACAACCTCATCTAAGCAGTGTAAATCTGCAGAGAAATTCACACTTTTAGTACTAGTCACGTTTAATTTCCTAGAACTGCTCCATGGCCTTTTACTTCAATGAGAATGTGTGCTTCACTGTATCAACGTGTACTTCCTCTGTGTGCCTCCTCTCTAGCAGGAAGTGGTCAGCCAGGTCACGCCTGAGCCCTCTAAACGTCCCCGGAGGCGCTGGTCTCAGCGTATATGCGCTCTGGAGCTGAAGGTGAAATCCATGCTGGACCTGAGACACCTAGAGAGCTTTTCCCATAAGAAGAACCCCAACTGCTCACCAGACAGAGAGAGAGGGAACACGTTCAGCCTGCAGGAGCCCATGGTATGCATGGATCTGTGTGTGTGTGTGTGTGTGTGTGTGTTTGCAGCAGTGGGGAAAGTACTCAGATCTTGTACTTAAAAGTACCAGAGTGTATGAATACTCTGTCACAAGTAAAAGTCCTGCAATCAAATTGTTACTAAAGTAAAAGTACAAAAGTATGAGCATCAAAATATACTCAAAGTACCAAAAGTAAAAGTACTCATTATGCATTTCCATTTCATAATAATATATATTATATGTTTCGATCATAATTACTTATGCAGCAAAGTGTTATCAAAGCTGGTAAAGGTGCAGCTAGTTTTAATTACTTGTTATACTGCATGGTAGCTTGTGAATTTAGTCCAGGTGTAACTAAAGTCTTATAAGTGTTGATTATATTTCACATCATTCATCCAAATAGCTAAAGGTACTAAATAAATGTAGTGGAGTAGAAGTACAAAGTAGCAAAACATGGAAATACTCAAGTAAAGTCCAAGTATCTAAAAATGTTACTTAAGTACAGTACTTGAGTAAATGTAATTAGTTACTTCCCACCTCTGTGTGTGTTTTTATCTTGCATAGAGCTTGTGTCCACATGTTGCCGCCATGCTTAAAGCAATGCACCTAGCCTCTTTTTTCTGAGTGTTCCCCAGTTTTTTCGCAAGTGGTTTGATTTTAAAATTCTTACTTAAAAATGAACTGGAACGTCACTGTATACATTGGTGGCAAAGCTTGTTTTTGACAGTTTCCGTCTAAAAGAAACAATCATAACAAAGATGGAAAGCCCTTTAGTTTTAGCAAATTGGCACAGAATACACTGGGTGTCGCCGCTGGTAGGTGTGTAATCGCCGTACGTGGATGGTCTTCCTCGCTTTACAGCTGTCTGACTGAGTGATGACAAGCTCGTTTGTACAAAGTGTGAGAGCTGGCATCTTTCCGTTGGTGTTCTAGGTGAAAAAACGGCGTCAAACTAATATAAATGAGCCTTTATAGGTAGGTAAAAGGCAAGGGTTCCAAGCTAGTCCGTCTTATCAAATCGATGATACATTTTTACGATATAGATGTCAAATAATCATTAAAAGAAGTGGGAGGGTTTATGTTTAATGAAATGCTGGAATGAGGCTCTGCCCGGCACCCTGTCTGCCAGAAAAAAGACGCTATGTGGACACAAGGTCTTAATCACCTCATTTTCTGCAGCTGCAGTTGGAGGAGAGAGCCAAGAGGCATCGGCCCTGGCCTCACGCTGCCTGGCTGCCCTCACATCCATCCAAGGGCACCGGGGGGGCTGACGGGGGGGCACCGTACTGTGAGGGGAGCGAGGGTGATGCTCGTCTGCAGGCCAGGTAAATCCCTCAATCCCTATAGATGCTTTCAGACCTCAATGACACTGAAAAAGAACAAAAGTGCCTTTCTCTTCCTGGTTTCAATGTGTCCCCTCTGTTCCTCATTGTTTCCACCTCTCTCTGTTTTCGTACATCAGTGATTACACGGTGAAGGAGCAGTGCTGCAGGACGCAAGGACGAGGGGTCCGCAGTGGGAGCAAGGAGAGCCGCAGCCCGGACAGTGCCTGCTCTCTGGGGTACAACAGCAGGGACTCCAGCCAGAACAGTGTCCTGGACGGTGAGGCCTTAAAACGCATCAAAACAAAACAAGCAATACTAAATAATGAGTGTAATTTATTTTCTTTAATACTTCATGCTATATAGAGGGGAGGCACACAAGGGCACAACAAGTGAACATTAGCAGTTAAAGCTACTTCTGTAGGAGAACATTTTCGACTTTAGCAACCCCCAGTGGTACTACCGGAAAAGACAGTGGGGCACATATACATTTGATTTTATTAGTTGTACTTTATTCGTCCCAACTTGGTAAATTATTTTGTTCAGCAGCATTTTAAAACACATTACACATAACAATGTAAACAAATAATAATATAATAAACAGTAATATTACAGTTGAACAGTTGAAAGATTTATAAGAAATAATTTACTACTAAAAACAAAAGCATGTAAATATAGGATACATCATTAAAGTTAAAAAGTAGTTTAAATGAACATTTTAATGAATGTGTCTCTTATAAAGACAGCTCGAATCTTTACCAGAATTGTACCATTGCTGAATTCAACTCATAGCTGCATGCAGTGGAAGTGTATTTGTTTACTTCAATGGAGAGAGCATGAATAAAGCAGACGAGTGTCTGAGGAATTTTAAATATATTTATCAAAGTCACACTTTGCTATATTTCAGTATTTCTTTTTATCCGTCTACATTTCTCTTTCAAGTTGGAAATGCCTGCTCTTAGTGTGTCAAGTGCTGGATTTAAAATGAAAAGCTTAAATGTAAATTAATGCCATGATCTCTCTTCAACATACAGTAAAGCTGATATCCGCTGAGAGGGATTTGATTTTTCAGTTTCAGACCTGATAGAAATATGTCAGATAGTACAAACGCATAAGCCTCTGTTTGTTGTCTGGCCATTTGTAATGGTTTATCTTGTGCCCACATGCTGTATGTATGGAGAAGATGTACCAAGGTCAAGGAGGGCTTGAAAAGGGATGTTTTCTCTCCTTTTGCTTTTTCAGATTCCGCAGACGTTGAGTCTCTGAGCCAAGACAGCTCTGATGAAGAGAATGAAGAGAGGGAGGAAGAGGATCAGAAGGCAGAAGAGACAAGTATGGAGGAGGCTTTGAGGAAAGTGACCGAGACTTCTGACCACGGCAGAGAAGAACCCCACAAGCAGAACATTGAGATTCTGGAAGAGAGTCGCCGCTTGAGTAAGAGACACCTAAAACTCACATGCCTAAGATACACGAGAAGATTAAAAAGAAATAGTTCAACACTTAACGACCCGTTAATACACAACTTGATGTTTTGACATTTACTTTTTTGCACAGATGTGATATCTTATTAAAGGGAAATGGTAGTTGGATTTTTAGACATCATACAGACTCAAAATAGCTGTTTCATCTTGTTTCCATACTTTATGCTAGGCTAAGCTACGTCTCCTGGCTGTGGCTTCATATAACTGACAAATATAAGACTGATATCTATCTGTTTATCTTATTCTGGGCCAGAAAAACAAACAAACATGCTTATTTCCAAAATGTTGAATTATAAATGACCTTGCATGCTGATTAGCCTTTCGGTTTCTCCATCTTGCTCCCTCTGTATCAATGTCTGTTTTACCTTTCTCTCTGCCACTGTCTCTATTATCTGTTTTGTTTTCTGACGCTTGACGTGTGTCCACAGTGGAGCAGAGCAGAGTCCCCCGGCTCAGTATGTCTTCACGCTTCCTGACCAGAGGACATAATAACAGGTACTGTTGACCACTTCAGCCCAGTGTGGATTCACAGCTATAATTACAAAACCCATGTGGAATCACGCACACTGCTCTGCTAAACCATGTGTTGACCCTCCTGATCCAGCCAGGCTGTCAGTTTAAATCACATTGTTATCTACTGTATCTTCCGGCTATTACATTTGGGTAGGAAAATAGTTTTTTGTTCCTAAATGTGTCTACTTTTTATTTGTATTACAAATGATTGTACAACAAGACATTTAACTGTGAACGACTTTGCAATTTATTATAGTTGAACATATTTGAAATACTTATTTGCTTTCTTGCAGGGAGTTACATCACTAGATATGTCATATGTGGTATGCCATTCTCATGTCTGTATTTTAATTATACAGCTACTATCAGCAGCCAGTTAGCTTAGTTTAGCACAACCAGTGGAAACAAGGAAAGCGCTCAGAATCTAAACATTTTAATTGTATATTTAGTTTGTTAAATCCGTACAAAAACAAAGTGTAAAGATTTCATGTGGGGTCTGTGGCAGAGTATCCTTAACTAGTACCTTAATGGAATTAGTCCGGTTGCCTGGCAACTAGTCCTGCCGATGAAATAATCCAGCACATAACCCTCCCTAAAATTATATATAAATATTATTTTCTTTGCTTTTGTACAGTTAAACAAATGAGATCAAACGTGGTAGAAAGTGAGCTTTAGAGGTGCTGGTAGGCAGATTCTGTTATTCATTGGCAGAGCCAGGCTAGCTGTTTCCTGTCTTTCCGCTAAGCCATTTAGCCTCTGGTTGTTGCTCATATTATATTCCCATTTAACTTTTTGCTAATTTCCTAAAATGTTCAACTGTTACTTAATAATGAAGGATTTATTATCTTTTTTTGTATTTTGTCAATATTTTTTAAATGCCACTCATGACAATAGGTACCGTTACAGTACTACACAAAGTCATGGTTCGGGCACATTTAGTACAGCAGAGAACAAAAACATTTTGCTTTTATTTTTCATTTATTTCACAAAGACAGTTGAGAAAGAATCACAGACGAACAGAATCCTCTAGTTGGGGACGGAGGTAGCATTTTGTCCTATGACTTTCCCCCCTGTAGCAACCTAAGCTAAACTAGGAAGTCTTCACCTCTCTGTGTTTCTGCTGATGTACTGTGGAGTAATACCTTGTGTTTTTACCTCACTCACCTCCCTAACCCTGTAATACTTTCTCTCTATGTAGGAGCATGCCTCTCTTTGCCAATGTGCACGATAAGGAACAATGCAGTCGCTTTGCCAAGCCCCCAGTGTCAAAAGTGCGACCCTTGATGGAAGATAGCCAGAGCAGAAACATGGAATACAAAACCCCTGGCAGGATCGAAGGGCAAAAGTAAGAAGAAAACACGGACCAGGAGCTCCATGGGGTTTATTTTTAGACAAATGCTACTTTGGCAGACTTAGATTAATGAATCATAAATGTGAAAGGAAAAAAAAAAAAGCACAAAATGTTCTCTGCGAATAATAATAATTTTAAACATTAATAAGTGGAGGTCACACTAGGCTTATATGTTACCATCAGTACATTTTCTGAAACTCATGCTATTACTAAGAGATACATCATTGATAAAGATAAACAACAGCAGGGGGAAACTCATAATCGAACACTTATTATTTACTACAGTGCAGTTACAGACACAAAAGGATAACAACATTTTATTTTTCTTTAGTGATCTTACCGCTGCTGTGGCAGATTCTCCTGTCCTCAGACCCATGAAGAGGAGAAAGACTTCATTGTCCAACCTGTGGAGGATGTCCAACCAACCCTCTAAAGCTCCTCTGATGCCAAACTCAGCCACATGTTTACAGAAATCACACTCTGTCCAGAACCTCGCCTCCGACCGTGAGTTTCATCAACAATGTTTAAATGTATTGTTATGCATTTTCTGCCATTTCTGTAATTTTCCAGTTAGATTTACAACCAGCTCCATTGTCTCCATTAGTTGTACATTGTGAGACAGCTAAACATGCCGCGAGAGTCTACAATCTACATTAGTTGAATGGGGATTTTCTGTAAAGAAGTTCCTCTGATTTTGCATTATAACCTGGAATTGCCAATAATACATTTGTGATGTTAAAATATTTTTCATTTGATAACATTTTGTACAATTTAATTAAATGTACCTCTAATTCTCAAAACAAATCTTCACTCTTTTTTTTTCTAGCTCCTCGCTCCCCTGTGCCCCCTAGCGACCCCAGTGAGTTGTGCAAGAGACTTCAGTTTGTCCTGGATCAAGACAATCCCCAGCTTTCCTCTCACCATTCCTCCCCCTCCTCTGGGTCCCCTCGGTCTCTCGACTCCCCCCTGCCCTGGGATAGCCCTAAACTCAAGTCCCCAAACTCCTACATGAAGCCCACCGCCAGCTCCAAGGCCAAAGGTAGCCGCTCCAACTCGCTGGGGGACGTCAGGCAGACGGGCTCTCCGCCTTGCTCTCCGTCCCCGCTCGGGGTCAGGAGGTCGCGTGGGGAGATGGAAACCGGATCCCCTTGGCCATCTCGTCCCCCGTCACCAGTTTCTCCTTTAATATCTCATCAACATCATCCGTTGCAGCCTTTCCTCTATCAAACAGTCCCTCCCCAACTCCCACAGAGGCAGTTTCACCCTCTCCTTTTACTCAGAACTTACCACCAACACGCATCCCGCTTCCCAGACAGCCTCTCAGCCCTCGCCGCAGCCTCTGCTTCGATGGGACTCAAGTGAGGGCTTTTACACCTTCCGTACACCCAGAAGGGGACATCACACCTACTCCAGGAAACAGAGGTTAGTCAGCCAGCCAAATGCTGTACATATGACGCATACATTCCAAAGTAAGGCACTTAAAAATAGATTAAACCGGGTATTTTGTCTTTCTCTTCAGGACTGGGCAAGAGACTCTCTAAGTGTCTAAGTTCGGATCCTTCTTTGCAAAGTTTACTACCAGTGAGGCAGAAGAGAGACTCAGTTTCAGAGAGGTATGTTTGTTCACACCTCTTCTAAACATTTTGCTGCATTTTCATTGAGATTTTTTCTTAAACGGACAACTTTTGACATTTTTCTTCACAGTGCTAAAGAGCCATCGCAGGTGGCCGTAGCCAGAGAGTGCACTCTGGTGCCCGAACAGGTCCACACATCCAGCGCTGATCCCAAGCCAGGTCTTTCTTCACAGAACTCTTTTATCAACCTGTCCGTCGCTACCGTCCCTCCTCTTCATCACTGCGTCTCTTCACACTGCTCGCCCTCTGCCTTCAGGCCTGTCTGTCTGTCTCACGTTCCTCTGCCTGTCTCTGTCTCCTCCTGCTGTCAGCACTGTGAATACTCTGGTGAGTCCGCAGAGGAAAGGTCGTTGAAGTAGTGTTCATTTTGTTTTCCATGAGTAAGACAAGACAAGGCGTTCCAGGTTGTGCGGATTGGCTCTCATATCGATTCAGAAAAGCAAAGCTGCAGTCTTCATTAGGCAACTTGTGTTTTTCTTCAGATGCTGATAATATTGTATGTAAATTAAGTTTAATTAATTAATAAAACAGGATAAGTTGACTAAATATAATAACAAGGACATTTGACAAAGGACTTAAATCAACGCTGGTAGGAAATGTTGAATTCCACTCTTTTGTTTGAATTAAAAACGTCACCTGCTATGTTATGTTATCATGAAACCCGTTAGTTAAGACTTTTTGCAGCAGGCGTGATAATCCCATTGAACACTATCACACTGAATCAACATCAAAACAGCTGACTGCATAAACATATTCATACTTCATCATAGGACAGACCTTTTTTCTTTTACTCCTCATGACCTCCTCTACTTGAAACATTTATTTTGATGACAATACAGTAATTGCCCATTATCTAACTTTCTGCTCTGATATTTAGAGCCTCAGTTATCTGAAGCACTACTGCTGATAGCTTTGCCTCATATTGTTCACCTCACCAGTTAAAAAAGTATCTTGAGACGGATCTTAAAATAACTCCTCCATCCTGTGCCTGCTGTTCTGTGGATGATAACTGCCTCACAAAGGCAACAGATTTCATAACACAGAAACCATAAATGCCATTTAGCGATATCCAGTCCACATTTCATACCTACAACTGTGTTTTGCCGAAGGATATAAACTGTGAAAATCCTTTTTCTCGGTTCCACCGCTCACAAAGCTCCCCTCTCTTCCTTTGTACAGCTGCCTCCTCGAGTGTTTCTTTTTATCTGTAGCTTTTTTTCTGAAACCAACTTTTCCTTGCTTCTTCTACCTTGTTCTCAACACTTACTGTGTGCCTACTTCGCTCGATAACTGTGTGTTTGTGTGCGTACGCTGTACAGCATGTCTCTGTGAACTCTCAGATTTACCTCCTGCTGCTCTCTCCTCAGATCACTCCATCACCTTGGAAACCTGTAGGCAGGCTGTTACAGAGCTTCACAACAGTCTGAAGAAAACCGCCATGCTCTACACTACGGTCAGTCAGTGTGTGTGTGTATGAGAGCGTGTGAAAATTAGAACGAGAGCCTGATATCATTTATATATTTGTAAGAGATAGAGGATAAAAGGGGAATTCATGGAGATAATTTCTTGCATACTTCATGCCTGTTAAAGCTGCCACTTTCAAATTCCTCTTATAGTCATGAATTGCATATTTGAATAGATATTACTGTTGATATGTGTGTTATTTCAAAGAATCCGTTATCTCGTTTTGATGCACCATTTTGTCTCCGTCAATTTGTCTTTATAGATGCTGTTCTTTTTACATTTAATCTGGTGGTTGAATCCATTCATTATTTATTATAGAGGGGAAAAGTCCATTTAAAAAAAAAAAGTCCATTAATGCATCGGATATCAACAGATACTGCAAAACCTATTTTCTTTTAATGCACAAAATTAAATGTTCTGTCTTTTAACGTGTGAGAATGTAGAATGCTAATTAGTCTAATATGATAGGAATCTAAATATTCAAAGATTTGGGTCGAAACAAGCAACTTCGGTTTCGTAATGCACATACAGTATTTAAGGCTTCAGCTTTAAAAAAAAATCACTATATATAATAATAATTATAATTTCCTGTATTTATGGTTTAATAAAAAATTACCCATGTATGAGAAGTCGAAGATGGCGTTTTCAAGTGTCTTTTTTCAGTCCTAAAAGTCCTACCACAAACAAATGAGTCCAACTCGTAGTTATATTTAAATCATGACACTTTTGAGAAGCAGGAACCAGAACATGTCATATTAATTAAAGGAACATTTATTTAAAAAATCAAACAATGTACATGTATAGTCATCCCTCTCAATCATCACTTATGACTCACTAAAAGTGCTTGGTAGTGTGTGTAGCTGCAGAGACCCTGCAGCCTTCTGCCTGTTTATTTTTTTCCTGTGTTCAGGACATTCCTGGCCATCAAACTATAATGAGTGACCAGGTGCCAGATCATAAGCATTCATCCACGATGAAGCTATACAAATGTTGTACGCAGCACCAGAAAAATACAAATATAGCTAGGAAAACCTGTTCCTAGGAGAAAATGCGTTCCAACCGATGGAGAGCATCTTAACCAGCTTTCAGTCCGTGTGTGCTTTTTGAGTTGTGCTTGTTATGTCTTACAAACTGTGACCCACATAGTAATCAACTGATAATCAAATTGTCTGTTTTTCATCACCAGATGCTACAATGCGACCAGCAGCCCGGTGAAGATCAGACAGAGATGAGGGGCATCCTGTCTAAGGCCCTGTTCAAGGTCAAGGCTGAGCTGGACTCTTTATCTCCCCCCTCCTCTCAGAGTGAAGGGCCCCCTGTGGACCAGGGGGTCAAAGGCGAAGGAGACAGAACCCTGGCCCTGCTGGAGCAGTACGCTGAGCTGCTGCTGAAGTCTGTGGAGAGGAGACTGGACACTAAGACGTGAGGACTGGAAATGATGCCAGGTGTATGTACTCAGGTGTATGTACTGTACGCTCATATAGCATACTGTGAACCGCACACTTGTTTTTTGCACAGAGATCTTTTTAAAACTTTATTTATTGGCTGAATGCAGATAGGATGTGATTATATATTTGGAGAAACTGAGTTAATGAATGCTGAATGAGTATTATACACTGAGTAATAAAAAGTTGCCTTATTCATATAAATTCCAAGTTTCAATTACTCTTCTTTTTCATCAAAGTGTAATGAATCATATTTGTTACAAAGGGAGACACAAAAGGACAAATATGATGGAGTAACATGGAAAGCACAGGTAGTTTATGGATGTTAAATGCATTTGGGCCACATAATTCATCGGGGCTTTTTAAATTATTCTTTTTTAAATCGTTATGTATTGGTACAGAATTAAAAAGTCCCATTAGCACCCCCTAGAGGCTGCACGGTTCAATATTTCATGCCAAAACAAACAAACATTAAACAAACAATAACCAACAATTAACTAATTAGGCTCTAATAATGAAATATAACATTTGTTTTAGGGTGGCTTACAGTGAGTAACAATCAAATCAAAAATATTAAAGTGCACCTATCATGCTATTTTTAGGCAATAGCATAGGTCTCAAATATATAAAAAACATGTCTATGAAGTGTTTTGCTCAAAATACCAAACAGATCACCCATTCTAGCCATGCCTCATATCCCTCTATTTCACTTCCTGTTTCAAAAGTGCTGATTTTGGGTATAAAGCTTTAAAAAGAAAAAATAATTGATAAATAAAAAAGGAGGGGGCTGAGCTCATATGGGACCCGGCAGCTACTGTCTAAACTAAATACTGCGGTGATGAAACGCCATATCATGGATTATCAAGGATTATTTCTGAAACAGTATGGAGCTCAAAGGCTTTCTCTCTTGCCGGTTATACCACAAGGTGAGTTCCTTTTTATTTCCTGCTTCTTCACACACATGCTCTATCCAGTACAGGTTAGCTCTGAGTGTTAGCGATGCTAATGTAAACACCGACCATATTACGTCCAAAACAGTCGGGCATTGTTTCTGATAGCAACGTTTCTGATAGTGCCGTGGGTCCACATTTCCGATATTATGTCATATCGGATGCAAATCTGGATCAGCTCCATTGTAGCCCCGTTTTTAGAGATTTGGGTACGGAGGAAAAGAGAGGGTTTTATTTTCTGACGCTGCGCGAGTTCCCTGACACACCGGGGACACATATTTATGTATAAAAGACATCAAAAAGTGCATTTTGCATGATAGGTCCACTTTAAAGTTCCAGGTGGTTCTCAGAAATGTTCATGGAATAATTGGATTAGGAGATACGGTTTCATGCCTGCAACATTCGGCTAACTGAGTACACAAGTTCATAAAGTTTCCAAAATATAAAGGGTTCATCCTCTGGGGAACAGGAACATGGTCCTTTCTTTACTCTTTTACTAAAAGCTTTGCACAATTTGATACCTGGCTGGAGACATTTTGGGAGATAGTTGTGATGGATGATGTTTAAGTAGGAGGTTATAGGAAGATAAGGTGTGAGGAGTGAGATGGTTATATATTAAGGAATAAGGTAAGTGTTAGATAAAACACCTGGGAAGATATTTTGTAAGGTTGTGTAAATCGTTTGCTATTGGTGTCTCCCTAAGATCAGGGTACTTTAGCCATAACTCATTCCTTTATATATACCATGAGTAGTCTATGATAAGTCTGAGAGTTTTGCAAGTTTTATTATGGCTGATTTTAATGTTGGACTAATAAATACATTTCTCTGAAAGAGGTTTTCTCATCAAACCTTTGGACTGTTCTTTATCCTCTCGTCAAAAATGAACAATGAAAACACTGAACTAGACTTCGTAATAATCATTTTATATCTAAATATTAACACAGATCATTTATATTATATTAAAACATATTACTCAGTTAGTAGAAATATCATTTTATAAAAGTATTGTAAACAATAAAACAGTTTCATTTACAAAGAGAAAAAGTAAGCTTTGTGTATCAAATGGTTATCTTTTAAGAAAGTAGCATACTATAGAAAAAATTCATGTCATTATTAATAAAACACAATATAATCAAACACTTATTTCAAGCTTAATGATAAATAATTTAGCTCCAAGATGTAGATAAAGATGAAGCCTACACACCACACATGTTGAGTAATAGTGTGCTGCCTCCTATGGAAGCGTCTCCACGTTGACATAGGTGAGGACCACATCGTGCAGGATGTTGATCCTGTTGATCTGGTTGAGTTCGAGGACTCTGTGTCGAAACTCAAACAGAGGGATGTTGTTCACCGCCACCCTGAACACCTCGGGGGTGCACAGGATCTTCATCTGGAACAGAGCACAACAAGAGATATCTACTCCATAAAGTGGATTACGTGTGGTGCACATTTAGAAAAAAGTGTATTTAAATCATGGAAAACCTTAACTTGAACCCCCTGAAAAAAATATGTTAGGATGAATTAATATGCAAAATGTAAATGTTCTAATTGAAAAATGAAAACTGACTATAGTTGTTATTGCTGTGAGTACACATTGCCCGTATTGCAGAACTGTTATTGATGTTATAGAGCAACATGAGACCCACACTGACCTCCAGGAGTCTTCCGGTCCCTTATCTAGGAACCGCTTGCACACATGTCTTTCCAACCTTTTCCAAACGTTAGCCTGATGTTAACCATGAGAAAGTGACCTAGAGTCAGTTACCATGTGTAGCATTTTGGAACATCAACATGTCATTGTAAAAGTCTTACCACAAACAAATGGTTAAAAGGATTAGTAATCTTTTATGATAAATAGCAGCACACTGACAGTTCAGTTTCCTCAAACCAATGTGGGGATGATCTATTCACGTTAACATGCTACACATAGTAGCTTTAAAGGGACAGTTCACCCCAAAATCTAGTGTTTTTTTATCAATGAAGATTGTTTTGATGTGAGTATTGCAGGTATTGATTGTAAAGATGTCTGCTTTTCCTCGGATATTTGAACCAGTAGGATCTCCGCTTGTGATATAGCACCACAGGTAAGAGACAAATATAAAAAAAATTGGTGAAACTGTCTCTTTAAGCACAACTTTTCAAATCTAATTCCTGGACTCATTCCTCTTTGTAACACTCACCTCGAATGGGCTCCCCAAAGCGAAGGGAAAGGGCCCCTTCAGCTCCCTCTCCTCGGGGCCCCAGCGCTCACCCAGTTTGTGGTTACGGACCAACACCTGTTTGCCCCCCTCACTGAAGCGGGGGTTGATGTGGAAGGCAATGTCGTTGCCCTTCAGAAAGTTCACTGTGAACCTGTAGTAGAGCAGAGTCATTGATAGTGTGTCATTTGTATGTCATTCACTAACTGGTCAGATCTGTAGATTTTGTAAGGATTGTTTTTTTTCGGTCAATTGAGGCTATTTCGATTCCATAAAGCCTCTAAAGCCTCTTACACACCAAACTGACACCAAAGAACACGTCTCCTGCATCTTGGCAGGGCCGTCCCTGGCCAACTTGAGGCCCCACGCAAAGTTAGATGATGAGGCCCTCTGTTTCACGGTGCCGCGCCACACTAATTACGATACGATACGATATACTTTATTGTCCCCGTAAGGAAATTCGTTCTGGGCTCCGTCCAGCAGTTCCGCATACATGTACATAATATACAAACATAGTGGACATTTAAGAGACATACACATATCATCAATCATACACCGTTTGAACAAACACAATACACGCAGACGCACATACTGACAATGGCGACCTATTGCACAACCATCATGGCCAACATTTAAAAAAAGTACATTTCATTACATTTGACTTCGACTACATTTCATTTCCTGTCAATGTTAAGAAGTTTAACGGACATTGGTAGGAATGAGTGCTTATAGCGGTTCAGCCTGCTCTTGGGAACCCTGAATCTTCTACCAGAAGGTAGGAGCTGGAATTCTGGGTGGAGTATGTGGGTGGGATCAGACACTATTTTGTTTGCCTGTCTGATAATGGACTGCTCATATATGTTTTGGAGAGATGGGTGTTTTTTAACCCTCATAATTTTCATAGCCGTCTGTACCAGGCGAGCGATCTGTGACTTTGACTGCACTGTCAAGTTACCGTACCAGGCAGTGATACCATACCTAATGATGCTCTCCAACACTGCATGATAAAACAGTAACATGAACTTCTGGTCGACTCCGAAAGCCCGGAGTCGACGCAGAAAGTACAATCGCTGTTGAAGTCTAGAGCACAGACCTTGAACATGCGCCTTCCAGCTGAGTGTATTATCTAGATGGACACCAAGGTACTTATAGGAGCTGACCTGAGTTATGGGTTCATTGTGGATAACCACCGGGCTAAGGTCACCCACTGCCTTTGGGTCCCACACCATCTCCTCAGTCTTCTTCACATTCAGCACTAGATGGCTAGAATCACACCACTGCACAAATCTCTCTATTTCAGAGTGATAAGCCGATGAACTGCTGCCCTTGTGCATTAAGCCAAGGATAGCTGTATCATCAGAGAATTTGATGATATAATTCTCCGGGTGGGCTCTTGTACAGTCGTTTGTGTACAGTGTGAAGAGGACCGGGGAGCTCACACAACCCTGGGGGGCTCCTGTACTGATGGTCCGGGGCTCTGAGAGGGCATTGTTGACCCTGACTTGCTGAGTGCGATTGGTTAAAAACGAAAAATACCATTTCAAGATGAAAGGATTTATATTGATCTTCATCAGTTTTTGAAGCAAGATGTGAGGCTGCAGTGTGTTAAAAGCCGAGCTGAAATCCACAAACAGTAGGCGTACATATGCCTTAGGGTCTTCCAGGTGTTTAGTGACCAGGTGTGTGATGCTATTTAGAGCATCGTCTGTGCCACGCCCTTGCTTGTAGGCAAACTGAAAAGGGTCTAAATGTACATCAACCTCCATTTTTAGCAGCGGCACCATGATCCTCTCAAAACATTTCATGACAATGGATGTCAATGCAACAGGCCTAAAATCATTGTTTACCTTTGGACAAGGTTTTTTGGGGACAGGTTTTATTATTGATTTTTTCCAGAGGGTGGGGATGGTGTGAAGATCAACAGATTTTTGAAATATGGGACACCATGCTGGTGTCAGTTCTTCTGCAAATGTCTTGAGGAGGAATGCAGAGATGCCATCTGGCCCTGTGGCCTTCTTAGTACAGGTGTGTTTGAAAAGTGATTGGACCTTTAAAGGGTCAATCACCACCCTTTCATCCTGGTCACTAGCAGGGATTGTCTCTACGATGTCTGTACATTCGGAGGAGAAGTCCTGGGTTTCAAATCTCATGTAAAAGTCATTCAGTTCATTTGCTTTTTGCAGGTCATCAGAGGTACAGAGAGTTTTTTTAGCTGGGGTCATATTTGTGATTGCCTTCATAGTGTCCCAAAGTTCCTTGGAGTTCATTGTAGAAAAGTTTTGTTCTATAATGTCCTTATGTCTCCTTCTAGCTTCTCTGAGCATGTGGTTGAGCTCCTTTTGCACACATTTCAGTTGCGTTTTATCCCGGTTTTTAAAAGTTATATTTTTACGATTTATGCAGTCCTTAACCTCTTTAGTTATGTATGGTTTGTTGTTGGGGTACACAGTTATTTCTTTCTGAGGTATCACATTGTCATCACAGAATTGTATATAGTCAGTTACCGTCTCAGTAGCATTATCCACGTCCATCTCATGAAAGATACTCCACTCAGTAGAGAGAAAACATCCTTTAAGAGACTCTATGCTGTCACTAGTCCAAACCTTTACAGTCTTGGTCTGTGGTTTACTTCGCTTGAGAACCGTTTTGTAGGTAGGTATTAGATGAACAGTGTTATGTAATTGCGCCACATAGACGCATAGGTGCGCCGCATTTGCGGCTCAGTTGCGGCTCCCTCCGCAAGATGAGGCCCCCTCCGCGAGGTGAGGCCCCACGCAGTCTACGTGATCTTCCTGTAGGGAGGGACGGCCCTGCGTCTTGGCCATGTGTCGCACTGGAACACACCGCAAAGACTTCAGCCGACGGCCAACAACCGGAAGACAGACTGCGTGATACACCGAGAGAAGAAGAACAGACTGCGTGATGTAAACAAATAAGAAATAGCGTGTGCGCAGTGGCGGTTCTAGAACATTTTACATGGGGTGGCAAAGGGGGGGCAAGAGGTCATGCCAGGGTGGCATGGGAGGGCGGACAGTACGTGATATTTTACACTGTATATAACCTATTTATTGTTAATTCATGCCCTAACACAAGTGTTCTTAATGCACAAGAGAAACAAGGTGTTCAGACAAACAATCGGGTGCCCTTTGAGTCCCCCAAGCTTACCTCAACCATTTTAAATGAAAGGAAACTACAAAATGTATTTTAAAGCAATTAATTAATGGAACAGGTTGTTTTGCATTACAAAAAATGTGTTGTCTTAGTATTAGACAGACATATTTGCATGTGCTCACTAAGCATTATTACATATTAATTTAATATTAAACAAATCACCAATTATTCCAAAATGTTGCTGCTAATATAATCATATGCTTGTCAACTTTAACTGATCAAAAATAAATTCTGAAAAAAGACTTGAATTATCTATGAAATTGCAATATTGTCCCTCAGTTTGTTTCAACTCCGTCACGCCATACCATTTACCCTCCTATTAAAATAATGGATCAGTCCATGTGTGATCTGCATTGAGGGAATTACATCACAAAAGTGTCAGTTTCTTCTCTTACCTATATTTCAGTTTTTGTATTTTCATATTAAGATTGACAAGCTCAAAATGTCAACTCTGTTATATGAATTAATAATAGTAAATAATTGTTTATTACAAAATAAACAATAGTTTTGCAAAATATTACAATTGTGTAATGTCCTTGACTTCCATGTGGTGCCATATCTTAGCTAAACAAGGTCTCATGCCTACTTTTTGTCAAAAACTTCAACCCTGTTAAATGTTTTCAAGTAAATTCCTAGTAATTATTTATGTTTTGTGCCTGGGGTGGGAAAATGTAAGTAGTCCACTACCAGATGTTATGACCAAACATTTTGGTTTCATTTTTCAAAGATATAAAGACCCAAAAGGCACCCGATTCAGAGAATACTCTAATTCTGCATACTGTAAGTACTTGGTTATAATTAAGTACACAAATGACATGACCCATCTCTTCAGAGAGCTAAAGGTGACCTGTGCAGCAACACATTTCAATCAATAATTGTCAATACTAAGAGCTGCTAGATTGTGCTGCTGTAATGGAACATGTAAGGAGAATAAGAACATACCATGTGGTCCAGCTGGAGTTTCATCTGCCTCCTGATCCCTGCCTCTGGCCCTCTTTCTGATACTTCATCTTTATTCCTCACATATATTTCTTCTTCTTCACTAATGTCTTCATCTCCTCCTCTTCCTCCTGCTCTGACCCTCCTGGTCTCTTCATCTCCTCCTCTTCCTCCTGCTCTGACCCTCCTGGTCTCTTCAGTGAACTCTCTTTTCCTTTTCCTCTTTCTGTTCGTCCTGATCTCTTCTCAGATATGTCTTTTTGTTGTTGTTGAATCACTCCTATACTCTGGCCTGCAAGAGTCTACTTGTGAAAAGCACTGGTACAAATGCTTGTATAACTTTACACGTTAGGGCCATGTAGCCTAGCTAATAAGTAGCATATCATCAGAAAGTATTTATCAAACGCACAACGGCAGCTGTGTTTAGATCCAGTTTTTACGGTAAAGGATGTATCCTGGTTTAATTGATCATCCTCATTGCTGTGATGTGTAGTTTACGTGGATTTAATAGTAGGCTACCGCATAGTTTAGCAAAGTGATCGATCTCCCAGCTAAGGCTGTCTGCGTAGTATTTTGTAACGTAGCGCCCATCTGTCTATCGATTCAAACGGAAGCGTTTTATTAATATTTAGTTTCAAGCTCTCGTCCTTAGTAAAAACTAAACTAGTGGAAGGGGAAATGCTCCCAGGGGAAGCTGATCCATAGGTACTGGGACAGCTCGCTCCCTCTCTGCAGCTCTGTGAGCCGTGGTCTGTGTGAACGCCGCTCCGCAGTTTAATGCAGGGCCGTAGCTGCGTTTTTAACGGGCCTAAAATGATATTTAAAATGATTCACTTTTAACTAATGTAATGCTTGTTTCGTTGCTTGAGAAGCTTGTGGAAATAGTGTAGGTTTGTTTTAGTACAGTTTTAGGGAAACAAAAGTTAGGGGGTCAGCTGGGGGGGCAAGGCTCTACAGTGGGGGGGCAAGGGGGGGCAGCGAGAAGCTCATGGGGCTTTCCCGAACCTGTGTCGAGAGCTGGAGTTAAATTAAATCTCAGATTTGCCTTCTTAATAATTTGTTTGGGTCCCTCACTTCCGTTTCGCTTCTCATGCACTGATTCGCTAAGCTGAACAGCCAATCATGTCGAATCGGCGGCGGAAGGTGTCGGCACGGCCGAAAAGACACGACGGTGCAGTCCCACCAATCTGAGTAGGGGGACACGACGCTCATCGACGGCCTGACATCTATCGACGCCAAAAATCGGCTTGGTGTGTAAGGAGCTTAATGTTCTTCAATCAGACTAATATACAGAATACACCCACAATCTGCAATTAGGTGTTTGGTATCTTTTTTTTATAACTTAAAATAGTCATGGTGAAGTTTGTGAGTTGAAAATACCTATTCACTTAAAGTGTCTCTCGAGAGAATCTGGAAATATATTTGTCCACGAAGAACAATGGTTTAAAAGTCAGTAAAGCACTTTTGAGTAAGCTTACATTTTAGCATCAGGTTTTACATGGCCCAAGATGGTCATCATCATCTTGTCATAGACTCCTCTGGCCAGGTTCAAGTTGAATGGCACGCTCTGGAACAGCAAGGAGGGAGAATAACATCAAAACAACCGGAATTATGAAGCAGCCAGGGATCACTGTATCTACAGTATTAATTACTAAGTATTTCCTGTACATTATCAGGGGAAATTGAAAGTCAGATTGTTAGCATTTGGCTCACCAGAGGTCCAGAAGTGGGTGGAAGCCATTGTGGAGGCATGTTGGATGGAGTCTGTCCAGGCCATCCTGACTGTCCCGGGTTATAGGGCCAGCCAGGGTGGGCAGGCCATCTCGGAATAATTGGGCGGAGGCTGGGAGCAGGTGCTGGTGCTAGGACTGGGACCGGGACCGAAGCTGGAACAGGAACTGGAACAGGAACTGGAACTTGAGCAGGTACTTGAGCTTGAATTGGAGCTGGTGGCTGAGGAGGCTGATACTGGGTTGGCTGATACTGGGTTGGCTGGTATTGGGGTGGCTGGTTCTGGGGAGGCTGGTACTGGACAGGCTGGTACTGGGGAGGCTGGTATTGGGGAGGCTGGTTCTGGGGAAGCTGGTATTGGGGTGTCTGGTACTGGCAAGGGTTGCAGGGCTGCCCTTGCCCTGGAGCTGGGATGATGGATGTTGTAGCTGCAGGGGCTGGTGTCATGACTTGACCAGGAAACACATTTTGTGCAGGGACAGAGACCGGAGCTTGTTGTGTCCCATTCCAGCAGGGAGTGTTGGGCTGGCCAGTCCAGCAGGGCGCAGGCTGGGGGGGCTGTCCTGTATACCCAGGGAACCCGGCTCCAGACTGGGGAAGACTCGGCCAGAGACTGTTAGCCTGCGGGGAAGAACCAGAGGAGGGGCAGCTGCTACACAGAGCGTCAAAATGCTGAGAGGGGGGAGGAGAGGGGGGAGGAGAGGGGGCAGAGGGGTCAGGGGCCAGGATGGAGATGCGAGGAAGAGACAGGGTGGAAAGGATGGAGGACAACACCTTGCAGTTGCAAACATGGCCGTTTGACACAAGCAAAGGTTGAATCATTTAAAAATGGAAAAAAAGTTCAATAACTTCTGTAAATCTTACCAGTGTAGAATTTGATGAGGTACTTACATCCATGCTGCCTGCCAAAACAAGATCAAACAAATGCACTTTTATTTTATTTGTTAAGTTTCAGAGGATTTACCAAACACAGAAAATTAAGAGAAAACACAATAGATCTGTAATCACAAATGGAAATAAAATGCTATGTAAACTCACAGCCAACCAAACTAGAATAAAAAGTAAATGATTTATTTTTTACTTTTCAAGTTTAAGATCATGCGCTGCAGTCACAGTGAAAACTATTTAGCTGTAGAGAGAGGACATTATTCTCTAGGTGACCACCAGAGGACTCTAGAGCTTTTCAAGATGTCAAAGCATCAACAAATATTGGACTATGAGAGACAATAGGTATACATTGTTAACTGAAACTCAATGGATGCCATGGGATGTGCTTATTGAATGATGACCATAGGAAACATGCAGACACATAACGGCGTATTGATTCAGGGTTATGTCATCACTTAGAGAGAGGAATGTGCAGTAACAATGATCTGATGGTGTCCAGGCCCTACCACTGATATATAGATGTTCATGTGACTGCAAATTCAATGACTGTTATAAACTAAATACCTGGCCTTTCTACTGCTCAATAATAGTTTTTACCTAAGAAATAAAACTAAATGCAGAAAACATGTTAAATATTAGGCATTTTGACTTCTGATCAAATATTTACTAACAATTTAAAGCAAATCATGTTTTAGTTATACATATATTATCAGAATCAGTATAAAATGTGCAAAAATAATAATGAAAAAAAATAAAGATAATTATTTAAAAGGTAAGAATTTAAAGTTAAATAGATCAAATTAAAAAAAGCATTTATATAAACATGTTAAAGTGAAAATCTTCAAATTGTACAACATTAAATAACGTATATTATTGTTAGAAAAATATCACTCGACACCAGGTTGAGAATCAATGATCAGGTAACTAATTTCTCCAAGAATTATATATGCATATAAATGATATTCTCATGTATAATAATCATATATATATGTAAAACGAAATTATATTCTCATATTTAGCCTGGCACTAGACCAGAACCCAGACTGGCAATGCATTAATTTCCTGAAAAATAAAATCTAGTATCGAACGCAAACTAAATGTTTCTGATCCATAGAAATATGAAGCATTTGATATAAGCTGACACGGATAACATTAAGATGAAGTTACCTTTTCTTTATCTTCAGGTGCAGCAGGAGCAGGCCGTGGTGAGGTCGAGGTGAATCAGTTGGTTTGTACCCCAGCACGTCGAAAAAACATTTTTATAGTCAAACGCCCTGTCACTAGGCCACTCCTCACGTCATCTCCACTGGGAGAAAAATAATACCACACCCTCATACATTACATACATGAAGAAAATTGTAGGCTTTTTTTCCTCTCTATTGTCTTTTTCTTGAATTGCGTTGCATTTCCAGACCTCAGTTGTAATTTAGAGTTAGAATGGTTAAATAAAATAAAAATGACAGAGAGAAAATGCTTAATTGGAAACAATATCAGAACATTTAAATGTATGTGAAACGTTTTATCTCCACCACAACGTGTTTTACTTATGCATCAGCTGCTTGGTTCCTCCTGATATTTAGTCACTGCACGTGAGTAATGAATGGCGTTTATATTTCTGATTGATTACTCCTCTGGACGATTGTTGAATACATTTATAATGGCAGAGCTGAGGGTCTCACCTCATGTAATGTTAAAACATTAATTCTTCTGGCATTTTTGATAACTTTAAACGAGAGATGTCAGGTTCCAACTCAACTGTCTAAATCATCCAATAAATCTCCGAGGCAACAGCTTCAACAATGAAAACATATGACGCTCACATTTTGTGGATACACACAGTCACACTGGTTCGCCTCACACCTTTATTAGATTAGCAATTAACTGAGCTGAAAAATGTCAGAAATCGCAAAACTTCCCAAAATGCTCAGACTTAATCCTCTGAGAATTCAGCGCTTGACATTTAACCAACTGGGTCTTACATTTTAATCTCTATCTGGAGACAGATAATTAATAGAATATTTTATGTAGTGAACTGTGTATAATTCACTGTCATTACGATTCGGGAAAAGGTAGGACCCAAATGCAGTTTAAAAAGGGAAGCGGGTTTCAAAATGTAACAAAAAGAGAGCTTTATTTACAAAAAAGCTGTTTGACAATGAAAAATACTTAAAGAAAACCATGAATCCAAAAAGTAGGTAACACGAGGTAGCATCCAGACAAAACTAACCGTGACAAACATGAAGGGTGACAGGAAAGACAATGAACCCGACAAGGAGCACAGGGGAAGACAAGACTAAATACAAAGAAGGGTAATCACAGGACAAGACACAGCTGGGCGGGGGAGGCAGAAACACAAGGGCAACAGGTGAACACAATCAGACAATCAGACACAGGAGGAAAAACACAGGAAGGAAGACAAGACAGAGGGAGAACAGAATTTCAACATAAAATCATGACAAGACATTGTGAAAGAAAATTAGGATTGTGACAACTGTAGCTCTTGCTGCCAAGCTTAACCCTTTTGTTTTATGTAAGCCACCTAGGGCAAATGGTAAGCATTTCAGTAATTCCAATTTATTTATACCCAAGAAACATTTGAGGGGCAGACCCTCATGGATATCCAAACAACTACAACAATTAAGAAAAGTAAGAAAAAAGTAATCAACAAGAAAAATATTCACCAACAGAAAATAGGCTGTACTATTAATACAAAAATAAAAGCCATTACAATTGCTATCGTGGAAAAATGTTTGATGGATACATAAACTTAATTACAATGTCAAATAAAATCCAGTGGGGTAAAAAGCACTAGCATTTGCAATAAGGATATAATTCAATACATAAACTGAAATGCTTAAAAACCCTTGGATGCACGAGTGACTAGACCCTACACTCTTCCATAAGTGGGTCTAAAATGACCCGTATTAGAATAATATGTTTTTATGCGATTTTTGTCATTTTGGTTAAGAAAAATCACTTGTATAATATTTAGTATTATATTTTGGTTCACATTAGAAATATATTATATTTAATTTTTCACAATTTATAATTTTAGACTTTTTTTTACATTTTGAAAAAAAACGTTTTGAACATATTGTCCCAAAGATATCCGCTATTCTGAGACCCTCACAGTATTCCAGTCCCTTTTCAAAACTCTCTGTGTGGTCTACAGTGAATGTATTCCTGACAGCAACAGATGATAAGAATCAAAGGTTCCCATAGGATTCCATAGAAAATGCAATGCATTTTTTACCCACTTATGGAAGCTTTGGGTAGTAATACAAAAACTACAATTTCTTAAAATGTAAATTTAAAATGTGAATGGCATGATATCCAAAACATGTTTTTTGAGGAATAGCTGGAATATGAAATGATAAAAAAATGTAATTACAAAGAAACTTCAAGAAAACCACCTCACCGGGTCCAAAAAGACCCACTTATGCATCTAAGGGTTACAATGTAAAATAATGTAATTACAAGTAGAGGTACAAGTAGAAGTTGTGGGGTTAAAGATCCAATTGGTCAACTTTGAGGAACTGCTATGCTGTATCAGGATGCCACCAACAAGTACAACTTATTTCAGTAACACAGGCAGCCAGTAGAAGATGTATAGTTAAACAACTTTTACATACTCTTACTCACAGTTGACTTCCATTCAATTGAGTCCACCCATCAATTTGTTGCATTAAGTCGAGCTTGGGCCCATTTCATTCCTCCCAAAGTGCTTTCTTTGTCCACTGCATTTCTCATGGCCAGTAGTTAGACAGCTTTCTATTAGCAGGTATGGACCGTTAGAGTTTATTGATTCCAACAGTACAAGTACACATATAGTATAGTTGTTTGTCACACACACACACACACACACACACACACACACACACACACACACACACACACACACACACACACACACACACACACACACACACACACACACACACACACACACACACACACACACACACACACACACACACACACACACACACACACACACACACATACCATGTATACATCACTTCAGGGGACATTACATTGACTTACATGCATTTCCTGGAGACTTATCCTAACCTTAACCATAACCAACACATGCCTAACCCTAACCCTTACCCTTAACCTTACCCTTACCCTAACCCTAAACATAACCAAGTCTTCACCCTAAAATTAATGATTCCCCTCATGGGGACCTCCAATTTGTCCCTATAAGGGAAGCCAGTCCCCACACGTGACTATGCAAACAGATTTAGGTCCCCACAAGTATAGTAATGCTAGACCACACACACACACACACACACTCATTCTTCATGAGTATATGAGAGCACCCTGCAGTCTGTCCTCAGGAGGCCAGCTGTGTCTCACACATTAGGCAAGTGAAGGGTGCGGCCACATTGGACAATTTAGGACATCGTAGCTTCTGGCTGTGTGTGTGTGTGTGTGTGTGTGTGTGTGTGTGTGTGTGTGTGTGTGTGTGTGTGTGTGTGTGTGTGTGTGTGTGTGTGTGTGTGTGTGTGTGTGTGGCTGTGGCTGCACTCAAAATCTGTTAAACTGAGCATCTGCGCTGATTAGATCCTAATGTCTCATTATCTCTATAAGCCGTTAAGAAGCAAATTGTGCCTTTTTCATTATAAAAAAAAAAGAAGGAATTTCAAGTGTTCCAGAATAATGATAAACAGACAATTGGCTTCTGCACAACAGGGAACGATGTAACAGCAAATAGAGATGTATAGAAAATGTATAGAAAAACAGATTGGAGCTGGGGAATGAAATTCATTGCTACGCATCTTTACCGATTGACAGGTTTATGTGGAGGAAACGTTTCAATCGAAATTGTGCTTCATTGTCTATTCAACACCAGATGGGACAATACATGACAAGATTAACATCATGTATCGAAGAAGACAATAAACTAGCGACTGAGAAAATGTTTTAACTGATGAAATAAATCAAGTGAGAAGTAGGGTTATTTTCTCATAGACTTCTATACATCTGAATTCTGAACCAGTGGAGTTTAAGTCATTTTTGCATTGGCTCCAATTTGATCTTTTATACATTATGGCAGATTCGAAGCAACATGTAGGCAATACTTTAAATATTTTAAAGGTAGCTCACATGAAGCTCAGCGCAAGTTCTTTCAGGAAGACTGGGTATATACATTCTCTCCACAGCTGCATACAATCAGCTCATCACAGGCGTTGTCTATAACCTATTACATTCACCTCATTCTCCAGCAGCCAATCACTGTGCTGCAGCCAAACTTTAAAATGGTTCTCCTCTCTCCTGCAGTCAGCTATGATTTCAGGTTTTCATGCTGCCGCCCGCCTCCTCCCCATCCACCTCCTTTCATCACATCCAGTGCCAGGAGAGCTCATCCAAAGACCTCATCACACCTCCTCTTCATCCCATCTCCTCATCAAATCCAGATCTTCAGCATCATCACCAGTGTCTAGACCCCGGGGGGGTTCCCTATATGCTCACGGCTGCATTTCCCCCTTTAGATATACGATTTCAGGATCGGGGTCTAATCCCCAAAGACTTAACATTTATCATATGGCATGTGTCCAATAAATGTTCTTTAAACAAAATGAAGTCTCTCCTGATTGAAATGCAATATTGCCTTTCATAGATCTGAACGTAACACTCTATTGGCGAAATGTGTCTTGCTGCTTGCAGGCAGAAATTCAGCTATATCCACCCTGGATATGATAATAAAACAGGTTTTCAAGGACTCTTTAGCAGTGTAAACAGTTATTGTTAAAACTGATGCTCAAACGCAGGCCTTGTGGTTTAAGGGTATGCCACTTACATTTCCTCGATTGCTGTTGTTTTAATGCATTACATTCAACATTGGATCTTCCAGCACATTGACATCGCTTTGGACAACCACACATTGTATAGCTTCATTTGAGGACAGTATTGTTTAGCTTGGGCTGCATATTGTCAGAAGAGGTTTGTGCCAAGATATAATCCAGAACATTTGGTCCATGGTTAGTCTCCTGTTTGGCCCGTCAGCCTGTCAAGAGCTGGAACTGGCAACACTTGGTTCCTCAACCCTTCTCAGCACTTAACCCAATCTGTTCCTTTTGGATAATGTCGCAATTAAAACACAATATATAACAAATATAGCAAATCAAGTGTTGATTACATTGGGGGGGAAATTATAAGTGCTTTGTTAGAGTGGATATGTGGCCATGTGGCCATGACATATGCTGATGGGAGAGGGAGTAATTATGTCACTTCTAAGAGATCTCCTTTTGTGGTTCAACCAATTGGGAGCTGAGGAAAAAGGAGGCAACTGCGAGGCATGCTGCTGTTAGGCAGAAGAGAGGATTTCCAAAGTGACGCCGATGGCATTAGCCTCTGATAAGCTCTGGGTCTTGTTCCAACACTCGTAAACTGCCTCCTCCTCCTCCTCCTTTCCCCTCCTCTTTACCACCTCTTCCCCATTAAAAGGTCAATTGGAGTACAAAATAGACGGTACACAAGGTAATCCCCATATATAGTCGGCTACAATTTTTGGAGTTTTCTGGACAAAAATAATGGTTTCCATGATTTTTTATAACCTGAGGCTGTGCGTCTAAAGATGTTTTTGTGCCTTCAAAGAACAAATGAGATCAAATCAAAGAGAGTGTGTTAAAGTGAGTGAAACTATTTAAAAGAAAACTATAGGTTATTTACGTAACCCCAGTTCTCAGAGTAACATGAAGTGAGATGTCTCACTATGGGATGCGCCTCATCGCGGAGCAAACAGAAGCATCAATCTCATTACGCCAATCCTGATTGGCTGGTGATCTTGACGTCAGCGTCAGGGAATTCACCCCCTATAAGTAGCTTGCGCCACGACGCATGCGTCATTCAAAATAAGCACCTCTTCTCGCTTCACCATAGCAAGGAGGGCCGTCTGGTGAGACATCTCACTTCATGTTACTCTGAGAACTGGGGTTACGTAAGTAACCTATAGTTCTCATTCATAACACTCCGTTCGATGTCTCACTATGGGAAATTGTAGCTCCCGTATTGTCAGACGAGCTTATCTCGAAAATCACCAAACCAACCAGAACTTAACAGGTAGAGCTCTGACTCAACCAGGTGCCCAGCACTGCTTGAGTCACACTGGGAGCAGAACGTCCAGCCTGTTAAGAGGCGGACAAAAGTGAGCGGCGAGGACCAGCTCGCCGCTGCACCAATGTCTTGGATGGGAGACATCCTGGACAGAGCCCAGGATGCAGCCAGACCCTTAGTCGAAAGAGCTCGCGGACCCGAGGGTGCCTGCGAACTCTGACTCGTATGAGCCCCAAAGCAATTGCTTCCACAAACCAGTGGGAGAGCCGTTGCTTAGTAACAGGCTTGCCCTTATAAGGGTTAGCCCAGGACACAAGGGGTTGGTCATTATGACGAAGCACTCTTGATCTGTCCCTGTACGTGCGTAAAGCACGGGCTGGACACGGCAAATCCGGCCGCTGTTCCCCGGAGGAATACAGTGGCGGGGAAGATGCCTCAATGTCAAATGTGGTACCTGAACCAACCGCCTTAAGATAAAGGTAGGGTTGGGCTTCAACCACACTCTGTTTGCCCTGGGGCGAACTGAGTGCATGAAGACTGTACAGATAGTGCATGAGTGCCACTGGCTCGCTTGGCAGCTGCCAGGGTCAGCTTCATGTCACACTGTATTCAGATTGTACCACTCACGGGCCAGGCCCATAGAGCCAAGCGCTCTGGGTGTGGGTGAAAGATCGCCCCCCCCGCTTGGGACAGTATGTCCCTGCGTAGTGGGAGCTGCCATGGCTGCCCGCACAGCAGCTGATATATCTCCGCTAGTCAGTACATAGCTGGCCAGTGCGGAGCTATCAGGATAAGTGTGTGGCGTTGCTCTCTCACTCTGGCCAGAGTTGGGGGTATCAGAGCCAGGGGTGGGAACGCGTACAGAAGGCCCGGGGGCCAATCGTGCGCGAGTGCATCCACGCCTAACGGTGCATTTAGATCGCGCATCGAAAAGAACAGCTGACACTGAGCGTTGTCTTTCGATGCGAACAGATCCACCGCGGCTCTGCCGTAACGCACCCACAGCTGGCTCACAATCCTTGGATGTAGAGTCCAGTCTGCATAAAGTGGTATACCTCTGGACAGTAGATCTGCTCACTCTCCGCGCGCCATGTTTAGTTTTAGGGCGGCCACCCAGCGCTGAAACTCCCTCATGTGTAAGCGTCCCAGTCGTACGACCAGGATGGCTGACGCCATGAGCCCCAGCAATCGCAGGCATGATCTGAAGAGAACATGTTTGCGCAGCTGGAAAAGAGCGAGACAAGCTCTGAAAGCTTTCACTCTTTCTGCTGACAAGCGAGCTGAAAAGGGCACCGAGTTCAGGCGTAAACCCAGGAAGAGTATAGTCTGCGCGGGGCACAACATGCTCTTCTCTGTGTTTATTATGAAACCCAGGTTGAACAGGTGCTTTACGAGGACATTTGTCTGCGTAACAGCCTCCTGCTCCGACTGTGCGAGAAGCAGCCAGTCGTCCAGGTAGGTCGCCAGGCGAATACCCTGTTGTCTTAACGGGGCTATCGCGGCTTCCGTACATCGTACAAACACCCTTGGACTGAGAGACAGACCGAAGGGGAGTACTCTGTATTCATAACAGATCCCCTGAGATGCGAATCTCAGATATTTCCTGTGTGGGTAATATACTGGGATGTGAAAATACGCATCTTTCAGGTCGACTGATGTAAACCAGTCGTCTTGACGCACGAGCCGCAGCAGAGATGTGTGAGTGAGCATTCTGAACTTATATCTTTTTAGATATTTGTTCAGAGCCCTCAAATCAAGTATTGGCCGAATTCCGTTCCCTCCCCGTTTGGGAACGAGGAAGTACTTGGAATAGAAGCCGCCCTGACTCTGCTCGGCGGGTACAATAGATATAGCCCTCTTTTCTAGGAGTGAGAGAATCTCTCTCTCCAGAATATGGGCTGACTCTCCTCGGGCCTGCGAATGCAGAATGCCCGAGAAGCGAGGGGGGGTGACGGTGACTTGGAGTCTGTAGCTCCGTGTAACTGTCTTGAGAAACCCAAGCAGATGTCGTGAGCATCTCCCGCTGTATGCTCCTTAGAGCCAGCTGAGATGTCACGTCTCTTCCCCTCTGAGTCTCTATTTGTTGTGTTATGGGGCCCTCCAGTGTCTGAGCACTGTGGTGCCCCATTTCGACAATCTCCACCGGCACTGCGCATGCATGTGACGGTGGTGCCTTCACAACACCAGCCGGCACTGCGCATGCGCGTGACGGTGGTGCCTTCACAGCTCCAGCCGGCACTGCGCATGCGCGTGACGGTGGTGCCTTTACAGCTCCAGCCGGCACTGCGCATGCGCGTGACGGTGGTGCCTTTACAGCTCCAGCCGGCACTGGGCATGTGCGTGACGGTGGTGCCTTCACGACCCCAGCCGGCACTGCGCATGCGCGTGACGGTGGTGCCTTTACAGCTCCAGCCGGCACTGCGCATGTGCGTGACGGTGGTGCCTTCACGACCCCAGCCGGCACTGCGCATGCGCGTGACGGTGGTGCCTTTACAGCTCCAGCCGGCACTGCGCATGTGCGTGACGGTGGTGCCTTTACAGCCCCAGCCGGCACTGCGCATGCGCGTGACGGTGGTGCCTTCACAGACCCGTCAATTGTCCGCCCTTTGAGAGAGGCCGTAGCTGCTCTCAGAAGGGGAACAGTTGACGGACTGTTTATTGTTTTTATTGTTTTTCTTTTCATTTTTTCGAGCTGCGCCCTTGGCTCGAAGCCTGGATGCGTCAGCGGAAAATGTTTTATGACAGAAAAATCAATAAGTGTGTGACATGTGTTTACGCCATAGACTGTATATATAAATGGATGTAGGGTCCGTGACGTCACCCATAGGATTCTGCAGAGTTGCCGTGAAGCCCTTAGTAGGCGGAGTCGGCCACTAACGGCTCGACAGTGACTTCAGAGTTCAACTCCCGCCTTCTCCAGGCTGATCCAAATAAGGGCAAAGAGGCGGAGCCGAGGTGGGACCTGCTGCCACCGAGCTGGAAGTTCCAGAGCTAGCTGAAGCTACCAAGCTAAGCTAACATGCTGATGTTCCCCATCTACACACTGCCGTGGCATTTTACGTTTCTAAGGTAAGCGGACATGAAACTATTCAGCAAAACTATAAATGATAACCTAAGTTATTGAGTTTTTAGCATAATACTTCAGAATCTTAAAATCCCTTAACGTTTGTATGCAATTGTGCTAAATTCAACACTGGAATCAAGCAAATATTAATATGTTTGCATGACATTAGTTATTTATATTTTGATATCACTTAATTATACGTTTAATACATTTAAGTCAAGCTAAGGTACATGTGATGGTAGCTAGTTAGTGCTCTTACCTGTGAGGCCTCCTCCAAACAGCATAATAACCAGACTGTATCATTAAAACTAAGTACCAGTTCGAGATCCTTGACTTTAGACAAACAATTCAAAAGACAAAATGTATTTAAAGACCAATCTTTATTTGAATGTGCCTCTTAACCTGAGATATTAGTTATACAGTAATAGTATTGACAATCTAAAAAAACTGAGCAACTCAACAGTCAACTTTATATTTCTTATTGTCTAAAGCATTTATTATTTTCATTTTTCCCCTCTCATATTCAGTGTGGACGGATTGAGACAGCCTGGTGTCCAGAGAGCTGCAGAGACTTCAGGGAGAAACCTCCGTGTGATGGACGTCCTGTCTGTTGGTTTGGAGAGGACTGAGGGTCTTTCCTCAGCGAGGAGGACCAGGCCTGATGGAGGAGCCCATGCTGGGCAAAGCTGATACCAACAGCACAGGCCTAGTCTGTCATTTTATTTGACTAAATGTGTTTACTTATATATTTAATAGGTTTACACCTTCTGTCCATATGTGCTTTTTATTTAAAACATGTTTGATTAAGTTTTGGTTCACATTTCAATCAATTGTATTTGTATTTGCACTCCTTTTGTCCATTATTCTTACTGAAAATGTTAAGATTACACATTCACATCTGACTGAAGATTGGCCCCATTTATTTGTGACATTGCAAACTCTGCGGTACAAGGTACAAGTAAGCTCATAAAGCGAGGCAAATAGAAATAATCAGCTGATGGAGTGTAGATGTGGAAATAGCTGCATTCGATCAGCTGACTGTGTTTTAACAATAAAAGTAGTTTCTTAGTGAATGTCCTGTACTGGTCTTAAAATCTCATAACATCAGCTTTTAATGTTCCTCTTGGATGTTCTTCTTGACCCTCAGAGTAGGAGAAAATGTCGTGTCTTTCAGGCATGTCCTTTCCTAACAAAAATGACAGGAAACATAAAACATTTTATTACAGAACAAGTGTGTTATTTATGAAAGCGGTGTGTTTGTGTGTTTAGGGGCTGTAGATATAATTATTTTGTAATTGTAATGTTTTTTTTTTATTTCAACAGTGAGCTACAAAGACAATCAGATTATGAATGAACAGTATGAAGTTCATCAACATTGAAATATATGTTATTATCAAAATAATATTTAACTGTTATCAAAACGTAGTGCAACTGTAGAAGCTTGCTCTGTTGTCTCACTGAAAGAATCACTTTTACCACATTTTTACAGACAATATTGAGAGATAAATAGTAGCAGTTCTCACTATGTGTTAAATATCTTTGCCTTCAATACATTAAATTAGAAAGCTGACAAAATCATATTGCTAAACATCTAAATGTAACCTTTTGCATGGAAAAAACCCTCAACTTAACTGATGTGTAGGTGATCTAGTATTTAGTATTGTTTAATGGAATACATATCAGTGTATTAAAGTCAATACTTCATTCATTTAAACCAATATCTTTCTTGATTATTTGTACAGTATGAAAAAAAGAGTCTTTGTACCTGTGCTGAAGTTCACTGCTGTGAGGAGTCCAGTTCTGTCTCTCACTCTCTGGTCCAGCCTGTCTGCATCACCTGGACACCTTAAACAAACAGATATATATGAAAAGTACCATGTGTACAAACAATATAACTGATTACCTTCTGTTGAACATGTTGGATTGTGTATTGTCCGAGTCTGGGTCCTTTTTATTTTACTGTAACTTTGGAAATTGTGTTACCAATGCTTACTGTTTATTTCATACCTATTTGGTAATGCAATTAATAAAAATAACAAGGTTTGGGTTCGTTCTTCAGATGACTGTGACGTTAACGTGTAAGCTCAATAATGAACTCCAGCTCAACCAACCATATTGCAATATCTAAGTAATCATCTTGAAATATGACATTAATAATTGTAATATACACACATCTTATTGTGAGGTTGATTTCACATACACTACTACGACGTTAGCTTGTCTACATACTTGAGCATAGCCAATTTAAATTAACCTTAGCGATGCATACAGTTCCTATACCTACATAATAAAATATCTCTCTAAGTTACAAGGATGACCTTATTTTATAACCTCAAACGGAAGCCGTTTGTTCTACAGTATTATCCCACTTAACGCTTAACACTTGTCTATTTCGTTTTAACCTTTATATATAGGCCTACAGTCTATTATTTTAACTTGTAGGCTACGATTAGCATCGTTAGCACCGATGTAGCTACCACTCGCTTACACACTAAACCAAGCCTTAACATTCATTACGTAGCCGATTAAAATCATTAACACATAAATAAGTACTCGATTTTCACTTACCGCAAAACCACATGCATGCACCATCTGTTTTAACCGCAGAGCGAGTCACAATAATCCGATATATAAGCATGAAGAACAAACAACCACGGCCGGCTTCAAGTTGTGTTCCCTGGATGAGCTGAGCAGGCAGAGTCCCAGTAGCTAGCTTCACGGAGCAAGTAGCAGAGAGACAAGAAGCTAGCAGCAGCAGTCACTTGACAGAGCCGTCACTCAATGTGACCACGCCCTAATTTATGCAAAAACTTTAAGACCTAATATAAATAAACGGGTCGTGTTAGAAAACAATTCACTTCACAGACCCATAATCATGAAGGTGGAACTTAACTATATTCATAATAATATGTATTGCATCCATGGGTAGAAACATGTTTTTTTCTGCTGTAAAGTTGGGCATTTTAACATGGGGGTCTATGGAAATTGCTCCTTTCTGCAGCCAGTCCCTATCGGCGAATATATGAACTGCAGTGTGTGGCACTTCCGTATTGGCGTCCCGGCTCTTCCCCAGAGTTTGCCGCTTGGTTTACGCGGACTTGAGGATGGTGTTGAGGCATCTCTCGAGACGGCGGGAACACATTTAGAGCTGGGGAACCGTAGACTTCCAGCTCTGTCACAGAGGGGAGAAGGAGGGGCTGTCACGCCGCTCGCTTCTTCTTCCTCGACTGCTGGCCGAAATTCTGGGTTGGCTGCGCCTGGGCTGCAGCCGGAACCGGAGATTTTCTAGGCCAGCTCGCCCTCGTCCCCTGCCTGGGCTGGGGACTCGGGGCGGACTGCGACCTCTGCGTTTTCGGTATTTTGAACCGAGCAGGGTTCGGAGCAGCTTGGACGAAGGGCTGCCGCTGCGAAGGCAGCGGCTGGGCCCTTCGAGGGAGGCAGAGGTGGAGGGCCTCGTCCTCCTTCTTTTTCGACTTGCATCTCCTCTGCATGGAGGCAAGAGCGGAGCCGAAAATCCCCTCGGGAACGATGGGCATGTCAAGCACATCCTCCTTTTCCCGGTCTGGGAGGTTGGTGAGGTTGAGCCATCTAGCTCTTTCCTGCACCACCATGATCCCCATTGTTTTGCCCGTGGCCTGGACGGCGCAGCGTTGGACACGGAGACAAATGTCTGTGACCGCGGCCAACTCGTCCAGAACGGCCGGTTCAGGATTACTCAACATATCCTCACAGAGCTCCGCTTGGTATGCGGTTAGCAGTGAGGAAACGTTCAGAGCCCTGGCGGACAACGCTGCGGCTCTGTAGGACCGTTCAGTCATGGTCGACTGGAAACGGTCCACCTTCGCTGGGAGCGTGGAGTTCCTGCTTGGTGACGGGCCCATCCTCGGTAGGAGGTGGGCTGCCACCAGCAGTTCCATGGGCGGTATGCGGAGCAGGCCGAGCCTCTGCGGGCGAGACCATGGTGAGGTCTCGCCGGGAGCTCCCGCCTGGTGAGGCGTGGGGCTCCGTTCCCGCGTCTCTTGCCGCCACCGGGTCCCGGCCTTACACGGCGTGGGATCCCGGTTCCGCAGCTGCCGCTGTTAGTGAGCCCCAGACCGACACAGTGAGGGGCTCAGTCTCTGCGGCGGACGCCCCCGTGTCTTGATTGCCAAACGGCGAATCAGTGGACATGAGGGAGTCCTGTTCCAACAAGCTAGCTTGGTGTGCTAGCCGTCGGTGGAGGCTCTTTCGGGTGAAGCGGGCACAATGCCCGCACGAGCCGGGGTTGTCGATAGCCTCCTGGGCGTGTTCCAGCCCGAGGCAGGACGAGCAGACCTGGTGTGAGTCTGTGCCTGCTATCTTCAACCCGCAGCCGCATGACCGAGCCTCCGAGTCCCTGACTCCTCTGGTGTGAGGGGGAGAGGCGTCCATCTTGTTCGCCTCGTGGCGTGGAGAGGACCCGCTCGTAACAGGTACGTCGTTGAGAGAAAAAGTGTTACCAACCCGTCCTTAATCCGGAGAAAAAGGGACGGTGTGGGTCCTTTGTTCTCAAAGAATATTGACTGGTGTGTCAATATACTTCTAATCTTTTTCTCCTCCGTGAGAGAGAAAAATAAAAGCGTCCTCGCTACCGTGGTGTCGGTAGTAAGGGGAAGCTAGCTAGCAACAGGTGCGTAGCTAGCTTGAGAAAAAATCAAAACCTTACCTTACTTTCCGGGGAAAGAAACGGCGAGGTCGATTTTAATACTAACTGGCGTTAGTATTACCGTCTTCTTGCGAAGCAGAAGGAGTAGCCGGCGAGCGCCCGTCGACCGAAATGGTTATATTTGGGTTCAGTCTGTGGACCGTTAAGCTTGTCCGGCTACTATAGAGATGTGCTCTGAAGCGAGAAGAGGTGTTTGAATGACGCATGCGTCGTGGCGCAAGCTACTTATAGGGGGTGAATTCCCTGATGCTGACGTCAAGATCACCAGCCAATCAGGATTGGCATAATGAGATTGATGCTTCTGTTTGCTCCGCGATGAGGCGCATCCCATAGTGAGACATCGAACGGAGTGTTATGAATGAGAACTACAGTTGCTATGGGGACAGCAACACGTTTTTGCTGGGTTTATATTTACGTGTGTATCTTTGTGATAAGAAAAATCATTATCCTATCTGGACTGCTATCAGATCAATTTAATATCCTAAAGGATTTCATTTTTCACTGTTGGGCTTTATGTTTCAGACACAGCCAGCAGCATCTGCAACTTACATCCAGATGCACTGGAGGAAACTGTGTGCTCCCACAATCCACCACTAGATGGAGGTGTCAAATTCTCACAAGGGGGGTAGCAGTCATGTTGTGAGAGCTGTTTTCTCCATGAAAGGCAACATTACTGTAAATCTGTAATCTTTGGATATATCTGGTCAGCTGACTCCTTAACAGACAGCATAATAAACCATAGTGCATGACATGACCAGGCCAAAATAAGTTAAATCTTTAAGCAAAATCCACTTCAACACTGATTTAAATAAAAAATGATATATTTAATGATTTCCTTAAAGAAAAACATAAAAGCAACAAAATAAATAAATAACGTAAAACATAAAAGCAACAAAATAAATAAATAACGCAACAGACTAGGTCAATGCACTATCCTGAACTTTACATTTTTTTCTCACTATCAGAAATTGCCTAAATTATTTTTTATCCCATGTCTGCTCATGTTTCAGATTGAAATGCCCAAACATTTTCTGGTAATAAAATAACATTCTCAGACAATCTATCTTACCTTGGTCGGCATCCACTCTCTTGCTGAATTATGGTGGTAATAACATTTTATTTCTTATTTATTTAATTCATTTTTTAAATGGAGGCCTTGGCAACTGAGGGGACTTCTTAATGACACCTTTAATGTCACCAAGAGGGTAACTATTTTATTTCTCAAGGATTAATTTTGGGTGAAGTATCCCTTTACAGCTCTTCATAATGGCAATGTATGAAGTATATTGAGCCCACTTACTAAATCGAATCACTATGCCTCTACTTCCCCCCATGTGGCTATATGAGAGAGATAGATGTGGCTGTCCATTACGCCCATAATAAGTGTAGCACTGCCTGGAATAGTCCTGAGCTGAAGGGTTGTTCCCACCGTTCCCACTGAGTACAGTCTTGGCTCACATTTCCCAAGGGGATTTATGGGTGGTAGGGAGGCATCATGGGAGACGGAGCAGGCAAGGGCAGTATCATCACTGAGTACAAACCACTGGAGCAAGGAAAAGCTCTAGTGAGAAAGACTGTGTCAGTTTGCACAGTGCATGCCTTCTTTTGCATGCATTAAACTATTGTGGTTAGTCATGTAGCACATTATGTGCAATGAAATGCATTCCTGAGTCATTCTGAAGGTGAGACACCTGCATGACCAATTGGTCAAACAGAAGGGAAGTGTATCCTTACAAGCAAGTCAGCTGGTGAGATTTACCGAGCTAATGTAGCTAAGGGAAGATGGTGAAAGGGAAGGACATGTGTTGTGGTATACAGCTCCCTCATTGATCTCTATGTTTAACTACATCACAAAGAGCTAGACCTTGGCATAATAATGGATACTCCTCTCCTATTCTCCTAGACAGACAGTGAGACATAAGGACTTTCCTGTCACAGCAGGAGAAATTGACTCGTGCACCCTTACACATTCACTTACAGTAGTCTGGGGAAGAGCCCTGTGCTACAAATGGCCCGTCAGAAACAGACATGGGAGATCAATGAGGGCTGTGACACTGTCAGAGCCGGCAGAGGCTGTCACACTTTGAGTATCCCTGACGCTCAGGGGCTACAGCCGGAGTCTGGCTGCACTTGACAAACACTTACATGTGCACTCATGCCTAACACAGTCTTCACAAGCACAGGAACGATACAACTTGATACAGAAACACACAAATATGTAAATGTAACAGATAAGTCTCAAGCCATAGCAACCAAAATATACCAAAAATATTTACAATATTATTGTGCTTTATCAGATCATCTTGAGACCTTGCCTTAAGAAACTGTCTGTGTGGAAATTTTTTTGTATGATGCCTTTGCTTAAATGTTGATCATTCTATAAATCGATGTATTTAATCAAATTTGCACAAAGGTAAGTTGGTGTTTGATAATATTATTGTCTTAAAAAACTGTAAAGAGACTGGTAAAAAATCAGGGCCGCCCTGCTGATTTACTCCAGGGCCACTGAGAAGAACATTTGGCAAGGTTAAAATAAAAATAAATAATACTTATATGCCCAGCCTTTTCTTTTTATCTATTTTAGATAAATGCAAGTCAACCTCCTACAACACATATACAAATTGATGTTCTTCAATGCTATCTAATGCAAAAGAGGTTTGACTCAATATTTAATTTCAGACAATAACCTTTCAATATTTACCTCAAAGTTTGTCCTATAGGCTACATCTACACCCTGGGGTGGCAGAAACGGGACTAGGCCTACAAACTATTTAAATGATTTATTCATTTTTTAGCTTTGACACAATATATCTTTACGTTTGGCTAACTATTTTATCTAGCTATCTAGGTTAGCTCCTTCAACAACTCCAACAAATTCACGCTATGCTATTTATCCAATAAGCTACTTTTACCTCTTCTATGGAAGACTACATCTATTTTTGTATGCGTATATATTGTAACCATTTATTCAATCCTTTTATCTATCTATATTCAAACCATTTAGCTATGCATTACGTGAAACTTTGCAAAGCTAAATGTTTAGACTTCTCAGCTCGCTTGCTAACTAGCACCGTTACCACAGACTCACATATTGCATTTGCACACTATTTTGTGAACAAGACTGTATTTTCTATTTTTCATTAGTTAAAACCCTAGTCAGTTATACGATGTACAGTGAGTAAAACTCCTTTAGATGGGAGTTTCCCTATGAAAACGTGTTAATAGTAAGCGTAGGAGTGGGTCTCGTTGAGGTAACGTGACAGAGTTGTCCCTGCTGCACAGGTGCTCTACTTTTCCACAGCTCCTCCGCCCTCCGCTTCACAAACTGCGCTCATTCGCTCTCCTCAACAGCCCGGATGTAGCGCACAGGACCGCACAGTCCTCCTCTCAGTGATAATAACATGGCGCTGGCAGACACATAGCAGTGCCCACTATAATAACAATATCCACAATAATAGACCAAAATAAGCGACGGGACATGTGAGCTCTTCGACCCCACGACAAGCAGGTAGGCGCGGAGCATTTTGTTCGACAAACGCGCTTTGACGATGCAATTTGGTTCAAATGTGGCTGCAGCTTCTTCTTGCAGGGGGCAGAAAAGCCGCTCTGGAAAGGCGAAATGATTGTCAAACGGTTTAGTTTTTGTCCCTGTCTCTATGTCTGCGGGTTTATTGCCTCTCGCTGAAACAGCAGTGTCATTCTGGGGCAGGTTTGTGTCGCTGCTTACAATGCATCCGTGTAGAAATAAATCTGTCATTTTGTAGAGCATGTGTTGTCATGGCTGTCAGGCTCGCCGTGCGTCGACCGCTGTCCTTGGTATTGAACTGGGTGGGCATCACACCTTAGCATGTTGCAAATACATTTTTGAATTAAATGCTTTCATTGTTATTCAAACGTGCAGGAATTGTGGTCGATGGGAAAAAAACACGAGTGAAATGCACCTATTGCCTTATAATGTAGCTGGGGCTCAGTATGTATGCTGCTCAATTGTGAGCTTATAGCCTTAATGGACGTTTAGCTCTCATGTAATAATATCTTTATTCTATCCTACTCTTTTATTTAAGCACTACTCATGTATCGATCTACTGTATAACAGTGATGATGACAGTGCAAGACATTCATTTGTACTGGCCATGTATTTGCCAGCCAGAGTTTGAGTGTAGCTCAGGCTAATGTAGGCCAGGTAAGGAACAGATGGCTTGTTTTCAAGTTCAATATGGATTAGAATGTGCAAACAAAAAATAAAAGTTGTAGCAAGGCCCTCTGTGCTAGGGTTCCCCTCCTAAACTCATAATCACCCTAACAACAACAACAACAACACTATTAATAGTGGTAGTAGAAACGTGTAGCACACAAAACCTGTGAGGCCTATATTTTAAAGATCAAACACCAATATTGCTTGATGTTAATATTGTGTGCCCTTGAGATACAGCACATGCACCTTGCACTATTAACCTGTCTGGAAGGATTGTTAGCTTATGAAGGTATAACTGTGACCTCAAGGTCTACAACCATCCTGGAGCACTACTGGGGCTAAACAGTTCGTTTTTTGGTCAATTTCTGGAAAATGAATCAACTATTTAGATTAATGATCAATTGTTGAAGTCATTTTTAAAGCAATTATGCAATATCTCTTAGATCTTGCATTATTAGTGTTGATTGGAGGAATTGCAACTGCTGCTCTTTTTCCTTATGTGATAGTAGCTGAGTGTTTTTAGATTTGGGTTAAAACATGATGCTTGAGGTTGTCGCCTTGTAGTGGAGGAAATTGTGATGGGCATCTGGGAAATAATTAATCCCTTTTTAGGCTTCCTAACCATAGTGGGGTTTTCTGCAATAAGAAAATAGGCAAGGACTTTCACCACATAACGACAAAGTAGGCTGTCCACATCATCCTATCTGTACGTGAAATATTTCCATTTACTGACATCCAAATCTTCTTCTTGGATTTTATCTCCTGTTCTGCTGATTTGCAGGTTCTGATTGGCCACCAGCACCTGTTTTGTAGTTAGTTAAATGGATCAGGAAACTATTGTTACATTGCAATGTCCATGCTGAAACCATATATGACGCAGCCACACTTTACAGTTTACTGATCTCCATGTGTAAAATTGATGTAGAGACCCTTTAAATATCCTTGATGGCGGGGTACAATCTCTCAAACCATCTGCCTCTCCATATCGCACGTCAAGGCAAAGTGAGATAAAATGTTCTCTATGTTCGTCCTTTAGAGGTGATGGGATGTGTGTTATCTTAAATTGGGATGAAACTTAGAAGCTGAGTCAATGTGTCGGTCTGTGTTTGCTTGCACACTCCCTGGTTATCCACTCTAATGTATTCAGTGCCGGCAACGAGCACAACAGCTTTACATAATGATCAAAGCTTGAGGGATGCCAGAGCATGGCTTCAGCCTGCAGTAATAATAATAATAATAACCTTTGAAGTTATCACAATCCCACAACCTCATTGCCTTCCTATTCTGTTTCTCATTCTCTCTCAACCTTGCGCACCCTCACGCATGCACATACCCACTTGAAGGTCCTCTCCTGTTTAATGTTTCTGGATACGGGGTGAGTGCTTAAAAAGAGGAGAGTGATAATGAACACATGACTAACTATTTTAGTCCCTATGGCTCTGCACTAGACTGCTCTTGCTGTCTATGAGGAGGCAGCCTTCCACGCTCTCGCAAATTCACAATTACATAAGAGTTAGAGGGAGTCGTACATTGTGTAATTTGACCAGAAGGAGAAACTCTCACACCTCTTTGCTGTATTACGTCTCTTTTATTGGTGCTACTTCCTCAACCTTCACGACTGACCTCATGGACAACATCTCTCTCGCTCTATCTGTGGGTGAATAGTGTTTGAAATGCAAGGGAATGTGTTATCTGTAATTAAAGCGTCTGATTCAGCCCTCTATTTCTATATATATATATAAGAGCCTCTCACAAGACTTATTGGGCATTTTCTCCAAGTGTCTGGCGGACTTGCGCCGGTCGATCTCGCTAATCAAGGAGCAGTGCAAGGGAGCATGCAAACAAGGTTTTCTGATAGAGAGAAGTGCAGAGGCGGAGGAAGACGGCAGAAAAGTTGGAGACGTGAGGAGAAAGGTTATGAGAGAGGAGGAAGAGCAGGGCAGGTGACCCTATAGGAGAGAGGGGGGATGAGGATAGATGAATAAGCCGCAGCCCAGATGTGCTGGTGGGTAAAGTATTGGGATGAAAAGGAGGGCTAAATGGGGGTGTGGAGAATAGAGATGTGGGAAAAAGAAGGGGGAGAATAAGAGGATCAGAAGGCCAGAGATGAGTACAAAGAGAGGAAGTAGTGGCTGTCTATCTATCTATCCCTGTGTGTGTTGGGGGTCTTGCTTCCGCTCAGTCTGTCGCTTCTGCTCATTTCAGCTGCGAGCGAGCAGCCCGTCTGAATGCCAGACTCGTCTTCACATGTCAGCACTTTTGTCCCAGGTTATTGCATTTTGCAGTTTTTTGTTAGCGGATTAAAAAAGAAAAAGCTTCCCTTGGCATGTCAGTGACAAAATGAAGTGTGTATGTGTGTCAGAGACAGAGATAGGGGGAAGACAGCGAGAGATTGAGCATATGAAGGAGACATTATGACAAAGGATGAGGGCTGAACAAGAAGCAATTTAAAGAAATGGAGGAAGAGGTGCGTCTGCATACGCTTCCTGTTCATGTCTTCAGCTGTAAAATCATGGATACCTTTCGCCTTATGCATTTTGTTTCATATATAAGGAAATGGTACAGGTGTAGTGTTATGTCGTTTAGTGTAACTGGTGGTGAAATTACAATTTAAGCGTGACAAATGAAAGTAAATCCGACATGGAGACAGCAACCCAATTAATATGCGGTTTGTCATGGATCTAAAATATTCTGTCTGTCTTCGAGCTGTGTCATGTCTGTGTCCTTTCTCTGGCAGAGAGCACACACACACACGATCATAGAAAGTGTTTTACCTAGATCCTCCAATAGCATCAGAATTAGAAGAGGAGACACAGTCCACCATAACCTACATCCTACACTGTGTTCCACTTCCCTTCTTGGACTAAAGGCAGGAAAGGCCTGACTGGGTCTGTGCTACTAGTGTGTGTGTGTGTGTGTGTGTGTGTGTGTGTGTGTGTGTGTGTGTGTGTGTGTGTGTGTGTGTGTGTGTGTGTGTGTGTGTGTGTGTGTGTGTGTGTGTGTGTGTGTGTGTGTGTGTGTGTGTGTGTGTGTGTGTGTGTGTGTGTGTGTGTGTGTGTGTGTGTGTGTGTGTGTGTGTGTGTGTGTGTGTGTGTGTGTGTGTGTGTGTGTGTGTGTGTGTGTGTGTGTGTGTGTGTGTGTGTGTGTGTGTGTGTGTGTGTGTGTGTGTGTGTGTGTGTGTGTGTGTGTGTGTGTGTGTGTGTGTGTGTGTGTGTGTGTGTGTGTGTGTGTGTGTGTGTGTGTGTGTGTGTGTGTGTGTGTGTGTGTGTGGTGTGTGTGTGTGTGGTGTGTGTTTGTCGATGTGTGTGTGGTGTGTGTGTGTGTGTGTGTGTGTGTGTGTGTGTGTGTGTGTGTGTGTGTGTGTGTGTGGCTAAGGCATCAGAGGGCCCAGTGAAGCTTGAATACGCAGCGATGCCCTCAGGCTACTGAGTGCTGCATCTGCCCAACTCAGCGCTGGCCCTTACAGCTCTGTCACCCACCCTCCGGGCTGAGGGTGCTATGCTATTTCTGTGTTAGCGTGGTGGTGGTGAACGTTTGTGTTTGTGAGATTTTAACATGCCTCAGCTTCCCTGTATGTTGGGAAAAATCAGGGTTAATCTGCATGTTTACAAATGTGCAATATAGAGGCCTAAATCTGTTGATAATGTGTGTGTTTTCTAGCATTTCCTGTGTGTTTGGGCATGTGTTGTACTAGTAAACTGCTGTAGTAGCCACTTGGAGCTTAATTCCGGTTTAATCACTATTAAAGTGATACCTGTTTGGAATGGGCACATCCTTGGAAAGCCAATTGCTGTGTCTGCACCCTTCCCCCAGAGGGCTTTAGAAGCTGTGCTCTAGGATCATGAATGGGCAAAGTTCAGTTCATCTGACACTCTCAATTGTTTTTATTTTTGACATATTACAGAGGAATGGAGGAGAAGAACAGGAGAGTCCATAAAGAAATGAAGAGACAGACTGAGATCAATTTAGTTCCGAAAAAAAAAAAAAAAACGTTAAAATATATGCTAGCGTTTCAGAATATCTTAATCTTAGAATAAAAGTTATCTTGTTATATCCCTTTTTCACAACTTAATTTGACCTATTTGATTATTCTTTTGGTTGGATTTAATGCCTCGTTTCCACAGCATAGAATAGCTCGACTTGTATACTCCATTCACTTTTGCTACGTTTTTCAGATTTATTTCTCACTGCAGTCTGTCAATTGTCAATAGGTGTGATTTAAAAGCCCATGGTTTTAGTGGCCTCCTGTGAAACTGGCGTGACATGACACGGATCCACGGTGTGGTTTTGTGTGCTGCTATTTTAGAAAATCTTGGTCAAGTGAATAAAATAAAATGGAGGACTCTCTTACCAATCAGTGGTCTGCAGTGTCTTAACTCCACCTTCTAGTGATGGCTCAGTTTGCTTCCAACCTTGACGGCGCAGGTGTTACCAAAAATAAGTACCGCAAACTATATAGAACTTTTGTCACTGGAAAAAGAGAAGATTAGGGAATCGTACCATGTAGGGGAAAAGAGACAGGTGATCCTAACACAGATCTGTTTTTCACTATTGTTTAAAACACTTTTTAGTGCGGTGTTACAACTTTATCTAAACACCACAAGTTGCAAAGTAAACCGACATAAAAACAACTCATAACCTGAAGTAACGGCAGTGGTCTGTGCTATGCACAGCTAAATACTGCTGACAGTGTATTTCTCGCTTTGTCTATGAAATCCCTCTATATAATTACTCACTTCTTTTGTTACTCCTGGCAGTCTTTTCTACCTATCTTGAATACCACAGGCCTCCAGATGGGCCCCAGACTTCCACAAAGCATGTCCACAGTGCAGTCGCACCTCATCTCATATATGTGAAAAAAGCCATTTTGCTCATATCTATGGCCTATTGTATTGAAGCACTTTGACAGTGATTTTCGAATGAATTGTGAGATTGCAGTTGTAATGTGATCATTATGTCATCTTTGTTACCAGTATTATTGTTTTAAAGTGAAGATCAGTTCAGTGTTTTTATGATGACTTCATGTCTTTGAAGTATTTATACAATGAACTGTTGAATGGCCCAGGCTCACACTGTGTAAATCACTCTATAGAGCTCATGAACATTTTTTATTGCTGCACATGTGCATATTTGTAACATCACGTTCCAGTTCATGATTACAACCATAAATGATGTCCCACTTGTTTACATTTTCTCCTGGGTGTATACTCTTCTGATAGATGCAAAGAGCTGTATTATAGATGTATGACAACCATCCAAGAGTGAAAACTTGGATGTAAATGTTGTAAACACTCATCAGATTTCCTCCTTCTCAGTGATCACAGAGGAATTAGGGAGGAAAGGAAGAAACCCAGTAAAGTATCCTGAAGGGATCCTTGAAGTAGCTCAATGCTCTCCATCGTATTACCAGCCAATGTAGCTTTCATAACAGTTGTCAGCAAGCTCTCGCTGTTTTGTTCTGTGATTTGAGATCAGTCAGGTGGAATTTCATCAAAGCAAACCTGAATAAGGACATTCATCATGGCTCAGTGTGATTCATTACCAAGTCCCAGCTCCCACACCCCAATGGGGAGACTTCAAAGGCAACTGGGAGGTTGAAGATGCAGGCTGCTATTGCACTTACATCATAGCATCCTATCCACCATCCGCGCTGTAGCCCCCATCTGAGAGGCAATTATGAGTCAATGTGTAACAGTGGCTGAAACCTGAATGTTATTTGAACCATCATCATCTCTCAGCCTGACCTTTAGACCAGTGGTTCTCAACTGGTGGGTCGCGACCCACTTTACCGTTTTGAGTGGCTCGCAGATGTGTGAGTGAAGAAATGTTTTTCTTTTTTTGTTTTGGGGGAAAAAAGTCAAACTTTTATTTTGAAGGCCCAATTTTTCCAACACTGTGCATGCAGTAGGCGTTAGACTGGAAGTACCGGAGACCATAAACGGTTTTGAAAACTTCTGTCATGTAGTGATCATCTTCTCAATAAAACATCTTTGCTGATGTTTTTTCGAGTCTTCTGGCCAATCAGAATCAAGATTGTTGCCGGAAGTCCCCACGGAGAATAACTTTGCGGTAGAACTACTCTTTATACATCCATGGGTACAACTTCAGATCAAAATGAACACATAATGAAATATGACCCCCGATTTGATGATTGACAGGTCACAGAACAATGAGGGCTATCTACCCACAGTTTAAAGTAATTCACACAGACTATCTCCTCTTTACTCTTCTCTCTGTGTGGAGCAGCAAGTTCAGTTGTCAGAACAAAGTGAAACACAAACAATGGCATAAAATTAGTGCTGTCAAAATTATCGCGTTAACGGCGGTAATTAATTTTTTGAATTAATTGCATTAAAATATTTAACGCATTTAACGCATGTGCAGAATGGCCCGCCCCATACATCCCACCAGTGGCAGCGCCAGGGTATGGCTGGGGTAGGCTACACCCATACCAAGAAATGGCTTAGCCCCACCATGAAAAATGATGTTAAAGTAAGCAAAATAAAGTCCGCCAACTCGCGCCGAGTAAATTGCACAGACAGCAGTTAGTAAGATTGATTGCAGTAGCCACTTATCTGGAAATACCGAAGACCAGAAACGGTTTTGAAAACTTTCGTCACACTGATCGTCTTCTCAATAGAACATCTTTGATAAGGTCTTCTGGCCAATCAGAATCAAGATAACGGCGTGGTGTTGTTGCAGGAAGTCCCGACGGAGAATACTTTTGTTGTAGTACAGGGGTGCACATAACTGGTACGCAGGTTATGTGCGTAATCTGAAATGCGTACCGTCACTTGTGTCACAAAGCGCATTTGCGTACCGACGTACTTGTGAAGCTTTTCCAGAAGGCGGTTAGATCACCGGACGACAGAGTCGGTCTCGGTGTGCACTCGGGTTGCCAGAAACTGACCATGATCAAAATCGATTATTCGGCAGCCCTGGCGAATAATAATCGATTATTCGACCGACACCCCCCCCCTGAAGTACTCCCCCGTTGATAGAAATCAACACGTAATGAATTAAGACCCCACGGTTTGATGATTGATAGGTGCTCTCTTTCATTTTGACACACAGAGTAATAAACATGTTAAATGGATATATCCGCCTTCTTTCATTTATCTTTCCATTCCCACAACAATATACATAAAGAAATGACATATTTTGGACATAGTTCGAATGGTGATTAATCATGATTAATTAATTTTTAAACTGTGATTAATCTGATTAAAAATTGTAATCGTTTGACAGCCCTACATAAAATATTATTAATATGTCTGGTAGCAATAGATTTATTTATTTTCTTCTCAGAGTGTACCAGAATGCATAGTTTATATGTTTGTATTTCTAAAAATCTCCTGGGGAAGACTCCCCCCAGACCCCCCCTTCTGGGGTTGGGTTTTCAGCATGTGTGCCTTTTAATGTTATACAGTTTAGCTTTGATTCCATCATCTCATTAAACCTTTTTTAACCTGTTAGGGCTGCACGATTTTGGGAAAAAATCTAATTGCGATTTTTCTGACAAATATTGCGATTGCGATTCGAATTGCGATATTTATTTTTAAGCGACCCAACGGAAGTTTATTGTAAAATGCGGCCATAACTCCGGCTCGGAAGGTCGTATCAACATACTCCCGTCTCTAGCACCCCCGCAGCCCGAGCTACGAGTGAAAGAACTAACGGTACGTCCACACAGCAGCTTTAAACAAATCTTCCAACGCTTCCAACGCTTCTCTGCCCATTGACTTTGAATGGGGATGACGTCACTTTGCCTCGCTTTTCGCCGAACTGCATTGTGGGGGAGCGAAGCGAAGATTTCCAGGATTTCCAGGATTCAAAAGTTGAGCAATGTTCAACTTTTGAAGCTGAGCTGGAAGCGTCAGCCAATCAAATCCCGTTTATGCAAATCTGACAGTAGAAGCGCTAGCCAATCAAACCGCGTGTAAGCAGGGAGAACCAGACCGCAGTTAATTTCCTCATATTCCAAACGAGAAATTACGGTAGCAAATCACCCGGTTCTTTACGACCAGAACTATTAACGGGATACAAACCGGAGGAACCAGGCATGGAGGGAGGTGGCAGAGACAGTGGGTGAAACTGGTAGGTTTTCGCCTGTTTGGGGAGTTTATATATACACTGAACAAAAATATAAACGCAACACTTTTGTTTTTGCTCCCATTTTTCATGAGATGAACTCAAAGATCTAAAACATTTTCTATATACACAAAATAACCATTTCTCTCAAATATTGTTCACAAATCTGAAAAAATCTGTGATAGTGAGCACTTCTCCTTTGCCGAGATAATCCATCCCACCTCACAGGTGTGGCATATCAAGATGCTGATTAGACAGCATGATTATTGCACAGGTGTGCCTAACCCCCTGATCCCACTGGAAGCGTCTGCGCTGCGGCTGCGCCGCGCTGCGACCTCCTCCTGCGTCCTAACCAACCAGGCGCGTTTCAAAACGTTGTGGAAGCGGAGCGTCGTGTGTGCAGCCTTGCAGTTGTTGGATGAACATTCCACTTCCTGCCTGCGCCGCGCTGCGCCGCGTCAAAAATAGGATTCATCCTATATTTTAGAAATTCCTTGCGGCGAGGAGCTTCTGGGACGCTTCGAGCCGCGGCGCAGCGTGTCTGGTGGAATAGCACCCATTGACTAGAGTGGCCGCGATCGCTAAAAACGCCGCAGCGCAACGCAGCGCAGACGCTCCTGGTGGGATTAGGGGGTTAGGCTGGCCACAATAAAAGGCCACTCTGAAACGTGCAGTTTTGCTTTATTGGGGGGGTCTGGGGGGGTCCGAAAACCAGTCAGTATGAGGGGTAGGGTTAGGGTTAGGGTAATGTTGTGAATCGAGTGGCCCATGGTGGTGGTGGGGTTATAGTATGGGCAGGCGTATGTTATGGACGACGAACACAGGCCACTCGATTCACAACATTACCCTAACCCTACCCCTCACACCAGATACTGACTGGTTTTCGGACCCCCCCAATAAAGCAAAACTGCACGTTTCAGAGTGGCCTTTTATTGTGGCCATTCTAAGGCACACCTGTGCAATAATCATGCTGTCTAATCAGCATCTTGATATGCCACACCTGTGAGGTGGGATGGATTATCTCGGCAAAGGAGAAGTGCTAACTATCACAGATTTTTTCAGATTTGTGAACAATATTTGAGAGAAATGGTTATTTTGTGTATATAGAAAAGGTTTTAGATCTTTGAGTTCATCTCATGAAAAATGGGAGCAAAAACAAAAGTGTTGCGTTTATATTTTTGTTCAGTGTATATATATTGCTCGAATGAAATCTCCGGGGTTTTTTGCTTTGTATGTCGGGGGCGGGAGATTCATGTGATTGGTTGTTGGTCGCGTTGCCCGCAAAAAATCCCCAAGCTTTCAGACACGCCCAGCTCCAAGATTTTCAAGATTTTTGAAAAGCTGCTGTGTGGACGTACCGTAAACTTACATAAAACTTCCGTTGGGTTGCTTTAAAGTCAAGCTTCAGTTAAAGATTCACCCTTTTAGATGTAGAACATGTGATGGAGCATTACTAACCTGACTCAGATGGTTTGTTTCACCAAACTATCTAGGAAAGCTCCATTGGAAGCCATTTGGAAAGGGCAGGCACTTTCAAAAGCACTTGGCAGGTGATTGGATCAATCTGTCTATCACCTTCTATCATGGGCCACTTCTGATTGATTAACAATGGCTGGTACATGTGGAGCACAGCACTTCTGATTGGTGTGGATGAGTGACACACAAGAAGAAAAAAAAAATTGTAAAAAAAAATCGCAGGCTTTGCGATTTGATAATCGCATCATCTCGAATCGCGATTTCGATTTAAAATCGATTAATCGTTCAGCCCTATGTTACATTACATTGCATTTAGCTGACGCTTTTATCCAAAGCGACTTACAATAAGTGCGTTTGACCAACAAAATACAAACTACCAAAAAAATACAAACTTGAACCCCATCGACCCGCCCCCGGGGGGGAAAACGCGTCATCTGCAGGAAACAGCGTTTGAGGGCTTCTCAATATTTAATAAACTATGAATGTTTTATATCCATGTAACGGGAAGAAACTCAGCTAACTGATCTTTTTTTTTTTTAAACCCACAAAGCTAGCGCTGAGCCTATGAATTAGCCACGAGCGAAAAATTCTAACGGCGTTTTGCACAGAAACTCACTCATAACACCCTTATTATTTATCGTAGCTGCACGTCCAACCCATCGATCTGATCGTGAGAAGACACAGAACCGATCGGTACATACATCATCACTCCATGATAAGAACTTGCGAAGATATTAACAAGGACAGACATCAAAACATGTGGCGCTAGGTAGCTAGAAACGGCAAAATGGCTCACCTTTGTCGTTGTCTGGTCAAAAGTGGTCTTCAATGGCATTAAAACGATAAAAATGCTGCTGAAGTTAATCCATAGGTTAATCCAATGTGTCTGTGTCCCTTTGAAATGATTTCTGATAATCCATAAGCAATAAACCTGCTTTTCCGTTTCCAGATGTCAGAGCGAGAGATAGGTTCGCTCTGATGCAAACCTGCATGCGCAAAGCCCCCACCTTTTTTTGTTAACATGTGTGTATATGTGGAAATTCCCCTTCGATTCTATTGGCTCTAACGGTCAAAAAGAGATGTCAATCACCAAAATCGACCAATGGGTTCCAGAGAAACGGTAAAAACGCCCATTTCCACCCAAATCACCTCAGAGTGACATCGACACCTCGTTTGGACGACCACTCCACGCCTTTACTTGAAAAGTTTACCAACTTCCAGTGTCACAGCTCTCTGTCAATCAGTTTTTTTTGCTAAACCTCTCTAAAAAGGTCAAATGTCACTTGTTTTGCATCAATCTTGATACAGGGTACTTATTATATGTTGTACTTTGGATTCCTAAAATCTGAATTTTCTTTAAAATAAAAACATCTATATTGATTCTGACTTTTCTACATTCAACTCACAGGTTTATCATTACTTTGAGAAAAAAGATTATTCATTTTCCCCATTTAGAAGTGTAGTTATGGTTATTTGTTCTGGAAATGTCATTTTCGAGCCTGAGACATGAAAAACAGGGATGGGGTTCAACAGGTTAAAAGCATACTGTAGTTCTGTGTAGGGATATAAGGGATGCACTGTACTTCACTTTAATTATAATGTATGCTGAAAAGCGGACATTACAGCACGATTTTTTGTTAAATAGATTTGAGTGGTTCAAAATGTCAGGTCGCGATTTATTGACAAAGGAAAAAGTGGGTCCCGAGGCCTGACCAGAGAACCACTGCTTTAGACCTTCTCACTCCAACCTACAGTTTCATCCAAGAAGGCTAATCTGCCTGTGTTACTATTTTGTTATCCCAGTCAAATAATCTCAAAACCACTGCAATTTACAGCAGTGATTTTCGAATAAAATGTGGCTTCTTATTTCTAGCCACCAACTGTTGATTTTGTCACCTGCAATGAAAACTGTAGCTGTGAGATTATATCTGCTGCAACTAGATAGCTAGCTAGCAAAATAGGCTAACATTAGCTTCATTAGTAGGTAGAAAATGCTTTCACTGTCCTATTAGGTCCAGTGTACTCTTTTTAAAACAGTGGATTTGAATTTGATGGCTATACTTGAAATTATGATTAAAAAGTGCAACTAAAGCCAGTAATTAGACACAAAATATATAGCATTGTCCACGTATGGCAGTCAAGCAATAGTCAGTGCTAGTGTTGTAAAAAACAAAACATGAAGAAACATAACCCTGTGTAGCTGCTTAGCTTAAATACTTTATGATTGTTTCATTATGTTTGTATGTTAGACGAGAAAAAGCTGCTGAGCTATGAATGGATAGTAACTGTTCAGGGTAGGGATTATCAATAAGTCAATAGGACTAAAGCCCACTAATGTTAACGTCTGATATAATAAATATCTCTCCATTATAAGTCTTACGAACTGAGTTTAAGATTCTCCTATTGACCAGCAAGTGCTTGGATCCTCATTTGTTCTGTCCAAATGAGTGAAATTCATTCAATCAGCATTTCAGAAGACAAATAGCATCTTGTTTATAAGCTAATTACACACAATAGATGACTTTCTGATTGGATGCAGTCAGTTGACAATGATTTATATGAGCTAAGACAATCCAATCTATCCTAACGTTTGGTTTGTGGCTCTATAAAAATGGACTCCATTCAGTTCCCAGTCAATTTTGCAATCAAGATTCCTGCCATGCTTTTGGTCAACACAGGGGATGTGTTCATGTGTCAGCCGACGTGGCGTTGTAAACACAGACGTGTGTTACTGAACAACAGTGTCGAAACGGTATTAGTTCATGGGATAAGGATGTAGTGGCTTGGGGGGATCTTCTGTTGAGCTCTTTCCTCCTTCTCCCTTCCCCTTTTCTATGACTGATTTGGAATCCCTTGTCAGTCAACAGCAGTGATTCAGTCTTAATTTAGCCTGCTTAGAAACTTGACCATCACATAGATTAGCATCTGTGATGTTTCGCTTAACATGGCCATACACCGTGAACCTAACTCAACTTCGGGCATAAAAAAGTCTGTCATTATCCTCTCATGTCATCTTCCGTGTGTGTGTTCTATTGCATTATTACTCTGATTCATGCATGAGAGCACCCACAGACATGCAAGAACACATATGCAGCCAGACTACATACTGTATGTGTGCATGACTGAATGCAGATGAATCCTCACATAACCAGCCACGCACACAAACTCACATATTACGGAAGGCGGCAAATGACGTAGCGCAACACGGAGCTCACAGATGCGCTGGCTGAATAGATTAAAGCATTCATCCAATGAACCAGCTGTGCTTTCTTTCTTTGATGCCCGGGCATGAAACTGCAGGAAATTACAACAAAAGAGGGATGCAGAGACTTAGCTGATATAAAAAAAAGAGATCCACTCTGACGTGTATGGCATGTTAACGCTGTGTAACTTGTCAGAGCGGCAGCTGCAGGCTATGCTCACCGAGTGCACCCCATTAGATTGATTGATATACCTCTCTATTTGTGGAGTACTTGTAAAACTATAAAACCATGAAATCTAACTATTTGTTATAATGTGATTAAAGGCAAACTATTTTGTTTCTACCCTTTACATCATACACCTATTGTTTGCAGTCTAATAAGCGAGATAAACTGAGGTCTATACTGTATGTACAGTAAGCAGCATCTACATACTGTGTTTGGACTGACTTGCTAATTTGTAGCTGGGTTAAATGTAGCGATCCATTAGTGTAAGGAGAGGCTAAACGTACAGCATATACTGTTGGCTTGTTAGCTGTATGTACTCCATGGGGGCTTGTTGTGCGCCTGCTTGCCGGGCTGTTTTTTTTCGGAGGCGCTCCTGTAGCCTTGCAGGGTTCTGGTTGTGCAGCGTTCAGTGCACTGCCTGTGTAGCTCTAATTAAGCCAGGCACAAGTCTCCTTTAAACCCCCTGTGTGTTTATAGAAAAAAAAGACAACCGTGAGATGCAGAAAGAGTAAAAGGAAGAGGAAGCTGCATGCTGCTGAAATATACATTGACTGCAAATCGTTGTTTGTTGTGAATTTTACTGCAACAAAATGGTGGACTCCTGTAATGGCAACAGTAAAGCCAAGATTTCTAATTGGTAAACAAAGGGACTGTGTAATTCTAAAGTGATTATCCCTGAATTTAAATTGGTAGATTAGGTACTTGTCTTGTCATTCACTTCTCATTTAGCAATATAAACTGTGTTCAGTTGCTTCCGTTTACAGTATCTGGTTAAAAATAGCATGACCCCCCTCACCTAAAAATCCCACAGCAGAAACTAGGTCCTTCACCTCTTTCAGCCCTGTAAGCAGCTGCCTCGTCTCTTTTGTAATGCTCCAGGAAAAAGCAGTTATCCTGATTGTGCAGTTATGCAGCATGCTACAATGCATTATGAATTATTTGGCTTTGTTTCCCCTGTCGTTCTATTATCCTTCTAGCTAAGCCTCTTCATTTCCTCTGCCTCAGACGGCTGTGCCACTGTGCATTTCCCTCCCTGTAATTTAGCCATCTGCATAAATGGAGCATGAGTGCATGTGTATTTGTGTGTGTGTGTGCGCTGAGTAATAGGAAACGTTGTGTTTAAAGGGTGATGATTGCTCTGCCCTCGTGGTTTACAAGATAACAAGGTAATGATGACTGCTAATTTCTAAGCTAGCTGCAGTCAATCCCTCCTGAAGTGTGTGAGTGTGTTTGCTAGTACAGTAGTATATGAAATGGATCTAACCACTGTCATAGTTTACACTCAGCTCTGGATAGTGCTGGATATATTTCTGAGTAATACAGTTTCTGAAGGTTTTATTTCTGCTGACTGAAAATCAAGTCTCTAGCTAATTTCATTAGCTGTAGCTTCCTAGCTAATTACTGTGAGCTACTGTTAGCTACATGACTTGATTAGAAACGTCTGCGGCTAACTTATTTATTAGGGATGCTCCGATCGATACTCACTCTCTCTGCCGATCGATCGGTGCTCTCTAAACATGCCGATCGCGAGAGCCGATCGCATAACGTAACATTATAACGTAAAAATACATGACACTTTTCTCTGTGCGCGGCAAAACAAGCTCGCCAAAATGGCTTCACCGGTCTGGCAGTATTTTAAGTGTCCGAAAAATGACAATAAAATAGCGGTATGCAACGTGTGTGAAGCAGAAATCCTGCAGCTCCACCCGCTGTGACGAAACACACACTAAGAGTTAGACCTAACACACTTAACTAGTTTATCTACCTCTGGTCTGGAACAAGCTAAACTAGTTATAAATATATTTATTCTTCACTGTCGGGTCACTCATTACTGGATCAGTGAGCTGCATGAGATACTGACAGGCTGTCAGGAGAGAGAGAGGGGTCACATGCTGACGCTGTGGTATTCTTCATCTTAACCACTACACCACCAAAGATGCAATGCATTTCAGGTGGCATTACTGCAGTTTGTCATAACCACGGTAGCCGTAGAAGGTCCTATCTGTGTTTCGTTTGCATCATAGTAGACTTTGATCCGTCATATTATAATGGATTTTAAGGTATTGTAGAACTACCAGGGGTAGACATTAAGGGTCAAATTCCACTGGCCCTCCGGGCATAGAGTCCAGCGATTTATAAACACTTTTCAGGATGGTTTTATTTTTTATTTGAGCTGATCCAAAAAAAGACTGAATTTGTTTCAAACTGTGAGTTTTATGATCCATTGTAGCTCTAACACACACACACACACACACACACACACACACACACACACACACACACACACACACACACACACACACACACACACACACACACACACACACACACACACACACACACACACACACACACACACACACACACACACACACACACACACACACACACACACACATGCATATCTAGATACAGTGACCCTAATCCCTTCACGTTATCAGTGAGCATCAGTGTGTGAAGTCATGTGGACTGGTATGAGTCGGGGGGCTGAGATCCGCTGATGTCTCCACTAGACGCATATCATCCTTTCACACCCGACCCACCACTGCTTCGCAGCCCGCATTAGCTCAGAAGCTGTTTAGTGGAGAGAGAAGGCCGACTATAATTAGCATTTAATGTAGACAAAGCACTGTTTTGTCAAGATAGATACCAGTCAGAAGTAATATCTAGTCACACTTTTCTGCCTTTACAGTTATGATTGCTGCCAAACTTCTACTAGAGGTTTCATAGAACAACATTTTCAAATGGCATTTGTTTTATCTTTCAGAAGACAGAGAGATGCTGTGTTTCATACTCTGGATATAGAGAACAGATTTTGTTAATCCAAAATGTTTGTTCCAGCTTTTTACTATTGAATGTTATTTCAGTATGTGTTGGCACAAACCAGGAATTGAGCCTGATACACACTGATATTGATACTGATCAAGCTGCATCAGTACAGTCTATAATAAAGGAATTATTTCATGCTCAACAATGGTTATCAATTACAAAGTCACTGTTTTTCTCATGTCTGTCTTTATTTGTTTGACTTTCTGTAACATGACTTCTGATTGTGCGCGCTTAAACCTCAAAAGTATTGATTGGGGACGTCAAATTCAAAACATAATCAAAGGAGTATCTCAAAGACAAAAGTCAAGTGAACAGGAGCATTATGTTTTCAAGATGAAAGGGGGTCGTGGAGTGATTGAATTGGGGGCTGTTTTGGAACTGGTTGCTCCTTAGTTTCAATGAGTAACGGCCCACACTACAGCTTCGACAGCTTCAAAAACGGTTTCCAACACGTCTGCCCATTCACTTTGAATGGGGTGACGTCACTTTTCGCCAAACTGCATTGTGAGAAGCAGAGCGAAGCTTTCCTGGCGTTTCAGGCTGCAAAAGTTGAGCAATGTTCAACTTTTGAAGCTTCTGAAGCTTTCGGTGGAAGCGTCAGCCAATCAAATCATATGCCAGTACAAGCTCTAGCCAATCAAACCGCTGCTTATGTGTCAGGGGCGGGATATTCATGTGATTGGTTGTTGGTCGAGCTTCAGACACGCCCAGCTCCAAGCTTTTTTTGAAGCTGTAGTGTGGACGGGCCGTAACTGTATGATTATCTTGAGTTGGAACTTTAAACCACTGTCTGTCTTTTCTAAATGTCCATATTAATGTTTTTCTTTGTCCCTTTTAGTATTTGCTTGACCTAAATCCACTGAAATATATGACACAGTGTGTTTGACATATGGAATCTATCTAATGTGGATTTCACAGTCTCTGTAGACATTTATTATTTCTTTACACTGTATTTGGACTGTGGCAGGCAGCACTGAAATGCCTTGCAGATCCCGAAGTCATTCTGATCTTTCTCATGAAAGTCATTGAGGTGTAGGTCAGACTTTGTTGGCTGAATATTTGTCTTTTTTCATGTTACCATTAAACCTCCTCCTCACTGTTATCCTGACTGGCTCTCAATAGATTCATTCAACTTCTGCAATTTACAATGCAGCTTTTTCTCTTTTCTTGTTGTGCGGGTATACAACAGTTTATATACACATAGCTAATTGTATAGTCTTAGCACACATGCAACACATATAATTAAAATGGATTTTGAACAAAGTGATTGAATATATCCCACAGTCAGTTTTTGGCAACATTGCACATATAGAAGCATCTTGTTAGCTTGAGTGTGTGCGGTTTCTGTTACTTTGAAAATTGCAACAGAAAGAAGTGTAGACGGAACTTGAGCATCATGGAAATTGGGCTATAGTCTTTAAAGAACATTATTCACCATTGTCTGTGGTTGAACACAATCGACTTGTGTGCCTTTTCTGGAATGTTTTACCTTCACACGGACACAGTGACTAACTGTTGGACGGTGTCAGTGTGTTAATTTAGAAACTCAGAATGTTGAGAGAAATGTTTTCCAACAGCTTTCTTTTTGAGCTTTTAGCTGTGTTAATAAAAGACAAGTTGTTTGTATCTGTTTAGTCACAACGTCTACTCTACACTATTCGTGTTTCCGTAATCCTGCCTACAAACAGACAAACAAACCAACTAACTACTGGAAACATAGCCCCGCGGCATAGTAGGGTTGGGTATCGTTTGAATTTCCACGATTCTGATTCCGATTGATACTAAATGATACATGCTTCTTCCACCCAAAAAATTACATTTATTCGTGAAACTTTTACACAAGTTAGTTTACAGTAATATTCACATTAATCAGTCTGTTTATATTCACTGCTATGTAACTGTAACCTGAGAACCACTGAAGCTACAGCAGTGCAACAGTCCAACTTTTAAAGTAACCCCCCCCCCATTTAATAACAGTTCTTGTTGAGAAAAACAAGCATATCTGCCTTCTCAGGCATACCGGGAAGAAATGTTTGAACATTTTAAAGTAAAATGCTTAAATCTGGTGCACTTTAAGCAGAATTACTAGAGACTAGATCTAGGGGGTACAACTCTAAACACCCATATGAAAAAGATCGGTTTACATTTTAATAATTAAATAAGTATGTGAACATAACCAATAACCTACCATAGCCAATAACAAATACATGTAACGTATTTTATTTTTGTTGTTCATTCATATCTTATTTGACTATTTTATTTATGCATATTTTTTTATCTCTCCAGTTTAAAACGATATGTCTAGTTTACTGTCCTATAGTATACATTGGAATGATTTCAAACCTGTTTTATCCCAATAATTATAAAGGAGTGCCTTGGAAATAATGTGTTTTACATAAGTTGTGATCAAAACGTTTGAGACCCACTGAGATAACTTAGACTAAAGTGAACTATCTAAACACTCAGAGTCCTTTACCTCACTGAGCTGTAGTCATCAGCCTCTCAGTCTGACTGGAGAGGACTCTCCCTTCCACATCATTGTAGAAACATCTTCTTCTAATATCCGTTAGAGCAGCTAGCACCAGATGCTAATAACAACAGCGCTGGTACCGGTGCACCCTCCCTTTCTCCCTCGCTCGCTCCCACGCTCACTCGCACGGAGGCTACGGAGAGCGGAACCGAAATTCACATGTCTAAATGATGCCGTTGGAATCGAAATGTTGGAACCGGTTCCGAACCGGAACCGGTTCTCGGTACCCAACCCTACGGCAGAGGTTACTAGAATGCAGCAAGCGACCATTAGTAAGCTTATCCTAATGTACTCATCGTTCTTTTTGGCATCTTAAATTCATCTGTTCTTTTCTTTAAAGGTGTTTTTTTTTTTTTTTTTTTTTCATGCTTTTCCGGTTATTACCCGTCCCCTTGTGTGTTATGAAGGTCTTTATGCATGTAAACGGTCTGCAGAGTCAAAAACCCTCAAAGTACACCCTGTAGCGAGTAAAACTCTAACACAGAAAATACCTGTCTATGCTGCCCCAGAACGCCTCGTTGGAGATTTCTCATTTTCCATTTGTTCCCGGAACCAAAATGGACCAATCCGCGGAGCTCCTCACACACCAGGATCCCTTGGCGTCACTATCAAACGCAGTGGGGGGACCTTTAACGTACATTTTCAACTAACAGGGAGTCCCATTGACTCGCATAGAGCTCCCTGGTTGGTAATAGACGAGTTGGGATCGCCAGACCCATTATCACAGCGTTTATAAACCTTTTTCTTACTCAATATCAAGCCACACTTATTGTTTTTACTTCGGCTGTGAGTGTTTGTGTGTGCTCAGGATGAGTTTTGCTGTGTCTCGCTGCATCGCGGACCCGGAAACCACACCAGTAAGCCAGCTCACTGAGCAGCGAGCCTCGCAACGTCCCGACCAATCAGAGCACACTGGGCTCACAGGGAGGGGGGGGGGGCAGGAGCTCCAACAAGCCGTTTAGGACAGAGAGTGAATACCTGGTGAATACACACTATACAGAGATGCTGTATGAGAAACCAATGTGAGTTTGGAAAATTGCACAATTTAAGTCTATTTTAGTAGACCTCAACAATGGAATTATGATCAGTAGAAATGGCCAGAACATGGGACCTTTTTAAAGTTGCTTATTGCCTCATAAAACAAAATTCATGACTCTTCACTTGCTGTCTTCCAGTTTGTGCTTAATTGAACCCAGGTGGTCAAAGGATAGCCTGCTTCCAACACATTACTGTGCTCTCAACAGTGTTGTGCTAGTTACTGAAAACCAGTAACTAGTTACCATTACTAGTTACTTCATTTAAAAAGTAACTCAGTTATTTTACTAGTTACTTAAACCAAAAAGTAATGCGTTACTGTGAAAAGTAACGTTTTCGTTACTTTAAAAAAGGTCTCCCATTAATGCCCTTATAGCCTTCATTTCAGTACTGTCATTGCATTGGAGAATAATACAATCTGTTGATCAACTTGACATGCATTATATGCAATCTGGATTGCATCGATATTAGCTGGCTTTCCATTTTTGTATATTCTTTCTCCAGGTAGTTGGAAAAAGTTTTCCGTCCCATATGCCGTGTGCCGCCCGGACATGGTATCATGCTAACTAGCTCCCTGAAAGCGGGTGACTCCACTGTAGCAATAGCCTGCATGTGTTCTACAACATACCGTGCAATGGCTTTATCGACTTTTCCCTGGCTAGCAGTCCCTTGGTTAAAATCCAGCCGCTGTTGCTTAGGTGGAGGTGGAGTGGCGTCGGCTGAGTCTCTGTGGTCTTAGCTACTAGCTTCGTCCCAGCATGTTGTTTTTGCAGATGTTTTAAGAGATTAGAATTACTGGTTTGGGCAGTAGATAGGATCTTTGACCCGCCAAGACACAACTTACATTTAACAGAAACGTTCTTTTCTTTGTGTTCGACAAAAGTGAAATAGTGAGAATATCTCCAGGTGGAGAAACTAGACTTGAGCTCCGCCGCCGCCATGATAGTCTTGTTAGTAAACAACACAAACACGCCCACAGCCCGTCTCCGCATGTGACACAGGAAGTATCTAAGTACATTTACTCAAGTACTGTACTTAAGTACAATTCTCATCTCTGTTCGCCTGGCTGTTGACTATATAAAAAAAACTAACGCAGTAACGGAGTAACGCACCATGTAGTAACGGTAACTGAGTTACTGCATTTAAAAAGTAATGCGTTAGAGTATTAGTTACTGCCAAAAATAACGGCGTTACAGTAACGCGTTACTTGTAACGTGTTAGTCCCAACCCTGGCTCTCAATAATATAGAAATAGCTTCCTGTGTTTAAGCCTGGCAAGACAGCAGTCATGTAGGTCAACAGGTATAAGCTTGCATTTACCATTTGCAGTTAAAGGCAAGTGGGGTGGAAGAAAAGGCAGTGGGATGTAAGCATCATACAGAGAGAAAGGATATTGGAGGGGGAAGTGATAGAGAGGGAAGAAAGGCCAACGATTGGTCCACGCAGACTGTAGTGGTGGTCTGATGAATGTTTTATAAGTATCACTCCTGGGTTTGTAGGTTAGACTTATCTTTCCTCTCACATGTGTGGGATAATGGTGGAGATGTGAGTCACACTGGGCTGTGTTGTCGAGATAACTCCCTGCATTGTGTGCGTGTTATTATTCCAATACAATTAACAAGCATTACGTTTAATTTAGAGAGAATGAAAGCATTTCATTTATGAAATCTGAGGCTGCAATCTTGCCTGATTTGTTTACGTTTCCATGGTTGCAGTTGTGCAGTGGTGTAAGCAGATAAAGATGTGTGTTCAAATGTCTTCCTGCAGAAACACTTTTGAAAGGTATTAGCAAAAGGTTGCAAATGACTTTTATATTAACTTACCATTTCAAGCGGTATAATTATTGCTATGGAGCAGAGATCATTTCGATACTGTTGCAAAATCAAGATCAAGATGTCCCTTGTTTGCACATGTCCTTTATCTTGTCCACAAGTACATGGTCACATTAACTTTTGCTCTTTAAAACGAGGTCATAATAGTGCCTCTCCGTTGCAAGTGTGTGGCTTTCAAAGGATTAATAGTCATACTAGAAGGGGCTGGAAGCCGCGGTGTAAACTGGATAGACCTCTAGTGTAATGTTGAAATTCAGAGGCCGCATCATCTGTCCAAGCTGACATTTTTCTTGGTGTCCTTGGCTGAAAAGTGAGGGATTGATACGCTGTCAGAGCCGTGTTATCCAGCTCATAAACAGCAGGCTTTGCCACAGCTTTTAAGAGGCATGACCCCCAATATAGCAGTACCACACACAGAACCTGTCCCACTTTTTTCGACAAAAAAGCTGTCAAATGGCTGATGAATGAAGAGAGGTCAAAATTGACTATTTAACCCACTCCTAGAGTATTCATTTTTATAGACAAGCAACCATACCTTTGCAAAACAGGCCTGTCGAGCTTTGAATTCTTCCTGAATTCACCGGCCGAGTATGGAGGGTAGTGTCTATGTAATCAAATGGTTTGTTTGGCAGCTCTAATGTAAACTGCAAATTACAATTATGATCTATATGGTTCATGGGGAGGATGCTGACTTTTTGTCTAGAGAATGTAGTTAGCCTCAGTATTTCAGCATGTCATCATGTATGTACTGTAGCCATCATGTGCACATTTAAGATCCCTTTACAGGAAACGTTATCTCATTAAGTTCTTCAGGTCTAGAATGTGGAGAGTTATTAAACACATGTAGCTGGTGTTAGCTTAAATAGCTAGCGTGCTTTAGCTAGTTAAACTCATACGATATCTAGCCGATCAAATATTTATATATTCCTCAGCGCTTATATACACACACATACACATACAGCAGTCATACTGGGTTTTTGACTAATGCACACCTTTTCCTAGCAGTTTTCACCTGGAGAACATTGTTACTCAACAAATAGTCCCATGGATGAACACGGCTCAAGCAGCTCTTCCCAGTAAAAGGCTGCCACGCCGTGCCCTGGCTGCCTCCAGAACTCCTTAACCTACATCCTTCACATCTCAGCCTTAACCATTTCCCCATAACACCAGGAGGGAAGGCTTCTTGCCGAGCTATCAATAATAAACGATTAAGTCGAGGGTTTAACATGGTTGTGTAGATAATGGGGTCGAAAGGGGGATGCTTTCAAAGAACAGAGTGCTTTCAGCCCAGAAACCACGGGCAGGAAGAACAGAGGTTTTAATGGTCGGGCAGGCTCTGGGTCACTTTTACGGCATTGTTCGTCACATAATGGCTAATGACTTGTTTAAAATAATAGTCAGTGCTAATGTGCAGTTTTCTTTAAAAAAATCTAATCAAGTAAAAATGTATGAATAAAAGTGGTTAAAACAAGAGTACATTTGTATAGTGGCTGACCAGTGCAAACAGGCTACAACGGCCCAAAACACTTTCATTCATGCAAAGATGGCCAACTTTATAGTCCCGAACTTCACCAAGCGCTCCGGTTCCGGCTGTGTGCATCATTTTCTTGTGTTCTCTCTTTCTGTTGTGTTTTGAGCTTCTTGCAGCTTTTTTTTTTAATAGCAGTGTTTCTTTTAGGCAGTGCTTTTTAGTTAACGCTGCCTATGTTTCGTGAAGTTGGTGATTGCTGTCTAATGCTGCACATGTGTTGTCAAGTTGGTAAAGACGTTTCTTCATTTGAATGTGTTTTTGCACAATAGCGTTTTCTTTTATTTGCATTCTTTTTGAAACTGCAGTGCATTTCTCCTAATGGAAGTGTTTTTTGCTGTCGGCCACCGTATATTTGCTTTGAACGTAGTTTTTAAGCGTAAAACATTATTTCAACATTATCTGAATCCTTCACTGAGTTATGTTCAATCTTTTTCAATCATATTTATAACCTGTCTTGTCCTTCAAATCGTCAAATCCTTGGTACCTGTTGAATAGAGAATTTGGTTAAATGTGTTAAATGTGTTTCGAACAATGATATAAGAAAGGGACCTAATCCCTGCAGTTCCAATGAAGTATTGTCTTGAGAGACCTGGTGCTCATCCCCATGGTGTGTTTCATAGGTTTGTGACTTTTCTTTCACCCCTCACATAGCCAGACCGTTGAACTCAGGAGTATAGCAAGCTGTAGTGTATTGCTCTTAGCACCGTTTGAACACTTGATAACAGTGTGCACTGGAGCAAATCAGTGAGAGTGATAAACCCAACAGAGGGAGCTGGATACTTTTGCTCCCTGATAAGTATGAACAGTGCAGACACAGGTAATAACAGGGACGGTTCTATCAGCATCAACACGTATTAATAGGTTTTATAGATATTTATACACTTTGGCTATAGCTCACTGGGCATCAATAACTGACCATCTCACAAATACACACAAACACACACACACAGTTTTGTGCCAGTCATTCCCTTTATGTCTGACTGCATCTCATTGACATGGCCCGTCTATGAAAATACTTTGAGACTTTGAGATTTGAAAAAAAAGAAACATGTGTCTATGCAGTCTGGACGTGGATGCTGTCTACATACAGATGTTAGCCCTGGGGCTCTGAAACTAATCACATATGGCACGATCTTCTTTTCACGTGCTTGATAGTGTTGATAGCAGGATTGCAAAATGGTTATTCTCCCTTCATCAGTGTAAAAGTAATGAATGAAGTACAGAATAGAAACATTATTATATCTACTTTTACACAACCACAAGAAACATTAAGTCTCACAACAGGTTGCATTGACTTGTTTGACAATCTTTCTTGCTGTTTCAATTATTTATTTTGTCACATTTTGATCCTCTGTGCAGGGTATCTTTTATGATGTGTTGTTGTGTTCCTATTCCACCTCTCTACCTTGACAATTCAGTCTGATTTGGCCTTAAAAACACGTCAGCTGTTGGAGCTGCACCAGTGGATGTGGCACACAGCTCAAGGAGGTAAATAAGGTACCTTGCCATATCTGCATCTAAAATGATCTTCCTTCTTTGAGTATTCACTTGAAGGGGCCCTATTATGCTCACTTTCAGGTTCAGGTGTGTATTTGGTGCCTCTACTGTGACATGTTTTAATGTTTGAAAAGTGCTTTGTTTTTCTCATACTGTCTGTGCAGCAGCACCTCTTTTCACCCTCTGTCTGAAACCAGAGCCCAGTCTGCTCTGATTGGTTAGCTGGCTGGCTCTGTTGTGATTGGTCAACCGCTTAGAGATGTCCCGGCCCTTAGCATATCACACACAATTTGTTGGAGTGCTAACCAATAGTAACGCATGCGTTACATAGTGATGTCACTATGTAGAGAAGTAAACAAAGGAGTCCAATTGAGGCGTTTCGGGCAGGGGGGGGGGAGTGTGAGGGAGAGAAAAATCCCTCTGGAGGGAACTTTGGTATTCAAGCCTCTGCAGACCATTTACATGCACAAAAAACCTATATGACGTACTACAGGAAAGGGAAAACCCCAAAAAGCATTATAGTGCCCCTTTAATCAAATCTGAACACATACATGAATATCCATTAAGCTGCTAAGAAACAAAACCATTTCATCTAAGTTTTTCATGCATTGCAAACAGAAACCGCTGATAGATAATTCGGTAAATTTAAAAGTTTTGAATTCCCCGAAATGTAAATCAATATAGCTAATGAAATAGAAATGTTGTGTGCAGTTGTCTAAACTGATCCTTGCTTTCCACTGAAGTAATTTGAAGTTCATTCCACTTTACAGTTAAACTCCTAATAAATAATTAAATGGAAATGAATTCTTGATGTTTGACTCGAAGCAGGGAAACCTGATGTTTTTCTACTTGCTCAATGCTCAGTGGTAAGCGGAAGCAGGCTAACATCCAAAGGTGGGGTTATTGACTTGTCAATCTATATTGTGACCTTAACTTATGGTCATGAACTTAATGTAGTAGCCAATTAATAATATTGATCCTCAGGAAGCAGTAATGTGATGGTGTCTGGTCTTACCTATAGTGAAAGGGTTAGAAGCATGTAGATCTTGGAGTGAATTGTTTCTCCTTTGAATTCAGACAGGGAGGCGTGTTGGTATTTCAGGCACTGATAACTCAAAGCAGACGCAGAACAAGCTGAATGGATAACATATTCCATCTAGCCTGGTTACGCCTCAGGAGGAGCTGGAGGATGTAGTCTGGGGAAACGATGTCTGGGGTAATTTAGTAAGTGTCCAGCAGAAGACCAGGAGCAGGATAAGTAGCGGAAAATGGATGGACAACATTGGTCAGCCATTCCCCATTTAACAACATCCTGGTCTCTTAAATCATACGGGAAAGCACTGTCTCTCCTTTGTGTCTTTCATGGTTCATAGTAAGGCCAAAACTCTGAATCCTCCAGTGAGATTTCATCTTAGATTCACGTGAAACCCATTGTACAGAAGAGACACTATCAGAGACTTAGTTTCAGTACGTTTGGTTTGCCTTTAATGTGCTTCTAAAGTCGGGATGCACAGCTGCACACATACCCACGCTCACACATGTGCACACTCTCTTTCTCCGACAGTGACACACGCTTTTCTGTCCTCAGAACGGCAGAGATCTCATTTAGATAACTCTCCTGATCTCTCAGTACCTCCCAGAGTTGCCCTTCACTGCTATATTCATCCATTATGTTACCACATGAAGAGATAACAACAACTTTAGCTGATCCTTTCAAATTGATAGTTAAAGATCAGCGGGGGACTTGAAGACAGCGTCTGAACTGGATATCTTAAATTATTTTTGCTGTGATTCTAATGCTGTTAAACATAACACTGGTGAAGAATATCAGCCTGTACTTTGCACTAAAATACTTTGCAGGAATTACCATTTATCTCACTAACAAGCATTCGTCTCGTGACAGTTATGATGTTGGCACCCATTAGCCATGTGGAGTAGTGTTGCTTTTAAAGAGCGGGGTACTTAGCATAGCCAAATCAGCCTCAACTGCCATAATTCTAGCTGTCTCTTCCTCTATTTAGTGTGCAGCTGCCCACCTCCAGAGCACTTACATTACCCCTCTGCATGTGTGTTTGCGTTCTGCAGGGGGAGACTTACTGCCTGCATAAGACCCTTGAAGGTGGCGTGTGTATTTATATCCAGCAGTGCTTGTAGAGGGGTGTGTCTGCTGCTGGAGACTTTCAACCATCAAACACATTCTCTCTTCCCATAATGCTAGAGCAGTTTTGTGGGCAAGTGATATCAAAACTACTTAAGATACAGTAAGGTCTGCCACAGCCAAACTCCAGATTGGTGTAATACAAATAATTGTTAGTTGCGCACCTAGCCCTGGGACTTCTGTGTAAAAGGATGTCACAATTCCTGGATTGAAAAACACATTGTCAATACATGTAATCCACGCTGGAAAAGACACCATGCTGGTACTTCAGATATATATTTATATGAAGTGAATATATTTATAACATATATTCACTTTACTACAGCACAGTCTCTGTTATGAATAACATAATGTGTTTGGCTGGAAGGTCATTCATGAACGTGATGAAAATACTAAGACTTTCTTATTTGTTCTGAACAGATAATCTCCACTGAAACATTCAGCACTTTCTGTTAAAAGAGACTTCCTTCATTCTGTTCTGTATGCCAGATCCAGAGTTTTAAGGTGGTTTGATATAAGAAATCGTTTTCCACTTCCTAAGAGAAGCTAATTTGTGCTGCATTTGTAGGTGAAACCTAACCGTTTGTTTAAACCTTTTTAAGAGGTTCATTATAAAACGTATGTTACAACCCGGCTCGTGGGCTGCGAATAAAATAGTTTATTGTTTGAACAGAACAAACTAAACAGACACCAGCATCAGGTCCCCGAAACTGCCGCAGAGAAAGTGCCTAGAGGAGTGAGAGAGACGTATCCGGCTGGGCTCCTCCTATACCCTTTTCCCCAGGTGTAGCTCATCAGGCAGGTCTCCTCCCCGACAGGTGCGGCTCATCACCACCGGAACCTGTGAACACCCACAAAGCGTGGAGGGGTCGTCACACGTATAAGAGCCTAATAATTGAAATTCTGTTCATCATATTGTCCTATTTCCTATAAAGATAATCATGCAGATATATCCAAAGACCATTTAGAAACTCTCCTGATTGGCTGAAATGAGGGTCAAAAATGACTTTCTCACAAAATACATGTTTTTATTAAATTGCTATATTGCAACTTGGTCCACATCATTGCAGAGGAGGTGCACCGTGTCATTTCCCATGCGCCCTCTTCTCACCTAGCACCCTCTCCCTCTGTGACAGCCTCCCGCTGCTTGTGTGTACGTTTGTGTTTGCCCTCAGCGCAGGCCCGTCCCTGGCTGCCACAGCTGAAAGTCCCCTCAGCGTCGGCAAATGGCCAGACTCTGTCACAGCCTCTGACTAGACCAGCTGTTTCTTTCTCTTCCTTTCGTCTTATCTCCTCCGTCACACTATCTGTCTTCTTCTCTGTGAAAAAGGCAGTGATAGGGCGCATGGTGGTGCAGCACTTGACACCAAAGTTGATATCCACACATGCTGGCAGATAGTTGTGAGTGTGTAACACAAACACTGTCCTGTGGATTGTGGGAACATAAAAGACACTTACCCTCTATGTTGTTTTTGTGGTGGCACTCTGACCAGGGGGAGGACAGTGGATGTCACAGGGTGCTCAGTTTGGGAGGCGGCCGGTCGAACCCAGTTACACAAACAATGAAAGTGAAATGGGATGGGTCCGGGCTTAAGCTGTCTGGCCCAGCCTTGCCCCAGGCTGCTGGCGTAGGCACTTTTTCGTGCCCTGTGCATCTCACATCGGGAGTTATCAGAGCGTGCAGGCAGGGAGAGTCACACTGTAGCAGCAGCAGCAGCAGTATTAGCACCTCGCTGGGGGCTGCAGAGTCCTGGATGTGACATGATTTGTCAATTCGATAACTTCACTCAAGTGTCGCTACTCCAGGGAATCATTGGCTTTCTAATTCAGCAATCATGGCTTGGATAGGAGACTTTCTGTTTCATATTTCGTTGAAAGAAAATTGAGGTGCATAATGGATTTATCCCAATTTGACATCAAAGTGCAACATCTGAGGAGGCTCTGATTGTCCTGGACTGTCTCGCCATGGCTTACCCAGGGCACTGTGATTGGTTAAAAAACACCGTGAGTTTTTTGCCAGGTAAGAGCAGACATTCAATGGGTTTGACATACAAATATCTAACATGAGATATTAATCATCAGAGACATGATTTAACATGCCGCAGCTTTTCCGATTGTCCCAAGTCTTTAATCATGATTTGATCGAGGGATGTTACAAGCTTCCTGCTGTGTTGTAAACACTGCGAATGATAAAAAGCCTCTTCTTCCACTGAAGTTGTTTACTGCTCTACAGATTCATCTACGGGGAATGGGAGGTGAAATGCATGTCTGTGTAAACAGTTTTTGAGCCAATTAAATCATCTGAAGGAACAAGGTCTGGAACAAGTGAATGCAAATGCGACAGAATAGAAAAGCACACACAACAAAAGGCGCGTTCACACCGCAGTACTTTTCCCACTTTAGTTCCGATATAGTTCCGAAATGTTGCGTTCACACCAAAAAGAGCCGGAACTAAAATTAGTTCATGAGAACTTTTTCACCCCCTTTTCCGTCCCTGCCAGAGCCATATAATAGAAGAGTTATGAGTTCACTCCAATGGACCACTTTTTTACAGCAATGGCGGATCGTGGAGCCTCTCAATCGTTCCCCGGAAGTTAGCGCCAAGGCTAGCAGAGCTGTGGAGTTGCAGCATAATAGACCGTTCGTGACGGACTTTTAAAGGTAAGAAGAAGTTTAAAGATTTATATTGCGGATATTATCAGTACATCTGATTCAATTGAACATGTGTATTAAAGGATGTCAGTGGATTATCCCTAAATTAGTAGATTTAGGGAACGTTTACAGATAACAGATCAAGCTAGGATACCGAAGCAAGTTAGCAACAGACGTTGAACAGCCTTTTAATTGTAAATTCCGTTCTCTTAATGTCATTTGGTCCAACGTTGTTGAATTAGAGAAGAGGGGCTTCTAAACGGGATTGTATGCGGGGGTGGAGGGAGTTAAATATTAGATAAATATAACTTTGGTGCGTGTAAGAGTGAGTGTTTTTAGCAGAGCCATATTGTGTCCTTGTGATTATGTTGATTATTACCTGCCTGTATAATGTTGCAGCTCAGCTGATTTTGGATTGATGGCAAAGGGAGAGGAACTTAAGTGAGAGTGAAAACACAAGGTAAGTTTAATACTACTGTTTTATATAAGTAAGCATACTAAACATGTATTATATCACTGTATTATATAAGTAATCTTGTTAGTAACCTACTGTATGGCAGGTGGAGGGGCAGTGATGTTACAGGTGGAGGAGCAAAACTGCAAGACTGCAAACTCACAAGACAGAGAAATCGAAGTTTGTTCTCCAGAGATGAGGTTGATTTCACTTCAATTTTTTCATATTTTCTAAAGATGTGGAAATGGCACAAAAAAAAACTTGAGAGCTGTAACCAAGACAACTGTAACAACATGAGTAGACAGCCACCAAGGTTTTTCAAGTCCCTCTCTTACTCCATTTTGCCAACCCAAACTTCCAGGTACATGACGGGACACCTTGCTTGTTTTTGTTGTTTGCACTCCTCTGGCAGGTGGAGGGCAGTGATCCCTTCCCTTCTTCCCTCAATCTTTGAGACTAATGTAAGTAGAAGACATGGCACTGTAAATGTTTGAACATTTAAAATATTATACCACTTAAAAATAAGAAATATTACTTTTGTTACTAAGAGTTCATACTTATTATACCTGTGTCACCTTTCACACTATCGCTGTGATCATGAGCTATGGGCTTTGTAGATACAGGTCCCGGGGTGAATCGTGGTACAGGGGCCCTTCTCTTTTTGACCACAGGGCGATGCACGAAGATGGTGGGTATAGCCTCTGCTCTCAGCCTAGTCTTGCCCTTTTTTGTCTTGACAAACTGGTCTGCATCAAAATGTGCCTGCGGAGTGACTTGAGGTTACTTCACACACAGAACAACTCAGTTTTGTCTGCCCACATACATATTCCATAGTGGTTGAATACACAGTATTAGGAAACACTTTATACTTACTGGACATGTTATACTCATTACATACTGTATATACAATATGACCAAGAATGTGAGACAACTTTATAGAAATTCATATCACATCTGTTACTGATGCCATTTGTCATACTTTGTTAAACTCACAAATAATAAAGTTCCATAACTTCAGTTGGGAACAAAGACCACACCTTATCTCCCCAAGGCAATTTCCCATCCAATAGGTGTGCTATATAGGTGTATATAACCCTTTCTCCTGTCTGTTACTCCCTCTTTCAGCACAAGAACCAGAGGGAGATTCAATGGAGCCTGAATACCTGCACTGAGACCCTCACCCTGCACCCTGAGTCTCAACTCTCAGTGTTTTTCAAGCCTTTCCCTGTTTTTTGTATTAAACAAAACATTAAGCTTTCCCAATGGTGTGGTTTTCGTTTTGTGAAAAAGTGCAAATGCAGTGTTTGTATATAAATCACATATTTGTTTGCTGTTGGTTGTGAAATTGCTCCTGCTTCCTCCGCTCTGTGTCAGTGGGGAAGCTGTACATTCGTACTCCTTTCTCTGAGCGATTGGAGCATCCCCAGGCAGCACAGCAAACCATGGTGGCGACTAGGAGGCAGCACAGCAAACCAGGACAACACGGAGGAAAAGGCACAGACAAACTGCATGATATGCTATTCAATGTTTATTGAATTCCATGTATTTGCAATGGATGTTCCTAAAACAACACATTTAACATCATCATCATCATGCTGCAGCTGCTGCTGCTAGTCCTTTGATAGTCACCTGTCGGTCTCCTGTCCTTTCTGAAAGCCATAAAGATGACATTAGTCATTTAGATAACTTGTGTCCTCAATTACCATGGGATTACTGAAACTACCATGAATTTAAGAAAATGGTAGACATTAATCTAATCTGAATTTGAAAGCATTACTTTAGATCCCCTCCCTCTAAATATATCAATAAACATTAGAAAGTGATGCTCCTGACTACCATACAAGTTTAAGAAGATAATATTGGTTTTAAAGAATTTAAAGCTATAAATAAACAGCAACAGGCTCTTTAACCAAGGCACTGTTAGCCTAGCATGTAAACTAGTTGTTCACACTAATCCTAATATTATCACTTAATATTAGCAAATTCTATTTTATTTTTTAAAACATATTGATGTAAATACATACACATATCGATTTGTTGTATAAATATTGCAAATCAAAACCTTTATTCACTAATAATTACCAAAAATCGTAGTTCTATCTCCTGTTATCAATGCATTCACATTGCCCGCCATGAACTTCCGGGGAACGATCCTCTTCTACATGAACCATGTGACGATAACCGTTTTTGGACTTCCGTTGTCGTAACTCTTCTATTATATGGCTCTGGTCCCTGCTAGAGAGCAGGGACTTTCGTGGGAGAAAAAGGTTCCTATGTCTGATTGGCTGGGCGGAATGCAAACCACGCCCCGTAAAACTCCCAAAAAGTTTTGTGAAGCCGCCATTTTATTATCCTCGCATTAGCATTAGCATTAGCCCAGCGCAGAAACGCAGAGAGACTAACTTATGGCAACACAAAATAAAACATGGGAGCGGTGGAGATGAGGAGGTGTCGGCGTTCTGGCGATTTACTCGGAAGGCTTGAGTAGAAGCTGCTGGGAGTCCCAGCAGCTTCTACTGAAGCCAGTCCCCAACTCCGGGGACTTCCGGCCGGGGACTTTGGGCGGCAGTATACGCGGTGAAGTGGTTTGCGGCCTGCCAGTAAACCCAAAGCAGAAGAAGAAGAATAAGTGACGTCAGCGGCTTCATTTGCCTAATCCTCCCCCAGGGATTTATTCCGGTGTGAACGCGATCTGTACTTAGTTCATGAGAACTAAACAGTTCTCATGAACTAAGTTCTCATGAACCTTTGTGGGAAAAGTACTGCGGTGTGAATGCGCCTAAAGTAATTCGGGACAAAAGAGACGAGGGATAACAAACCAGATACACTATTGATGAAGAACACATTTTGCCTCACTTTGTGCATTTTTCTGTCACTCAAACCCAGTAAAGCCAGGGTTGCCAACTCTCACGCATCTGGCGTGTGACACACGCTTTCACTCTCAATCTCACGCTCTCACGCTGCGCAAACTATTGTCACGCCAAAGACAAGATGAACCGGTGTTCGTTTTTGGTTGGTTATTTACAATGTTGAGTTGACAGCTGCTCAAGCTGTCGACCCGCTCCTTCCCCGCCCCCACCACTCTTAACAACGTTAACAGACAGCAGAGCAGTGGGAGCCGGTTGGTCAATCCCCGACCCGTATTGCGAAGATCTAAGATCCAGTAGAAATGATAAAAAGAGTGTGTTAATTAATATATTTGGCAGTTTGGAGTAAGGCTGTAGATTTGTTTGTGTGTGTGTTTCATGTATAGGACTCTCACGGTAATTAATTTTGTTGGATACATTTTCCCGGAAATTATTGCGATAAACGATAATATTGTCGGCACCGTTGTATGACCATTTTAGACCACTGACATAATGATAATATATTCAAGTACATCCTTTCAAACTGCTAGTCACATCCTCATGTACATGGAAATGTATCAAGTTCATTTTTATTTATCATACGATAAGTCAATTATTTGCTTATCGCGACAGGCACACAATAAAACAGTGGGAACAAACATGTGTTTGACTTTCATTAGTGAATGAAACTTTGTGCCGTTTATAGTCTGTGTCCAATATTGTGTATTTGTATATATTGTATATCCTATATATGCTAAGGTCCCGCTACTGACATGATAGCAGTCATTTAGTGTGCATATGTGTAATTAAACGCATGATATCAAAATCTCACTCCAGCCAGGTACCCAAAGTTGGCAACCCTGGTAAAGCTGCTTTTAAGTACTCTAGGAAAAAGGGCAATACCTTGAGCAAAAATGTGCCATCAGGTTTTGATTTCATGAATCTTTTGACCTTTTTAATCACATTAGAAATTCCTCCTCTTCCCTGTCGAGACGAATAAAGCAGAGAACGTTGCCCCTCCCTCAGCTTGTTTATCAGAATACACTTCATGTTGCATTTTTAATTATGTATGAACTGTATTTACATATTTGTGCATGACTGAGCGCTCTGCATCTCACTACCAAATGAAGCTTAAAAATTACAAACTAAAGGATACAAAATGAATGTGGTGTTTGGTAGGGCTGCTAAATGAATCGTATTTTAATCGCAATTACGATTTTGGCTTGCAACGATTATGAAAACAACATAATCGAAATAAAACGATTATTATTATTATTCTTTTTTTTTATTATTGGTTTTTCAGTTGAATTATACTTCAGGGCAATCAACAGTTTTTTTCAATAAATGGATGTTTTCAAAGTAAATGGATAATCGTTTTTAATAATCGTGATATCAATTATTGACCCAAATAATCGAGATTATGATTTTTGCCATAATCGAGCAGCCCTAGTGTTTGGAGAACACATGATTACGTCATGCTTCCGCAGAGCGTTAGCTTGGGAACCAACAATAGATATATACACACACACACACACACACACACACACACATACCATGTATACATCACTTCAGGGGACATTACATTGACTTACATGCATTTTCTGGAGACTTATCCTAACCTTAACCATAACCAACACATGCCTAACCCTTACCCTTAACCTTACCCTTACCCTAACCCTAAACCTAACCAAGTCTTCATCCTAAAATTAATGATTCCCCTTATGGGGACCTCCAATTTGTCCCCATAAGGGAAGCCAGTCCCCACACGTGACTATGTAAACAGATTTAGGTCCCCACAAGTATAGTAATGCTAGACCACACACACACACACACACACACACACACACACACACACACACACACACACACACACACACACACACGTACTGTATGAGTTTAGCTGTAGTGTGATGCAGGTTCCAGTGAAAGTGTGTGTGTGTGTTAAGGTGTTGTTGTACATAAGGGGAAATGCCTGTGGAGGATCAGATGGTGACAGATGGTTTGAAGACAAATCAGCCTGGGAGTCAGGATCTCTGCCCTGGGACTAGTAGCCCATTTAAGTATGTGTGTGTGTGTGTGTGTGTGTGTGTGTGTGTGTGTGTGTGTGTGTGTGTGGAGCATGTGTGGAGCGTGTGTTCTTACGCACGTGTGTGTACGCTTGGCTGAGTATCTCTGTGTTTTGTGTGTAAAGTTTGTTAAAGGCTTGGTTATGTAATGCATCTTGTAAGAGCACTGACAATTTAATCAAAATATATTACTTTTACATATATATTAAGGCCAGAACTATATACAGTACACTTTAAGTTAAGAGCCCTCAGAGTTGGTGTGTACGAGTGAATACTTACAACACACTTATAGATGGACACACACACAGCCACAACTCACTCCAGTCTCACGTACCTAGAATAATGGAGTGTTATAATCTCTGCCGTATATTACCAGGTGCTATTTCTCATCCGAGTGACATTGTTACTCTTTGGCAGGAAGTAACCTTGCAGGCACTAGTTTGAAACTTCACAAAGTGCTTTACATCTGCCTATAAATTGCAGCTCAGGAGGAGGTGCCTATGTGGCAGTCAGGAGGAGTGGTACAGTAAGTCGTTCCTCCATTTCCCAGAGGCCTTTACACTTAAAGATCATCTCAGTCCAACCCCGTTTCCACCGTTGTGAGAGGACGGCTGATAAAAGCGCTGCAGGACTACATTTGTACCTGAACAAGCACCTCCATCTGCCGCCTTACATGTGTTTGGTGTTGTTTTGTCTCTTAGCAGTTGAGCCTCGCCTAGACGACTTAAGCCCTGCTAGCCTTTAATAATCTTATTCCCAAGAAGTACCATCTAGGTCAGGGGCTTCTATCTTCACCCTGCTCACAGACCACAGACAGGGTCCAGCACGGTGAAAATAAAATGAAAGATCAAAGGAACAGCTAACCCTGTGATAACCCATAGAGGTTTTGTCCTCTTACCTGTAGTTTATCATTTTTAAATGAAGACTGTCTTGGTGTTAGTAGCTGGGGTTGGAGGTATTGGCTGTGGAGCTCTTGAATTTAATGGAACTAGACTTGGCTTATGCTCAAAAACATTTGGAAAACTCCTACTTCATTGCCTGGTTACTCAAGATAATCCAAAGACATGTGAAGGAACTATTTTCTTTCTACCAAACGACACCCGGATGAGCTTCTCTTTTACTCTCAGATCCCCTTTTGCGCAGTGATACGGTTGTCAAGTAGTTCCATAGTAAGGAAATCCTTTTTACAAGGAAAAACTCACAAAGAAAGATACATGGCTGTTACGTTTTTTAATATTTCATAAAATCTGAGTGCTATCTAGCTCCATTATATTTTATGAAGGCAGATATCTCTTTGGTAGATATCTATGAATAGGATTACAGGTAAGAGGAAACAAATATATTTGAGTTCTTGAGGTTCACTCTCAATAATAATAACATCTCTCTTGGAGGGCTGGAACTAATTGACAAGAAGCAGGCCTCCCTTAGTTACTGTTGCTATTCCAGCATGGCACTAAAGCAGTGTACTGTGACACCAGTGGCAGATTTACTACCCGAAATGTTTAGACCTCTAATTATCACTTTCACTCCACTTCAAATCCGGTTCCCAGTAGCATGTGGCATTATGGGATGTGTTTTTGTTTGTATATTGCTCTCGGGTAACAAGGGCTTCAGCTACTGAATGTGTCAGCTGATGATTCAGTGCAAGGCTGCGATCAGACCCTGTTTAGTCACCGTGTGTTTCTGACTGCAGACGGAAACTCTGTAGCCGTTATTTACAAAACATTTGAGCGTTGCCTTCTGTCTGAGCTGTTGTTCAGCTTCATCCTTGACGTCGTCTTTAGTGACATTGTTTTGGGAATGTCATATCTAATCAGCATAATGTGTACATGTCAGTGTTTCATCTTGCAGCATCCACTTTTTGTACACGCTCTCAAAATAGTAACAAGGTCGGAAACCTTGGGTCGATTTCTGGAGCTTTAGGTGGACATCAGCCAAAAGGGGAAATAGTTGCTGACATGTTTGCTTTTCAAAAGAGATTCAGCACATTATAGACAAGATGAGAGCTAAGGATTGTTAGGCTTTTGTTTTTGCTGGCCAATTAGAGAGGATACCTGTGTGGAAGTCATTGTTTATCGTGTGAATTAGACAATGTGATATACCAGGAAAAAGAGCCATTATGTGTTTGTCATTATCAAGCTCTCTTCCCAATGTTTGCCAATAGAGCCATTTTTAAAAGCATGCAGCCATATTTAACTTTTCATTTGTCATTTGTACCTTTCAACATTTAGATCACTCAAATAAACAATCCTTTAACATGGGACTGATTTCTATATCGGACATAGATAAGACTTTTTACAGCCTATCAATCTGACAGGTTTTTACAGCTTTACAGCAATTATGTATGATCATTATTTGTACGTTTCCAAACCTCATTGCTTTTGAATGACAGCTGAATGATGAAGCTCCGTTCTCAGAACTTCAACGCACCACCAAGAAGGATTCACAAATTACCTTTCGCATAAATGTCAGTAATTTAAGTTGTAAGATCAAGGCTGTTATGGTCCTTTTTTAAATATGGAATTTCATTTTAATATTATACTCAATAACATGTTTTTGCACACTTACATTTAGATCACATCATGGTGATTTTTAATGGTTTCCTTTGAATAATACATGTTTATCTGTTGTTTCAACAACAGAGAATGATTTGATGACAAAGATATTCTTCCTTACATGGGTGCAATACATCCTCGAGTCTTGAGTCAGTGTAAACCAGGGCTTACAATAAATGCAGCGTAGAAAGCAGAGCTGTGTAAACATGCCCGTGGCACAAGGTTTCTATCTATGACTTAACACCTTTTTGATCCAATATTGAACTTTCTGTGCTGTGTGTGCTTCTGTATGCACCTCGAAGCCTTAAGCCTTCTCAGCCTCCATCCTTTCTCCTCTCTTTACTCTTTAGTATTCATTTGTCTATCCCTCCTTACTTTCCAACTTAACTTCTGTTTTCATCTTCTGCTTCAGCCCATTCCCCCTCCTCTCCCTCTCCCTCTCCCATCAATCTATCTCTCCATCTTTCCCGTTTGAGACCACTCATTTAGTCTGTCTGCTGGCTCTCCTGCAGGACAGCAAGGGAAATGATTGAAAGAGATTACCATGATTACATTTTTGCTTTGTCTGTTTGAAGTTACATTTAGAAATGGACTCTTTGGTGACTTCTGTCTTTGCAAAGACTCAGCACTGCCTGGCGATTTAAAACAGTTAATCATTTACACGACTAAAACTGAGCCCACTGACTTCATTGACACCTTTTACCAACCGACCAACATGTTTGTAATGTCTTTGTAACAATCGGCTAATTGCTAAATCGTCTGCTAATTCTCATGAAGATGCGTTAATGTTTCTGGGATTAATCTGTATGTTAAAATACTTGAGAGAGTTTCCTTTTCAAGCCGTTTCAAATCAAAGCTACAGGAACAAAAAGTGTAAGGAATGGAATAAACTGCGTTTAAATTTGCTCTAGCATAAGATGAAAATGTTCATTCCTGGCTAGATTAATTAGACTATGGCCTACCACATGTACTGTAGTCTAGTAGTAGTAGAAGTACTATTAATAGTAGTAGCAGTAGAGGTAGTAGTGTTACTCTGAAAGACAAGGGGAGTAGGCCTACTTGTGGCTCACTATATTATCATGTCTTTGTTTTTGTTTTTTTCTGCCTTTTTGTATTGTTAGCAACAATGCAAGGGTTGTGGTCAAACATATACATTACATTTCCATTTAAAATAATCTAGCCTTCTGTAATACAAATGTTCACAAGCGTTACACTGAAATACACAAACAATGCTTCCTTAATTCATCCTTAGATAATCAGTTGGTGAGTATATTCTACTCTCTTCTGGAACTGTAAGATAACTGATGTAGTCATATATATGTATGAGTCATTATGTGTGTATTTAATACACCATTAAAGGGTTTTAAAAACATATGGGCATGAAACCAACTTACTGGTCTTAGCGTTAGCATTCGCGCACGCAAACTAGCTAACTTCATCTGTTAGTGTGTTAATGCTACTACCTATATTGGTGTCATTCCAACCAACAACAGACACTATTGTCTGCTTAACTATTATCCTGCTTTAGTTGTCTTGAACTGTATTTTGTTGTACAATAACAGCCAGTCTAAATACAATAAAACATTTCATATTCAAGGCTGCCATGCTTTTGAATCTTGATTGTAATTCTTCAAGTGGCTTAACTGAGACCTTCAAATGTGTTTTCTTCAGTGAATATGTAAATAAATGAATGTTTGAGATGGACTAGCACAGCAAGCATTATCTGTGCAAATGCCAAACAGAAGGGGAGAGAGAGAAAAGGAAGGAGGGGAGGGCGAAGGATGACTGTTTTTCTCTGAGCACAATGCCTCGTAGATAGAAACAACACAATAGTCTCCATTCACATCCACACCAACAACATCATGACATTTTGTTCCTATGACTGGACATGGTGCATCCGCCACAACATCCAATACCACGATGGGACTTAAAAGCAGCCTCTTGGGGGTGGAGTAGAAGAACATGTCATGGCTACACACTATCTAAATCACTATCAAACCTGACATAAAAAAAACAATCCTAATGTGGCACTCTTTTTTTTCTTCACTTCAGTTCATCCGTGTTTCTGATGTTTATGTTCCATAAACAAAGACAAATGTTTGCACCTTGTTTATATCCTGCATTATTAGAAGGCTAAACTGTATATGGCACTGAACAGCAAAGTATATAACAGCACAGCAAAAGATAATCAGTTTAAAACTGGTTATAACAGCCTGTCAGTCGGACTTATGTGGGAGACCTCATCTGTGCACCTCAGAAGGATAGGAAGCTAAATCGATTACTTCCAACTTTTTGATAACCAGGATGATTATCAGTTCAGTTATCCTTATGTTTTCTTGCTTTACAATGTGATGTCTTTCTTTTATGTTAGAAAGTCTGTAAATATGAGCATTAGATTGAAAGGCTGGGGAGACGTTTAAATATCCTGAGCCATATTTAGACAACTATATACTAATATACAAAGTATTCTTTACTTTTAAACAAAATGAACACTTTCATCTAGCTATTTCAGGTTTGTTTGTTGAGGCAGGTTTTAAATATCAAATTATCATTGTGTGTGTGTGTGTGTGACAATATATATAATGCATGCCTTGTAAAAGTGTAAAAAGGCACATTTGATAGTGCTGTGATGCAAACTAAATGAATAACACACTCATCCTGAAGTAGTGTCACACCTTCCATATAGAGTTAGATTTAAATGAATGATTTCAAAGTGCTAAAGGCAAAATCTTGTACAAATGACAACATTGCAGGCAAGGCCATGGGTTTCATCTATGTATTTATTTCATTACGGACAATACTTTAGTCAGAATTGTAATCTACAGCTATCTTCTGTATGTTCCAGGTTTGCCAGGGTTTTCCAGCATGTTTGGGAAGAAGAAGAAACGGCTGGAGATCTCAGCTCCGTCTAACTTTGAGCACCGGGTCCACACGGGCTTCGACCCGCGGGAACAGAAGTTCACCGGTCTGCCGCAGCAATGGCAGAGCCTCCTGGCAGACACTGCAAACCGCCCTAAGCCCATGGTGGACCCCTCCTACATCACCCCCATCCAGCTGGCTCCCATGAAGGTAGAGTGTGAAAGGACAGAGGGCATCAAGCCTGAGCACTGTCCTTAGCGTTTCCTGTCTACTAGCTTACTTCCCTCCTTTTCGTTTTACACCCCTCTCGCCCACACCCCTGTGCTCTCTGTTTTTATGAAATGTACCACTGTTCTTTTCTGTCTTTGCTACTCCCTTTGTATAGCTATGTTTCACATCAATGTCGCTGTTTCTCACCCCTCCATCCTCCACCTGATACACTCAGTTGTGTTTCCTCTGAGGCAGAATAGATTATTCTCCAGTGCCATCTGGCCACTTTATGCAGTATATAAACAGTTATGCTTTAAACCTGCATTAAGCCATTTTGTGATTTTAAATTCACAGTTCACCCCAAAATAATAAAAATGACTATAATATTTTCCCCTCACCTGTATTTATCAGTCTAAATTGTTCAGCGTAGTTTGTGAGTTTTGGAGGTCATTGTTGTACGAAAACGGTGGGGGCTCACGTGACTGATTTGCATTAATTCTGTAAATCTTTTATCCTAAAAAGCACTTTTTGTTTAGGCTTAAAAGTAAAACAAGTAGGAGCAAATGTTAAACTGAATATCCACATTCTATTATCCCACTGAATGGGTTTAGCGGTTTTCTATGTTGTCACTACCTTACTATTCTAACTATCAACACAAAGACAAAAAGATGTGCATGTCATAAATACCTGCATATTTTTTAAATCATTAGAGATGAAACAATAGGCCAGAGAACATGACCTAGATTTTTTTCGAGGGACTTATGACGTTCTCCATTCTCCAGGTAGACAGAAACATGAATTCAATATAATTATCATATCATATTTTCTTTTGTTTGCTGTATACAACATGTTTACAACCACATTAGCCTTACACATTAGATATACCCATACACGTCCTGCCCCCTGCTGGGCATCCGTTGCATAATGCAGCTTTAAAGACAATAACTCATTGGACTTTTCCATTACACAATGTCACAGTCTCAGAAACCCTAATGCAGACTGATGTTTATTTCCACTTGGCTGTGTGATGTCTTCCCCTGACCTCCCCCCCCCCCCCCTACACACTGTGACCGTGCTTGCGTGTCTCCCCTTGTCTCTGAACCTTCTGAGTGTCTCCTCTGATGTGTTGTTGTTCATTGGTTCTTCTTAACATATCACATCGACACATTTGACCCACTGAAAAAAGGGGCTTTTTCTAATGACATTCATTTACACACCAAAGTGTTTGATATAAATGCTCCTAAGGTTCTCTACAACTCTCACTGGGTTGCAGCAGAACATATGAAGCCCTTCTCTTGCATATGAGGTTGTTTTATGCCTCATGGGTCTTCACACTGCTCAAATTGTGGTGTTTTATATCCTCCATTGTGCTGTCTGTGGTCCCATCATACTGCATGTGTGACCCACTGCTTTCAAATCTGCAAACCTTTTCGGGGTGTATTACAACACCTGCTACACCTTTTTTGTTTCACTTAGCTCCCACTTTTACACACAATGTTAAACTAATTTCTATGTTGAAAGTTGACACAAAGCACTGCAGAACTTGCTTGCATTTTACTAAATATAATGACTAAAAGCACCATTGCGAGCATATTAATCATCACTTATTAATAAATCTCTGAGGAACCACTTACAGGTGCTGCTGACAGGAAAACACATGATCAGACATCCATATAAGTCCTGTAAGAGCGAACAGCAATATGCCACAGGAGATATCTCTGAAGAGGGGGAAACAAGAAAATAATTCTCTTGCTCTCTTCACAGATATCTCCCAAGAATGTCCGGTCATCCGAAACGCCGTTGCCCAAAGTATGACTTCCTCTTCCCTTCTGTTTTAAACCCCCCTCCCTGTTTTTAATTTTTTTGGTCGCTCTCACACAGTCTCCACTGTTTTGTTTCCACATCTCTCCTCCGCTGCCTGCTGCCATGCATTCAGGTGGAGGTGGTGTGTCAGCAGGAGCAGGAGAATGACTCCACACATGACATAACTACATCGCTCTGCCAGTCTTTTCTTAGGCCTCATCGCTCCACTCCCTGTGTTCCATGTGCATGAGCCTCCCACAAATGACTAGATCAACTGTAACGGCATGTTCCTTTGTTTCTCCCCTTGACATAGAGCGCCATTAATAATGATGATGATGATAATCATGATGATGATGATTCGTGCTGAGATGTGAAGTGCATGTTGCCATGACAGCTGATTCTGCTACGCTGTAGGCCATCAGTCTTTAGGAAGTAGGTCAAAAAGGGTTTGCATGTGTTAGGAGAACCCTTTCTACAATCCACCCGTTGGAGCCAAACCTCCTCTCCTCTTCCCTCCTTTTCTCTCCTTTTCTCTTCCCTTGTGTCCTCTCCTTTCTTCCTCTCCTCCCTTCCTCTATTTTCCTGTTTCTCTTCTCCTCTCCTTTCCTTTCTATACTCATCAATCAGATAAATGAAACATGATGTAGTCTCTAAAAACATGACTTGGTAAGAATGATTTAAAAGCTTTACATTTGTTCTGATAAAAAAGAGCATTTACCAATTTCAGATATACAGTACGTCTGCATTGGAATCTTTGTAGGTGGAAAACATGATTTCATAATTGCCAAATCATTGACTACGCACAAAACAGGTCACTTAAGTCATGTTTTGAGAGTGCATGGTCTTTCTTGCAATCTTGCAGTTTCTGAGTACTTGAGAAAGTTACAAGGTGCTTGCCAACAGTTTTTAATCAACAGTTTTTAATCAACAGTTCTAAACGGGACATGCCAATATCTGTTTTATGTTTTTATAGCTCAATATAAAAAGAACTAATAGCTGAGGAGGTGGATGATAAAATGGTTTTCATGCTGTTCAACCAAGGTCATCATTACTCCAGAACCACATTTCAGGAGTTAATAGTATTAAACTGGGTATTTTGAAGGGGGGGGGGGAGGGGGAAGAATGAAACCAGGAAACAGAAGTAGGTATACGCTTTAAAACTCAGTGATAATCTTTAAAACACAAGAAAAACCAACAGTTGTGCTAAAAAACCCGACAGACATGAGATCTCCAGACCGGATTGAAATCACTGATCAGCACATTTACATTAGAAATGACCCAGCCTCCCCCATAGGAAAGAAAGAGGTCCCATCTGAATGGAGCTTGAAGTCTGTGAGAATAATGAAAAGGCTGATCACAGACCACTGTAGAAACAAGTTTGATGTTACTTAGACGTCAGGGTCACACCACTCTCACTGGTGTGCATTTGTGTGTGCGTGTGTATGTCACTCTGACTTCCAAGGTGGGCCCGGGTATTTATAGTCTCACCCATGACCTGATATCCTTCTCCTCTGGTTGCCCTGACACTTGATTGACACCTGGTTTCCTCTGTTTGGCAGACTCCCCTAGCTCTGTCTAGTGTGTGTGTGTGTGTGTGTGTGTGTGTGTGTGTGTGTGTGTGTGTGTGTGTGTGTGTGTGTGTGTGTGTGTGTGTGTGTGTGTGTGTGTGTGTGTGTGTGTGTGTGTGTGTGTGTGTGTGTGTGTGTGTGTGTGTGTGTGTGTGTGTGTGTGTGTGTGTGTGTGTGTGTGTGTGTGTGTGTGTGTGCTGTCTCCACAGCGCAGAGGGACAGTGAAAAGTTCAACATGGCGTGCACATGCTTCTTTGTCTTTCTGCGTGCGTGAACATATACATATATTATATAGTGCGTGCACGTAGAGCTGTTAGAGGGGTTGACGCGGTCATGATGCCGAAATAAGTACTACCCCTGCCCTGTGGCTTGCACGCTCATCGTTTATTCACAAGGCTCGTAGCCTTGTTGTCCGACTGCTCATCTCAGCTGAGCATTAGTATTGCTTAAAGCCTTGGCTCTCATCTCTTCTCTCCCCTCCTCCTCCTCCCCCCATCAGCCCTCAGCACACATGCTAATCCAGAAGTATAGGCTAACCCTAACAGAGTTTCCATGTTTTAAACATCGTGCTCTTAAAGCTTCTGCAGTCTGACAATTTGAAGTGTGTAGTGGTGCATGAGTAAGCACGTTTTAAATACATTTTTATGTTGCATTCTTGTTTTGATGTTGACTTGGATGGCTCAAGTGTTCATGGGAAAGGGTGTTGATTGACTCAAGGCTGCATGTGTGCTAATGTGTTGCCATCATTAGCAGCAGGGGCAGTGCTGAGGCTATTATTAATGGCAGTCTCATGTTACACCTTGACTTTGACACCCTCAAATTGCCGGCTCCTAGGGAGGTGAGGAGGTAATCCACCATGATGCTGTGTGTTTGTTGTGCGAGTGCTTGGCCCTGCTAATGCAATCTCCCTGTTCCTATTCTCTCCACCATGGGTTAGAATTAGATGAATGAAGAAACAGAATGACCTGTTTGTTGGGGGCACATTCTTCTGTTAGTGGTTGTTTTTTCTTATGCCTCAGTTACACACTTTGCTACCTCAGTTTACAGAATACAGCTTTCATCTGCTTCAGTCATTTGCATTACTTTGCTTCTGTGGGTGGCTTTTGAAAGTGCAGAGAAACGTACAGTGTGTTAAACAAAAGAATAACATTAGTTCGTACAGAGGGAAAGGCAAGGTTGTTTTTATTTATGAAGCACGTTCCATAAACGGAGATGGGAACCAGGTGCTGCTCGGAGGATTAAATAAAACACAATACAAAGTAAAAACAGAGTGCAAAAATAAAAGAGAAAGATCTTTATAGCAATAAAATAAAAATAAATGTGAAAATTAAAGAGTAAGTAAAAAATAAATGATACAGATATAATAATACTAAAAGTCACAAATAAAATAATAAGGCATTTGTTTCTGAATGCATTTAATTCACCACTAGTTAGTACAATAAGGTTTTCAATTTGGATTTGAAATCTGAAATGTTTTCGGCCATACCTCGTAGGCAGGTTAGTTCCAGCACTGACTAACAAATGCTTCTCCTGTTTAGATGTAGCCCTGGGCTCCACTGAAAGGTCTCGTAGGGTTTTTCTGCTCGAGCATGTCAGTCATATATTTACGGCCAACTCCCTGTCGACATTTATAAATAAGTAATAGAACTATAAAATCAATTCTGTGAGTTACTGGCAACCAGTGTGGAGAACATTTTTGATTTTGTTATCATGATTGTGTAGCTATACAAATCTGACAATCAAATCGTGAAAACTAAAGTAGTAGGAAGATGTGCCTGCAGTAAATGTATAACATCATTGGTTATAACTTGATTCTATTAGGTTTATATCTACACAAGGTCAGGGTTATGTCAGACAGTGGCAGTTTTTGACAATTCACTCAACTGAAACATATTGAGTTAAGACTATGGTTAAGACGTAACAAGTAGCTAATTGAGTAATAGCCGACATGCAGCTTAACACATGTATCATGTTTTTGTCAGTGTCCTGCAGAAAGAGTAAAAAAAGCGAAATGACAAATGCTCATTGACTTTTCCCCCCTACTGTAGCATGTTTTATTCCAAAGCAATTTAAATTCTTTGTCTTGATTCTGGGGTTATGAAACAGTCCTAAGGGCATGGACATCAACACCAGTAAGCCAGTTAGAGGGAAAATGGAAGAAACGTATAACAGAAAAAGCCCATTATGATTCGTGAGACAAACTTAAATCTTACTCCTCTTAATTCTACATAGTTGTAGAAGAGAGATGTTCACGCTCAAAGATACCAAGTGCACCTGGAGGATCACAGGATTAATGTATGCGCATCATTCTTTAAAGGTGGATATTTCTCTTTGATACTTAGCTGTCTACTTTAAATATCATGCTTCCCCACCTTCCTGATATCTGAATTCCTCTTCTTATTCGTCATCTATTTGACATAAAATACAGCAGGAGAACTGACTTCTACTTTGCTAAGTAAAATGAACATTCAAGAGCTCTGTATTGCCACCTTACGTAGTTGAATTGTGTGTCGTCTGCCACTTGCAGTGTAGCTTTGTAATAATATCAATTTCCGTCTCAGGCCATGTGGGTGGGAAGTTAATGTGATAGTATTGTAGTTTAATGGTTTGAGCTGATCCACAGGTTTTTTCATAAATGAATCAGATAAGGGCAGTGAGGAACGGAGACATTCAAAGGCAGCTATGCCTGAGACAAACTCAGACATATAAGATTCATATTATGATACAGGATATAGATGAAAGCTGCATATAGATTACATCTTTAGAGTAACATCTTAGACAGTTCTCTGATATCTATTGAAGATCGGGAGAGAGGCATTCAGTTAAATAAATAAATCCATCTTTGTTAAGTGTTGCTGCTGCACGAGGGGGCCATGTACTTTGGTTAAAGCCAGTGGAAGTGCATATAAATCATAAATGGCACGATGTAATTTACTGTGAAACGGATCAGAATCCTCCCTTGGACTAATTTAGAAACATAAATCGTGATGAGGAGCACGTTTCAGGAGTTATTATGCAATGAAGATGTACTTCCTCCCTCCAGCCTAACTTGTCCTACTCTTCTCTTGTTTGTGATTTCATGCATTTCCCAAAATGACTGCTGACAACCTCCAGAGTACAGTACACACCTACAACTTCTTGCATTCTGCTGTGGGTTATATGTGCTGTACTGTAGGTAATGTAGGTGGAGAGCACGCGCTGATATTTTTATATTATATAATATAATATATATTTATCTCTTTGCTGTCAAACCATTATAGCTGCACTGGAAATATCCCATCCTTACATCACATTGGAAGAAATAATGTAACAAAATGTGCCCTGAAATGTGAGACACACTGCCAGTAGCTGCTATTTAAGAATGCAGATTTAGAGTTGTCTGAAGAACAGTACACAATGGCAGATTTACAATGTTAGTGTTGCGTCTTTGTTGGAACCAAATTCTGACAGTTTTATGTCAGTTAATATGAATCTGTTTCCAATTAGTAATGTAGTAATGCTCTGCAATCCTTTTCCTGAGGGGATAACTAATAGACATGGTCAGTTTCGGTCGGTGAGCCTTTACGGATATGTACAGTTACCTACAGTACAGCTGTGTCGCTGTTTCTGTGCCTTGTTTTGAGTTGTTTTGTATTCCTCACACGCCCTGTGTATATATATTGACTTGCCTCTGTGCACTCCAGCCAAGTTTATTATTCCATATGGAAAATAGATTTTAGTTAGTGTGTTTAAGGTAGATGTCTCCATTCTTTCAGGGTATGTTAACAAATATTTTCTTTTGCTTTTTTTGTTTGTTTTTGTTTTGTTTACTTTGAAGTATGGGGAAGGAGGGAATGAATAAAAAGAGGATCAAATCAAATCAAGTTTTATTTATATAGCACATTTATAAACGATTTTTGGTCGAGCCAAAGTGCTGTACATAAAATAAAAATAGCCTACAGTAGAGACATAACAAAAGTTTTATTTCAGTGACTTAGAGGACACACCTTTCTCACATTTTGTCATTGAACTTTTATTCCAGGTCAGGTACAGCTGTCATAGAGTGTGGGTGTGTGTGTGTGTGTGTGTGTGAGCGCGAGACAAAAGAATGGAGGGCACCGTGAGAGAGTGAAAGGCTTGCGACAATGGGCATGACACGCAGGGTGATAACTTGTAAAGAGCCCATGTGAATGTCAGTGGGTCAGTGATAGCAGCCGCCCGCCTCCCCCACCGGTCCTGTGGCAGGAGGAAACTCGATCATTGGGTCTCTCAGAGGGTCGCCGCAGTGGGAGCAGAGGGTCCACACTTTTCCGGACACGAAGGGGCTGAATGCAGCAGCTGCCGGACAGATCGACTTGTTATGGCGGGAGGGCGAGGAGCAGTGGAGATCGGGTCCGGGGAGAACAGGAGAAAGACGGGGAACCTGAGGCAGCTGAGGCCGGAGCAGAGGCAGCTGCTGGGAGTGGAGCAGACTGAGGAGGCGGTTGTGTTTAAACCCCAGACACAGACGATTCATAAACAGTCACAGGTGGGGTATTTGACTGTTTCTGTTTCTGGTTGACCAAGACTGCATGCTGGAATGCTGGCTATGCAGATTTGTCTGTGCAACAGGTCTCCGCTCTCACTGCCAGCAGTTTCCCAGCACTAAGTGTATACATATTCCAAAAAGTGATGGTGCAGGTAGAACGGTAGCTGCTCCATTCAGCATTTATTCCATATTTTTTGTGCTGACATTACAGAGATCTAGTGTTTAAAGGGTCACATATTTGACTGTTTCTATTTGTGTTACATTCTCAACACTTAAGTGTGACAAGCCATAAATTATAGCATTGCAGAGTGGAGGTTGTTTTCTCATGTTTCTGGAGAGAGGGCAGGTTTGTGCTCTAAGCATGAGCATGGGTTATTTTGGTAGCTTTGCTGGGTTTGCTGTATGTATTTGTATGGAAGCAGAGAGATAGTGTTTCTGATTAAACAGGGTCACCCAGTCCTTGCTTCAGGGGCAGAAATGCAAACCTGTGTCTTTATTGGATAGGGAGAAGCTGGCTATTGCGGTTCTTACATTTGCGAGCAGCTAGCTGCTAATTTGAGGAGGTGTTTTATTGCAGTGTGTATTAACGATACTGGGAGAGCTCCAAGGCAGAAGAGTGTCCGGACTGAGAATGAAGAGGTCTAGACAAGAGATTGGATTTGGAGCAGGTCCAGAATCTCTAACTTTGTGTTACCAGTTAACCCAAGGTATTGCCAGGCTTTTTTTTTTTAGAGAATTAGAGAATTGATTTCCTCCAAAACTGCCCCTTGCGCACTGGCCTGTCTTCCTCAATGACCATTGCATTAATTCATCTTCTTAATGGACAGAGAAGAATGTTGAAAGCTGGTGATCGATACGCCTTTAATTTCAAGTTTGATTTGAGTTTGACTCGATATGTATTACACTCCATCTTACATCGATTTAGGGTTCATTTGGTCAAAGCAGCATGAAGGAAAAATAACTCCTGATGTATGTTTGTCTGCGCAGGCAGTGCACCCTCATGCACACACAAACAGATAGAGAGAGAGCATCTGTCTTTCTTGGCACTGAGCTGAAGTGGATGGCATTGATTTAGACCTCTCATTCCTTCCTCCACTCTGCTCCTCCTCCCTCCTCGCTTTCTTACTTTGTCTTCTGTCGCGGATGCCATTCACAGTCACACTCTGCAAATCACGTCTCACGGAGGCTCCGGAGCCACAGTCAGCGGGGGAATTTTGGCTTTCAGTAACGCGCGTCGTACTTTGCCAGGGCAGCTCAAAATGTCCTGGCTAACAACCATCCTTCAGTGTCTGAATGTGGGTTTTGTGGAAGGACATTTAGGCTGTGAATTTTAAATAGGGAACGATTGTTGCAGGAAAAACTGATTTGAGATGTCTGTGTGTCAGACTTTAAAAGGCTGCGGGTTTGTAATGGATTAGAAGTGTTTTCCAATGTCTTGATGAGAAACTGTAGGGTGACTTTTCAAAATCCTGATCTTCTTGAACACTTTAATACTTTGTGTCCTGTGGAGTTTGTATAAATGTGCTTCTTCTTCTGATGTGGATATTCAAATTGTATTAAAGCAAAAACACATACTTTGAAAATAAGTTTTCACAGCCGACAAGCTAGTCTCCTTTTAAATTACACAACACAGGGACTTTAGAAATTATTTCTGTTCTTTGTTTTTCAATCAGTAGATAATATTTCACTCTTGGTTGGAGGGGTTTTAATGGTTTGACCTGCAGTATCCTCGTGTGGTGACAAAGACAACTACAACTCACAGTCCAATCATTTTCTTCCCTTATCTCTGTGGAAGAATATTGAATGCAAATCACTTTCTGATCCATCAATCAGCATTTCAGGGCAAGATAAAGGTCACCATCATTTTTTATTTCCTCAACCCTAAGCCTCATCTCTCCTGTTATATATCTAATTTGAACTGCTTTACCAGAAATATAAACCTTCTAACAAAAACATACGTATCTGATATGTTTCTCATGCTTAAGCAATTAATAGGATTGATTTGTTTCTTATTATTTTAATAAAAATGACAGTAATGAAAGCTATATTGTAGTCTGTAGCTAAACACATACTTTTGTATTGTCATGATTAAACATGCTGTAGAAATGTAAGCCAACTCTAAACACCTAGGTAATATTTCGATGCTTGTATTGCAGGACCTTTACTCTTCTGTTCGTCTTACATACAGTACAACATTAAGCTGTGATATAGCATTACAGAGTTTACAGCCATGCTAGCAGCTCTGTAAGGCTGTTGTCAGAAGGGTGGTGCTTTGAGCTGAATGCTAACGTTAGCATGCTAACATGCTCACAATGATAATTCTAACATGCTGATGTTTTGCAGCTAAAATGTTTACCATGTTTTAGTTTGGCTTGTTTTCAGCACATACAGTAGTAACCTTCACATTCATAATATACAATGTTTTCAATAGCAATGTTTTCATTGCTATTGCCTTGACTGTTGCAAATCGTGTAACATATCGGGAAAAGGCCTGTATGTGTTTGTGAGAGGGATTAAAGTAGCAGTATAGGAAAATAACTGAGGGGGGGAAATCTATCAGGAGAGTGATCCAATGACTGAAAAAAGGAGTGGAAAGTGAGGGGGGATAAGGATGAAAGGGGTGGAGATGTGATGTAGAGGCCTACAACTGACTGATGGGCTAGTATTAATGAGCGCCGGTGTGTAATTAATCTAAAGCGGGCAGCTGTCTGTTTATCCGTCTCAGAGTTGACAAGAAGATAACTGAGGGACATCTAATTGATCCCTCCTCCTCCTCTTCTTCTTCTTGCTCTCTGTCTCCGCTCCTCCTTTAGATCACAAAGTTTCCTTCACAGTGACAGACTCACTTGGAAACTCCCAGAGAAGGAAATCACTTAATTGATCACACTGGAAAAGACACAGTAGCCTACTGCTTTTATTGATTCATACAGTGCTTCTCAAAGTGTGGTCCGCGGACCACTGGTGGTCCGTGAGCGCCCCCTAGTGGTCCGTGAGTATATTGGTCAAATTTCACATTTGAAATAAATAAATACATTTGAGTTTTCCGCACTCTCGCGGGAATATCTCCGCAATGGAGCGAGCTTAAGTTTCACTTTCATGGGCAACACCTTGTCACACATGTTGCCACCTGTTTGTACCATTTTCAGGCGATTTGTAATCTGTTCTATAAAAACGATGTGTTTTGGGATATTTGTGGAGTTAAGTGGTCCGCGAGTGTTTTTTTATTGGTTATGGTCCTTGCTTAGTATGAAAAAGTTTGAGAAACACTCTAAATATGATTATATTTTCTAGAAATGTGTTGCCAGCTATGTATCTTGACCAGCTTAAATATGCCAGTGCATGGAGGGATGGAAAAATGAATGGTGTCCAGGCTTTGCTGGACTAATATACTTAAGGTCGGGGATTTGGTCCAACTGTATGTTTGTAATTCATTATGCTCCGCCACTAATCCATTTTGCTGGAAATCATCCCTCATTTCATGCGTTGCACCCTCTGTGACTTCTGGAGCTTGTAGCTGAGGCTCTCCCGAGCTGAGGTCAGAGGTCACTGGGTCACTCCGGTCTGAGCTGCCGGCTGGGGAGCTGTGGGGGTTGGAGGCACATCGTCTGAGGAGGAGAACATAACCTCAGATACTCACCAGCTCATGGAAGGGGCTCCCTTGTCTGCCTTTAGCAGCATAATAAACTAAACACTCATCCACACTGTTACATTAATCCCATAAACACCACCAGAGGCTGCCTTTAGCTCTATGTGGGGAAAAGTGTAAACAAATCCACAAAAAGGGAATATTTACCCTGTAGAAATATGCTACTGAGATATAGGATGTTTAGGTACTTTAGTTACAGCATTCATTTGGTTCTGACCACTTTACAATAAGACTACCCTTATAAAGGATTCATAAAGGGTTTATAATTAGGTTGTAAACACTTTATTAATCATTAAGAACCATTTATAACACACATAACAAACAAGGGGACGGGTAATAACCGGAAAAGCATGTCATGGGACCTTTAATAAAGCTTAAACAAATTATAAATGGTAGTAACTCATTAATAAATGGGAATGTGTTTTACACTTTACAATAAGGCTCCCTTTTGCCAGTTATAAATGTTAGTAACTCATTCATAGATGGTCATAAGAGATGCCAAGAAACATCAAGATGGATGGGGGGGAATCAACTCAGTGAACAACAGATACCAAGGATGCTGGCTGATGAAGAAGACGAAGTAAGCTAAGTAGCCAATATAAGACTTAGCAGTACAGATACATGTGGGCTCACTATTTGGCAAGCAACCGGTCACAGTTGCCCTGTTTATCTCATGTCTTATAAAAGCTTATTAATGATTTATAAAGTGTTCACAACCTAATTAATAAATGAATTACAAACTATTCGTAAACCCTTTATAAGGGTAGTCTTATTGTAAAGTGGTACCAAATACTCTAATGTTTGGAGTTAGAGACTCTTCAGACTAATTTCAATAGTTTTCACTAGCCTGAAAAGGTCATTTACCTAGCTGACATGCCAGCTAGGAGGCCTGCTATGCTGGAGGAAGAATTATAAGATAAATTATCCAGCGGCACTTTTCACAAAGAGCAGGTCTAGATTGTACTTTTTCATTTACATTGCAAGGAATAACTGTCCTTTAACAGGATGCTCAGGGTGGACGGCAATAGGCTTCAGTCAGAGGGAGGACGAGACTGCACACTACTTTGTCTATACTGTATCAATGACATTTATGTCCAGATGAAACACTCAAAAAACAGAGTTGTATAAGTGGTGTGTAAGAACATACTAAAAGTTACTCCTATCAATCAGTTATTTTAAGGATAAGTTCATAATTCTACTTGTTTTGTCAGACAAAGGGCCGTATACTTCCCTTTCCCCTTTCCCCTATTATTCTATACAGTCATGTAAGACATTTCCTTGACAATCAGATTGAGCATAATCATTCACAAGTCAACTATCCTTTCATTGTTATGTATCGTATAATGTTTTCAAACTATTTATTGAACCCTTGGATGAGCTCCGCATGTTGAGACGATGGTTATTAACTACTGTAACTAACAGGCAGCAGGATGGCCTGAGGAAACAGGTCAGCTCACAGCCCATTAATCATGGGAATGCTCAAAAATCCTCTCCCTGAATAATCCTGTTCATGTTTGCTGGGACCTCATCCATAGCTCCGCTAATAACATGTCAAGAAAACAGCGTCGCTGTTCCGTGAAATCCTCAGCTAAGTAATACAGGTGGGTCAACCTGTCAGCTTGCGTACTGATCTGAGGTCACATACGATTGGGTTTTGCGGTCGGGATTAGTCCTTCTAATTATTAACGTAGATCCTAGATATGTGCCTCAGGGAATCCTATTACCAGAAGCCTCACTAAACTTTGATCCTTAATGGGTGAAATTAACATCCACATCACTTTAATTCATGGTTATTTAATTCACAATAAATGTGCCGGTTTAGATGTGAAATACTTTGTCTGAACAGCAGAGAGCAGCAGAGCACAGGACACTTCCTGCTTCTCCCTCATGACTGCACAACACACTGCTGTAGAGGGAATACTGGTCTGCCTCATTTTTTGACATTGCTTTAAAGAGTTTAATTATTACTTGATGTGAAGTAAAATTTCACCTGGATTTATGATGATCTTTCTTCCTATCAAAGAATCTGGTTTTAATTGGCTTTCTTGGTATTAAATTGGGAATACTAAATACACCTCAGGAATTGAGTCCTTCTCACTTTCAAAATAGTTTAGACCAAAATGATATATTGATACTTGTTGTGTTATGTGTCGCCAAAGCCTTACATATCCTACTAGCCAATTTGATAATATGCTATATGTTTAAGAGCTAATTCCTCTGTGCCTTAGAACTCTAAATTATTATAAACAAATTATTTCACTATACTTTAACACTGGCCAACATTTTCATTAAATTCCGTCAACAAGGCAACTGTCGTTTATTTAAAGTCAATTTGACATACACCATTCCGTGGCATTAAAACCAGCACACCCAATCTGTTTGATTCCACAGCAAAAGATAGTCCCCGACATATTAACCATTTACTCACGTTTAATTGTTTTGGTTTTATACTCCAGTGCCCAGCTGTTTTAGGAATATAATAACATATATGTATTCCTCAGCTAAATGTTAAGATTTCCTGTAGCAACCAATGGGTGCAGGAATGTCAGAAAACACATTGTTGGTTTTGGTCTTTTTGTGTGATTTGATGACAATGAGAAACTTGACAAATGACATCAGCATTAACCTTATTATTTGAATGTCTTCACTATGTTACTTAGTATGTAGTGAGAATCTCGGCGAGGTATTTCTCTGTGTTCGTGTAGAAACATTCTTGATAACTCAAGAATAACAAGCATTTTTTTTTACCATGCTTCATGCAGTACAAAATCCTCCTAACACCTGATTAGATTGACAATTATAACCCCGCTGATATTAACATACAAACAAAAAAAACAATTTTCTTTTTTTGAAAAAGTTCCTTGCAAAACTTGTTAACATATCAAGGGTTGGCATGAGGTCATTAAGCTTCTTATTTGTAGTATTGTAGACTTACCCTAAAATAAACATAAGACAAAAAGTAAGGACATTTGTTGTGTTTGTGTTGCAACCATGAACCTTTTTTAAAAGTGTGTTAGCGTGCTTTAAAAAAAAAAAGTAATTGTTAAATTGCTAATATGTCTTGTTTCATCAGACTTCAATCATCCAATTTGTCATGGGTGCAACCCACCTACTCAGCTATGCTGCTCATCCCATACATGCATGTTCCTCACAAATGAGGCACCATTTTAAAAGGGAAATAAATAGGCTTTCCAACGGTATCATATTTAAAGGTCTCCTATTATCCTGTTTTTCATCCATATAGGTCTCTGAAGTGTTTCCATCGAAATACCAAACAGATCGTGCTTTGTAGCATCCCATAATCCCCTCTGTTTCAGCCCTGTTTCAAAAGTGCTGATTCTGTGTCTGTTACGTTTAGATGAAAATAAGGAGCCACTCCCCACGCCCCTTGAGAGATATTACAGGGGTTACCTTGGTTGGTTATTGGCTAATGGTTACACAAGCCAAAATCTGATCAGCTCATGTTCAGACAGGTTTTTATATAAATGGATCGGGACAAAAAGTGAGAGAATCTTTGTTCCTGAAACGTTCAGAGTCTCTTTACACAGAGTCCCTTTACACAGAGTCACTTTACACAGAGTCCCACATGTTTATGTAGAAAAGACATGAAAAAGTGGATTTTGCCCAATAGGTGTTACAACAAATAAAATAATCTACCAAACACACATTTCCTTGCTTAGTGTATTTTGTTGAATACAAGCAGTAGTGAAAAGAGCATAATTGAATCTTTAGCCGTTTGATGCTTTTACCACTTCTTTCCACAAGAGCGAGCTAGAGGATAAAACAACGTCATCTTGCCTTGCTGCTTACCTGAATCTGTGAGATCATCTTTTTAAATCCACACACTGTTTTAAGCCATTGTCTAATATAGTATGACCATTAAAGTGGAGCATGATTCAAGTTGCTACACACCTTTTTGACACCATGGATGTTTTTTTATATCGATATCGTCCCTCTTTGCGCATAAGCATGCAGTAGATTAATCAGCACTGCAGGTCATGTTTTGGCCCTCAGTGAGACACTCGAGTCTTCACTCAGTCGCCCCTTTGTCTGATGTCTCAAGGTCTCTTGGATATTATCTTTCTCAGACGGCCTTGAATAAGCTTCTGTGCAGAAACTGGTCAGTGATGCAGGAGGATGCTGCACTCCAGGAGCAGCGGTGGTAGTAGCAGAAGAAGAGTGTGACCATGTTCGGGTGTGCAAAACATCCCACGGCGTGCTTTTATCTGCAGTGTAAGTCGTGACAGAAATATTCACCGGGTAGAGATGGTGCCAGGGATTTTATACACAGAGAGGGAGAGAGAATGATGCGATGTGATTGGAGGAATACACATATTTCTGTTGTGAGACATGCACAATAGTATAGCACAACATGACAGCTTACAAAAAAAACATTGTTTCTATCTGGTCGTGTTCTGGCAGGACTGGGAGTAGAGAGTGGGTGTGTTGAGTAGGCGGTATTCTGGGGTGTGTGTGTGTGTGTGTGTGTGTGTGTGTGTGTGTGTGTGTGTGTGTGTGTGTGTGTGTGTGTGTCGCACAGAGAGAGGGGATGTGGTAGTTGATGACTGTGACTAAAGACTCACGACTGGGAGGAGTTACACATCTGCCTCTGATGTCGTGCATGTGTGTATTTCTTTCAATCTGTCAGGCTACGTACTGTATGTATCTCTCTGTGTCTAACATATACATGCATATTTAAACACCAACAATTACTGGAGTAAACATTAGACCAGGGTTGATTTATTTTTATGATGAAAAAAACCACAAAAGTTGTAGTTTGAAGCACAGTTCTGATTTGTTTTATTTAAGCTAAATAATGGATTGTATAATAGATTAATAAACAAATGAATCAATAATGAAAATATGTGTTAGTTGCAGCCTCAGTTTTGACCCTCATCTTTAGACAAATAGGTATTAGGACAATAGGTGATGTCAACATTATAATGCATTATTACATCATGTTGACATCATGGTCAACAGACTATTATTAATATCTATTTCATACTTTTTAAAACTATAATAGTAATAAACATTTAAGATGCCTTTTAAAAGGTACTTGTTGAACATTTATAAATATGAAAACAACACACCTAAAATATAAAACACAGTAATTACAAATTGAATGAAATGCAAAGTAACTTTTGCGTGCGGCAATCAGGAGGGTGTTTTTTTTACCGCAGTGAAAATGTTGTTTTTAAAAGTAAAAATGCAGAGAAATATGTTTTTAAGTGGAATCTTTTTCTGGACACAATCATGTTTAGAATGTTCATGTTTTAATACATTTTGTGTATTACTGATGACATTAATGTAGCCTGTTAATGTGACTCTTTATCTGCAACTGATGTGCACAAATACTGGCTTCTAAATTAAGTTTTGTATCAAAGCATATGGCTGTCGAAAATCTGAAAACGTTTAAATAGAAAAGTATTTAGCTTCTTTAACAGGGTAGCCAGAGAAAACGTTTAAAACGCTGAATTAAGGGATTTCATTCAAACTGGGGTTAGTTGTTTCGTTTCTGGCAGATTCCTCACCAAAGAGCAGTTTCAGCTTCATGCTCAAATGAAACAGCAGTATAGAAGAGCCATGCAGCAGAGAAGCAGACCTCCCCCTCCCCCCTCCTCCCCCCCAGCCTCTCAGCCGTCCCGGGACCCCGCTGTCCAGTGAAGCGCAGCCTCCATTCCAGGGTTCTAGCTAGGAGTCACTGGAAGGGCAAGCTCATTAATGATCTCTCCCTCTGTTCCTCCCTCCGTCCTCCCATCACACCCTCCCTTCATTACCAGCAAGGTTAATCCCCCCTTATCTCCCAATGAGCCTCATTTTTCATGGCTCCCTTTCGACGACACTTCCTCCCTCCCTTCCCTCGTCAACCCTTCTCCCTCCCTTGCTATCTATGATTCCTCCTTCTCTTCTACTGCAGCTGCTGAGTTTCTTCTTCTGCTGTCCTTTTGCTACTCTTGCATTTATTCTTTGTCTTACCAGAGGATCTTCCCATTTCCGTCTTTCCTTTTCTCCTCTCCTCTCCTTTCCTCTCCTCTCCTCTCCTCTCCTCTCTTCTTCTTACCTTTCCTGTCAAGTCCTCTCTTCTCTCCTCTCCTCTCTTCTTCTTATCTTTCCTGTCCCATCCTCTCTTCTCCTCTCCTCTCCTCTCCTCTCCTCTCTTCTTCTTACCTTTCCTGTCCCGTCCTCTCTTCTCCTCTCCTCTCCTCTCCTCTATTCTCCTCTCTTCTTCTTACCTTTCCTTTCCTGTCCTCTCCTCTTCTTTCCTTTCCTGTCCCATCCTTTCCTTTCATTTCCTTTTTGTTCCTCTCCTCTCCTCCCTTCCCTTCTCATCTCCTCTCCTCCCTTCCCCTCTCCTCCCCTCTCTTTCCCTTTCCCTCTCCTCTCCTCTCCTCCCTTCTCCTCTCTTCTCCTCTCCTCTCTTCTCCTCTCCTCTCCTCCCTTCCCCTCTCCTCCCCTCTCTTCCCTTTCCCTCTCCTCTCCTCTACTCCCTTCTCCTCTCTTCTCCTCTCCTCTCTTCTCCTCTCCTCTCCTCCCTTCCCCTCTCCTCCCCTCTCTTCCCCTCTCCTCTCTTCTCCTCTCCTCTCCTCTCTTCCCCTCTCCTCCCCTCTCTTCCCTTTCCTCCCCTCTCCTCTCCTCTCTTCTCCTCTCTTCTCCTCTCTTCTCCTCTCCTCCCTTCCCCTCTCCTCTCCTCCCTTCCCCTCTCTTCCCTTCCCCTCTCCTCCCTTCCCCTCTCCTCCCTTCTCCTCTCCTCCCTTCCCTTCCCTTCCCCTCTCCTCTCCTCTCCTCTCCTCTCCTCTCCTCTCCTCTCCTCTCCTCTCCTCTCCTCCTGCTCCTCTCCTCTCCTCTCCTCATCCTCCCTTCTCCTCTCTTCTCCTCTCTCCTCTCCTCTCCTCTCCTCCTCTCCTCTCCTCTCCTCTCTCCTCTCCTCTCCTCTCCTCTCCTCTCCTCTCTCCTCCCTTCCCCTCTCCTCTCCCCTCCTCTCTCCTGTGCTTACCTTTAACAGGCCGTAGTGAGTGTAGAGAGTAGATCTATTACAGCTTATCACTAAAGGACAGGCCTACGCGGAACGCCGGTGAAATATAGCTCCTGTCACCGCCGCGCTGAACACGACCCGTGCACAGGGCTCGAAGAGCTGTGAGCACAGGGGAGAGAAGGGAGGGTGGGGGGTACGGGGGCCAGTATCAGCCCCCTAATTCAAATTAATGGAAAGATTTTCAGGCTTGATGCTGAACGTTTGACAGTGATTTGGCACACAATTAACCTTCTCTCCCTCTCGCCTCTGCACTCTCATCCCCTCTTCGGTTTCATTTGCTGCCTTCTCTTTCCCACTCTCCCCCCCTTTTACCTGTCACGCTCCTTGACACAGTCTTATTGATTATGAACTAAATGGAGAAGATGATGTTTTATTAGATACCTGACACTCCCGACTGTTGTGGGCCAATTGAATTAGCTAGGAATCACTGACATCCACGTATCGTAACATGATGTGACTAAGCATCATTTGAGGCAAAGCATTCACAAGTTCATATCACCGTTCAGAGGACGTGTGAGGATCGTTCCCATGACAATATCAGCACCGATGATTGTTTGTAGCAGTTTTGTACCCATTAGTTAAGAACATTATTGTGACATGAGCATTATTTTGTAAGAAAAATGTGCTTTTGTCATGAATGTGTGACTTGCGAGCTTGCTCTATGCACTGCGACATCCGTCCAAGGAATGATAGATTTCCACTCACCGACCTGTTTAAAAGACCATCCGTCCTGCAGCCACCGCCTCTCAGCTAGACTTTACTCACAGCTTTTATAGGCCATTTCACCTTGGGTTCCAGGTCACGGAACCAAACCGCCTATAGCTCTCAAACAGGGGACAGGAACGGGAGTGGTAGAGAGGGAGAAAGGAGAGGTAATATATGAAACAGTGTTATTTGGATAGAGCGGTTAGTCCAATTCATGTTGTGTTGAACCAGAATTTTGGCTAGCCAAGAATGAATGTTTCACTTTGTATCAAACTGCTACCAAACCATAACATAACGAAATTAGCAAATGTAGGTAGTTTATGTAGTTTGACTCCAATGTTAGCAGTGTGGCTCACAAACTTGGAATAATGCAGGAACATTCCCAAGTTGGAATAAGGGGTGTTTTTCTTGTTTTTCCCTGTCTGCTGAAATGGCTGTGAATGCAGCATTAGTGCCGCATCTTTGGTTCAAACGAGTGTCAGTGTCATGACAGCAAGCAGACGACGTGTGAGGCTGTTCTTCCGCTAAGCTATGCTACATGCTACGATTGAAGCACTTTGCTAGCATGCTGATTTGTAGCATGTTATATTTTACACCATGTTCAGCCAGTCAATGTTAGCATGCGAATATTTAAAAATTAGCACCAAAAATAGAGTACAGTAAAGGCTGAGAAGGGCATTAGTCTAGCAGTAATTTGGTCTACAGTATAAAGCAAAGCATTTGGGAAAATGATTGTGCTTTATGGCAAGTCAGTGATCTACCAAAGAGTTGAGACACTTCAATCTTGACTTAAAGAGGCCCTAATATGCTTTATGTTTACCTTTCCTGTATTTTGTTATATAGGTTTCTGTAGATGTAAATCGATTGAACTTATTTGACATTACTATTAACACTCATGGTTATATTGTCTAGTGTTCCAACACATTGTGCGTGATTTGCTACGGGGTGGGACATCTCTGAGCGGTTGACGAATCACAACACCAATCAGAGCAGACTGGGTTTCATACAGAGGGTGACAAGAAGTGCTGCAGTACAGGCAGTATGAGAGGGAAACAAAGAAAATGGTCAACATTAAAGCATGTAAACATGTCACAGTATAGGCACAAAATACAAACATGAAGCTGAAAATGTGCATGATTTGTCCTCTTTAGGAGGTGGGCCATCATTGCCGTCATGACAGCAATCTTAAACATTCGAAACGATATGAAACCATCATGCAGAAAGTGATTAGTCCCCTTTGTCAGAAATGAGTGTCTTGTGTAGAGGAAAAGGAAAACAAGCATTAATACTGCTTTTAATAACTGTAGTAGCCTGGTTGAGTCATAATCTAAAAGATGAGAGGGATGAAAGGAAGGGAGTGTGTAGGCGTCTACATGTGTCCTTGTGTCAGCACAATGTTGCTGAGAGTTGATGATTATCCGACTTTTCTGAGTCCCTGCCTCAGCACATGTGACATGGACAAACTACAGCGGTGACACGTATGACAGTTATGTGACAGAAAGCGAGGCATTGTGGAAGGGCGTCAAAGAACTCGCTGATGTGACATTTATCATGTCTAAGAATAAGGTTCAGCAAACACCTTCAAAGAAAAGACTAAGAAGTACACGTGCCAGGTCAGCCCTCTCAATATTAACACGAAGGGTTTTATCTCTTAGGTGAACATTGAAAAGAATCACACGAGTTGTGGTTAGTTCAAGTCACCACATTCCACATTATCCTATATATCCAAAGTGCTACAAATTGTAATAAGTGTGTCAGGTACATGTCTAGCAATGGATGGGATTATACAGCTGTACCTGTGACAGCTACTTGATTTCAGCTTCTTGTAGTCCGTGGTTGCTCTGTTTAAAAAAAAAAAAAAAACCCAACCCATTCATCCTTATAATATTCTAGAGAATGTCTTATTTTAAATTTCAAAGGATTTCCTTGAGGCTTGGGAAAAGCCTCATGAGTTAGCATTGAAAGGTGGGCGGGTAATTTGTGTGGATAGCGAGCTTAAAACTGACATGAGACCATAAAAACATTTAGGTGCAAAAACAGAAATAGCCTAAAGCTTGACGGGCACTTTCATGAAGCCCACCAAGGATGTAAATCCAGAATGAAAAGTAGTGAGGTAAAGGCATACACAGATTTGTAAAACTGAAATTGCAGATAGTGCAACATAAACCAAACTGGATAGATACACATAATGCTTGAGGCTGTACTACAAGGACATCATCGAAACAGTCATATATTCAAAAATAAAATTGTGTTAGATCATCACAAAAAGCTCTCCAATAGATTATGTAAGAGCTTAAAATGCAAACAATAATCCCTATAGCTCAGCCTCCTCTCAGCACTCAGCTGACAGGCAACGTTTCTATTGTTCTAATGCAGCGTTTCCAGTAATGTCCAAGGTAGAGAGACGAGAAGATAACAAAATAAATAAACCTGTGTCAGGATTTCTATTGTATGGAGGTGGTGATCCTCATTATCCACACCACAAAAACAGCATACTTGCACGCACATCATGCATGCCAGAAGTTGTAGTTCGGAGAGTTCCCCTTTAGCACCAGTCCCCATGACTCACGACACATCCGTGTAAAGGGCTTAGCACAAGGTAGGAGGGGATAAGCAGCACCCCTGATGATCAAGCTGCCTTTGCTTTGAAGCAGACGTGAGCATGTGTGTTCACTCTCTCTTCCATCTCTCTTCCTCACTGGCTAGTGTGCGGGCGCACGCTGGTGTGTTCGTGCACCTCACGAGCGTCAGGACACATTAACAGTCGTGACGACTGTTAATGTGTCCTGATCAGCCCACTGAAAATGAAGCTAATCTGTTGCGAGGGAAATGGGGCAGGAATTAGCTCATTCAATCCACCACTGGTTTCCTTTTAGCATCTGAGGTATCCCGCCATTTATCTCCATGCATTTCCTAGCTGCATCCCAACTCACAACAACTAGTGGTTGTGTAGAGCGATGCCTGCTGTGTTTTCAGGTGACAAAGACCGACATTTATTGCAAGTAATGATTGATTTCATACTTGTCAAAAAGCCCTGATACACATGAATTGAAATTCCAGCCTGAACATTAGTTCTTAGTCTCAAGTTGAATCAACAGGAATTTCAATTCATCTCATTCAGTTTTCAGCTATGAATGATTTCACTGAAATTGAATGAACGGCAAGCCATGTATTAGGGCTACCTGCATCAAAGTCTTAGGCAGCAGACTGTTTAGTATGTTAAGTATAAATGTGTTTGTTCTTCTTGTAGACCATTGTTCGAGGGAACCGGCCCCCCAAAGATGCTTCCATCAACGGCCTGCTGGAGGATTTCGACAACATCTCAGTAACACGATCCAACTCCCTGCGTAAAGAGAGCCCACCGGGCCCCCACCAGGCTGGAGGCACCTCCAAACCCTCCGGCAGTGGTCACCCCAACGCCCCCGAGGAGAACGGATTCAACCATTACTACTCCCGCTACTCCTGTGACCTGGATACTTCCAGCAGGGACTTCTCTCTTGACCCCGGCAAGCCAAGCTTCTCTATAGATGGGGACTGGGCCGCTGGGAGGCACTATCGATTCACCAAGCAGAATGGTCACTCGTACCCCATACGCAGCCCCTTCTACCCGGACGCCATGCCCCAAAAATCAGACTATGGCAAGCTTCCCCCAGACTACCACACCTACTTGGAGAGTAAAGGGCGCTCAGCTGATGAGGTGGCCTCCACGGTGGGGAGTGGTGTGGGCTCCAGTGGGTACTATCGGGCGTCTGTGGGGGGCTCTTCTAGCCAGGACTACCGGGACACTTCAGTGGGCACGCCATCTCGTGCCTCACTACACAGCGAGCAGATCAATTACCCAGACAGTGAGTGGAGCTACGGCGGCCTAAGGGACGAATACGAGAAGCGGCCTAAGAGTTCCTATGTGGCGCAGACTAGCCCCACGCCTGCTATACGGCAGCGGTCTAGGTCAGGATCTGGGCTGCAGGAGCCAAATGTCCCCTATGCTGCCAGTGGGGCTTTCAAGAACCCTGCACAATCACATCCTTACAGCTCCTACACCTACCCCCGCCTTTCAGAGAGTCTCGCTAACTCACAGACCTTAACCAAGGTAACTACACCAACAACAAAGTATGCATTTGAGTAAGGAAATATACATTTCCCCATGAATAAATGTGTCAGGGCTTTGACAGTTTACTTTAAACAGCTGGTATGGTATAAGCTAAAACATGGTTACAGTGTCTGTCCTCCTGCACTCTCTTTCAAGTAGTCAGTCCTTTTCCTCGTTCTCTCTTCCTCTGTTTCTGGTTGTCTCTCATTTTTGCTCAATGATTGATGGTGGTAGCTCTACTCTTCAGGCTCTGCCACATACAGAATTATCGCCCTTCAGTAGTCACTGTCTCTGCACAAAGATCAATTAATGCTCCTGCTAATCATCGACCAGAAAGCTCTGAACTACAGAGAGTTTCAGGGACTCGACAAATAGAGGCACAAAGGAACATAGAGAACAAAGAAAGGACTCACATGGCAGGGGGAAAGTGAAAAGGAGTATGAGAAAGTTAAAAAAACGAAATCAAATAAAAATAATGATTGAAATCAAATAGAAAAAGCCTCAAACATTGAACAAAAAACAAGTTAATTATAAAACGTTATAAAATTATTTATTTTGGTAAAACTTTATAATCGAATAAGGTTTTAGGTAGTCACCATATCGTCTTTTCATGGTGTAATTAGCCCAAAAGAATACCAATGATAATATCATTATATCTAACAATTGGAGTTATGTATAATATTAGCTTGGTGGTCAAAAGAATGATAGTATGCAATTTAATATCTAGCAACTTAAGAAAGGTACATTCAGAACGATGAAATGTACATAGCTGTGTGTCGTCTGCATAGAAGTGATATGTTGTGTTTTCTTTAGTGATACAGAAAGTGTATTAACACTATTCTGTGTGAAGTTAATAAAGATAGACATGTGTTACTGTTCCATACATCGTGTAGGGGTTACTTCTAACCAAAATAAATTACCAAACTGACATGACATTTCTATTATGTCATGTTTCATAGCTTAGAACTTCCCATTGTGTATGATCACCTGCACTGTAAGTATATCTGCAGTGGGGGGGGGGCGTGCTGCAGCCTGTGATGTGCTCCAGTGGAGCCGTGGGACAGACTCAGATACCCAGGAGACCCCACACACACGAGTAAATAAACCTTCCACGCATTAGTGATTGTGTTATGAAACCATATGTGTTCTGTATAATTTACTCGTGATGATCGTTCATACCAATATTGTTTTCTGAACCTTGTTTGAAAAGACGTTAGGTAAGTTAAAAAGTAGTAAGAGGCCAACAGTAGAGGGGAACAGCAGGGGAAATGGTCACTGAGGTTTTATTTATGTAAGTTCTTTATATATTCTTTAAAAAAGCGTTCAGTGTTCCATCAGGCCTATTTTAGAGGTGTGTGTACCGCTATCACAACACCCCACCATTCCTCCTTCCCACATGGTGAGAGCAGTAGCTGAGAGGAAAACTGGGTTTGCTGATGTAGATCCCAGGGTGCCTTGATGAAAAACCATTTAACCTGCATGCTTCAGTAAATAGCCCCTCGTAGAAAAAAACAGCCACGGAGAATGCAAGAGTAGCAGGATTTGAAGTGATGAGGGGAAGGTCATTTTCCTTACATATGGTTTATTATTACCACTTTCGTAGTCGCCGTGCTCGAGGAAACACATTTTCTTTGCTGAATGTACCGTGTGTGAAGGGAATGTAAAGATTTAACAGGCTGCAGTCTCATGCTGTGAATGTTGATGCAAAAGAAGGCAGCACTGCTAAAGGATAAGAACTCCTCCAGACTATATTAGGTGTATTGTTAATATCTGATTGGTTGTTCTATTAAGTGTTTTGTCAAATCAAATTAAATATAAGCCACAGTAGAGAGTGGGCGGAAAAATCAATGCACCTTAATTTGCCTTATGATTTTGCAGCAGTGAGTGAACTAAGAAAAACAAGGAGTCATCTGACAGCTTAAGAATCACTATTCTTCCCAGCTCATGGACCTTGTAACAAACCCACCCCTCTCTCTCTCTCCTCTCTCATTCTCTGCCTTTTCTTCTCTTCCCCTCATTCAGCCCACTCACACCACTGAAGTAAATCCCTCTTTCTCCCTGCTGTTGTTGGGAGCCGGTGGGGATGTTACAGTAGACAGCACGGAGACTTGGCCACACACACACACACACACACACACACACACACACACACACACACACACACACACACACACACACACACACACACACACACACACACACACACACACACAACACACACACACACACACACACACACACACACACACACCCCCCCCCTTTATCTTCCTTCCTCTCTCTTTCCTCTCTCTCTGTGTTATGTGGCGGGCTCAGTGCCGCAGCTCTCGGTGACAAATTGATGTTGCGGCACTTTCCCTTTCTGCAGCCTTAGCATAAAACTGGCCGAACGATGTTCCACCGCGGAATTCAATTTCACAGTTGAGTTAGGTTGTTGATTACCCTGCCAAACTCAGATTAATGCGCGTTTAACCAACATGGATCAGGAGACCCCTGGCTGACAGCCAGCCAGCGGTGCCGGCCAACGACAGGGGGGCGCGGGCCTGGGCCGTCCCAGCAGCACCCCTCCCCCCTCCCTACACCTGCCTCAGAGTGATTGATTAAAAGAGTTCACACCATGTAATTATACACCATCCCAACACATCAGGACTCCTCCTCCTGCCCTGTCTCTGCACATGTGTGTGTCAGTGTGTATGTCTCTGTGTGTAATGGCAAAAGGAGAGAGTTACCGGCACAGAGATCTTTTTAAGAGAAAAAGAGGGAGTTTTTTTATTATCCTCTCAGTCTCCTGAGAATTTATGAGAAACATTATTCTGAGGCGTCCCAGGAAATGTAATTTAATTTAATCTATACAAGGCGGCGGCAGCTTGATCCACTTCTGTCTGTTTATTCTTTATGGTCCACCTTGGACTATTGATGTCTGGCTCATCATACTGTCATCATTTATTGTCTTTGAAAGATAAATGTCAACAAAACAACAAAGTTATAAATATTCTGCCAGTGTTATTGTGACAGACCATTTCTATAGCTGCTGAACATGTAAAATGTAGTTTATCATTTCCTCTAAGCCAGTCAAATATCAATTTTGTATATATTACTTTTCTCCAGTTCTCCATTTACTTATACCTTAGACATGTCAAATAGGATTGAGTTGGAGCATGTTGCCACAATAAATGTGCACACAGCCTTATATATTAACATCGTGTCCCATAATACATATATAAAATGCTGACTTTCGAAATAACCTCTGGTGTGGTCATCATAGTTTGAGATTCTGCTGAATGTTGTGTAAATGTGTGTGCACACAATTATGTGTGTACGTCAGGCCTATTATGAGTCAGAGCAGCTGAGTCAACTGAGCTTTTAATAGTTAATCGCTGCATTCTTACTTTGTGTGTGTTTGTGTATATGTGTGTACTTAGTCTTCAGCACTGCTTTAAAGAACACTCAGGTGCTTCTTTGATCATAAGGAAGAGGTGTGTCCCAGATCTGAATCTTCCCTGGGCTCCTGGTTGATGAATGGTGTAGTTGTGAAAAAATAGATGGGGGGTGATAAAGTATGGGGCCTGTCCTGTGGACTAAATGTCCTCTGTTAGGTCTGTCAAGGGCTAATGTACCCGCACACATACCTAGAATTAGAGCTGGCATTTGTAGGCAGTCACGCATTTACATCACAGAGCGTGTGTAGCTGTACAGTGTTGTTTTATTTAAATGTTGATCCACAGTCCAAATAACTTGTTCCTGCTTCTCCTCCAGGGTGAATACGAGCGTCCTGCACGTGCCGGCAGTCCCCAGGTTACGGGTGGTGACACGTACCCCAGAGGGCCCCTAAAACAACCTCAGAGCCACATGAAGCCGCCTGGCTACCCTCCAGCACACCTGCCATATCCTCCTGTCTTTCACCATTACAAACCTTCACCCTACCATCACCCCCCCTCCCAGCCCAGCCCACCATACACCCCTCAGGTACAGTATGTTCACGATGCTCACTCATACAGACAATTACACACATTTATAGAGATTTAGGCCAGATGTCATTTTAATTATTGTGATATATTATTTCATTTGAATGGGAGAAGTACATAATAATATAAAAAGTATAAAAAAAGAGTATTGACACTATCCAGTGAAAACCATGTGTCTTCAGATGTGGGCTCTTTGAAAGATGAACCTTAATATTACAGAAGGTTTTGAAAATGACTCTGCTTCTTAAACCATATAAAGAGTTAAATGTTAAATGTTCATTGTAGGAAAAGCTGAACACAAACCGGAAAACTCAGAATAACACATGTTATGTTGTTTTGGAATTCACTGACTGCACCAATACAAGTCAAGATTTGTTGTAGTGTTTGTACTATAGTCAGCCCAAAAATACAGTACGAACATTTCACAAATCTGGCTTTATACATTTTCTGTATAAAAATATAAATACTATTTTATAGCCACTCTCTGTTTCTCTTTGACTCTAGTTTCCTGTGTGTGTCTTAACACAGGGTGCGTACTCACAGCCTTCATCACCCTACATCCCCCCGGGGGCCTACCCGCCTCCTTCCTGGGGGTCCAGCTCCGACACACAGCCCTCCAGAGTCTCCCATGAGCAGTTCAGGGCTGCTCTTCAGCTGGTGGTCAACCCAGGTCAGAAACGGACAGTAAATAAGTGACACTGAAATGCCATTCAGAAACATTCCTTCTTTATTCCTGCTGTTGCATTGCATTCATGTTGAGTATGCCTTTGCCCACAGGTGACCCTCGGGAATACCTGGACAGCTTTATCAAAATCGGAGAGGGCTCCACGGGTATTGTGTGCATAGCCAGCGAGAAACACAGCGGCAAGCAGGTGGCTGTGAAGAAGATGGACCTCAGGAAACAGCAGAGGAGAGAGCTGCTCTTTAATGAGGTGTGAAACACTGACCGAGATGGGGCGTAACTGCAGAACACTTATCTCGTGCATGCTCAAACCTAAAAATAGTACATTTAACATTAGCACTTACTACTGGGTGTTATTACTGTACCACATTGAATGTAGGTTTGCTTTTTAATGTGTATTCATTTTGCAGCTTGATGTTGGATGTTATTCTGCAACTGTAGGTCACAACTAAACTGTGACATCCACATACCGTGTGAAATCAAAGCGAACATTTTTTATTGCTGATAGCTCAAACAAACAGAAACACATATACAACTGCTTAATTATATTCATTAAACATAAATGTGTTCCTTATTGACAAAACATACACATATCACTATTCTACAGCAAAAAATAGCTTTTAACATTTATTTCTTACAACATAAGATCCATAGTAATCTAGCCACCTGCACATTACAACATCTGTAATTGAAATAATTTGCTCAGAAAAAAAAGAAAGAGAAAACCTTGACTAGGAAATTATTCATAGCTGTTCATGCTATGTAAACTGTAGGACAATTAGCTCCAAAAAATCCTTAGCTCACTTGCGCTCGCACCGAAAATATTTGACATTCATTTAATTATTGCTTTTTTTGCGGATAAATGCACACTCGGACCTTGGACTTCCTTTATAACGCATTATTGCACCAATCCTGTGTGTGTGTGTGTGTGTGTGTGTGTGTGTGTGTGTGTGTTAGCATGTACAGTGAACACACACGTGAGCAGTGGGTGTTCAGTTGGGGACTAATTTGCTTTTTGTAATCCTATTTATATTCTGAATGTAATCCTTTTATAGTTAAGCTCCCTGAACATGTTCACATTGGATTAATACGAGTAAAATTAATAAATAATTAAATTTACATGACTACATTTTATAAATGTTTTGAAATAGTATGTGGTGTCTTTGTCACATATTGGATTTAGATACAAATAATATTAATTGTGTAACATGAATATAGTATATTTAAACATTTATTTATATAATTTACAGGCCAAGGATGGTGATAGCTCTGCATATTGTGAAATTCTAATAACAACACTTCATGTCAATAGAAATTGAGCAAGAACATTTTTATTTTCCTTCTCTTTCAATGTTTTATATTTCTGTTTCTGCATTTTAGGTTGTGATCATGAGGGACTACCATCACGAGAACGTGGTGGACATGTACAACAGCTACCTGGTGGGGGACGAGCTGTGGGTCGTCATGGAGTTCCTCGAGGGAGGGGCACTCACTGACATTGTGACTCACACCAGGTAACCCTTTCTCTGATAACAATAACAGAAGTTAAAGAGTTTCAGACAAGGAGACAGCGGGCAGTTCAACACAACTCCAACCAGAACCAATCAAAATACATTTTACAAAGGATAAGGATTTTGTTTACTAAAACTTAAAACATCCAAATGAACACTATGATATCTGAGGGTTTCATGGTGCATTGTCACATATTGTATGGCATTAAAAGTTGTTTAATTTAATTTAATTAATCATTTTTTGTGCAGATTAAATAAACGGGATATATCATGTTAATAAAGGAGCTTCAGAGGTGCTCATCGTGTTAGCTTCTGTTAGCTTGGCACAAAGCTAGGCTAACTTGCTGCTCGCTTTTCAACCAAGAGCAGTATCGATCTTCTCATCTAACTCGGCAAGAAACTATTCCTTTAAATACCTAAGAGCTATGCTTTGGGCAGACGGTTTTCAGTGGGAAAGAGTGATAAAAGCTTTAGAATGAAAATAAACTGCTATGATATATTTATGTTGCCAAGAAACAAGGCCACAGCCTTATATGTTTTGTGTGTGTAAGTGTCATCTGTGTTGAATGACGTGGCCTTGAGTGTGTATTTAAATGCTGAGATGGACAGAGCAATCTTATACGGCATGTCACTTATCACTCTATTTTTAGTCACACTGTATACAGTAGATAGATATTTAATTGTTGACACTATCCAATGTTAACTTGTGTTTATGAAGTGTTTTTCATTGTTAGTTGTATATCTGCCAAGAGACAGTAATGAGATGCAGAGATGCTAATGAGCTAATAGCTAAATCTGGCATAAATCATCCCCTCTCTTTTTGAGATTAATGTTTTTTATGTATTGGTCCTTGTTAAACAAAGACAAATACATAAAAACATTTAAAATGTATGAACAATGTAATGTTCTGGGGCCTCATTTATAACACCGTGCGTAGGATTCACGTGGGAAGGTTGCTTACGTAGAAGAAATCCAAAAAAATAGGTACAGACATTTTCAAATTCACCAAACATTGCGTAAGGTTTCCCTTTATAAATCACAATCGACTCGAAATGCGGTGCAGCTTTTCACGTAACGCCCATATTTGCCTATAAATAGTCAAAGAAACGCCCATTAATTCATTTTGACTGACTTTATGAAGAAGATCGCAGGAAATGACGACAGAACAGCTAAAAAAGACATCTCACACCGTGTCAGATTTTTGATATTTTGGGGAGGTCGAGATAAATCATATTGTTTGGTGGATGCCGTTTGAACCAGAGTAGCAGCATGGAGGTCGGATCGTCACCAAAATAAATAAATAAGTGGTCCGAAAAAGGTTCATGACAAAATAAATACACATAGCCTTCCTCAGGCAGTGTGTTTGTACCGGGGACAGGAGACCCCCCCTTGATGAGAGACTGTAAGAAATGATCGGGGAATCCCTCCGGAGTGGAGTCATGACGACTGGATCTGAATTATGTTTTTGTATTTGGTGGTTTGTGTCCCAGCTGTCGATCAGCTGTGCGCAGCGTCTCCACTGCAGCCTGTGCGTCTCACCCCCCCCCCGCAGCAACTCTATATCCACCAGTTAAAGGAAATACAACTAATGTGTTGTGTTATATCAGCTGTACAATTTACCACATATAGTGTTCTTAGCTTCCATACCTCCTGTGTTTTAAGAGCGACTTATCAAGTCTTGGCAAACGGCATAAAACACGATTAAACATGATAGTATATAAAACCATGCTCGGATCTACAACCTATAGAAATGCAACACGGCGTCAGTTTAAAGTAATGCTGTCCTCCTGCTTACCGCATCATTTATGAGAAAACATTTCATAACATTAACACAACATATTCGAGGTGGTTTTCAATAACATATCCGTATTTATTTATTTCTCCAAGTTATGTTTTTGTGTGCACTGAGGAGTCGCAAACAAGCGTTTGTTTAATCATTTTAAGATTGGCTTTAATCAATGTTTGAAAATGAATTCTTCATATATGATAAATGAGAGGTAACATTTTGTTTATGGTATTATTTCCACATATTTCTCTCCATTCTTCCTTCCGCCAACGGTGTCGCAGTTTCTCGTCTCTCCCGTTTTTGTGCTTAGTGCGTACGCATGGGTTAGAGTTTGCATGAGGACCGCACGTTTTCCCGTCAAGTTAGTATTTTATAAATCGCAAACATTGCGTAGAAACTGGCGTACGCCATCTTTTGAGCGTATACCTTTATAACTGAGGCCCCTGGTGTTGTTGGCAATATTAGATTGGCTTTAAAGCAAGCTAGCAAGCAAAAACAGTTTTGTTAAAAATCTTGTTCCTACATTTTTTTCTAAACATAAGAAACTTCATAAAGATGAATTGTACACAGGGAACAAGCAGCTGGGCTGTAATCCAGTCGTGCGTCTGATAGTTTTAGCATTATTGTTCTCCAACTTTTCCGTAATTGCCTCTCTGTGTTTGAGTCGTGTTTCTGAGCCGCCGCCGCCGCCTCATTGTTTTAAGCTTACTTTGTGTTTAATTACAGTCATTTGTGTGGGGTGTCAGCATTAGCGCTTTGCAGTGTCGGATGCTAATAACACGCTTTGGTGAGGCTGAGCACCGCTGCTACCGTGAAGTATTTTGTACAGTCTCCCACACAGATGTTAGCCTTCTTTTGTGTTCAGTATGTGTGTAACAGAGAGTTTTAGTATACACATGAGCGCTCTTAGAAGTACTAATGCTAATCTCAGTAAAGAGGATATTATTGGGCACACATGTTCTATCTTTAACTCTGCCATTTTTATTTCAATTAACTAATTAATTAAAGGGGCCTATTATGCTAATTTTCAGGTTCTTATTTGTATTTTATGCCTATACAGGGACATGTTTTCATGTCTTAATGTTCAAAAAGCTCTTTATTTTTCTCATACTGCCTGTGCTGCAGAGCCTCTTTTCACCCTCTGTCTGAAACCAGAGCCCAGTCTGCACGCACAATGTGTTGGAGCACTAGCCAATAGAAGGGCGAGTGCGAGGGGAGTGTGTGGGAAAGAAACTTATAACACACACACTACAGGAATGTAAAACCCGAAACAGCATAATAGGGTCCCTTTAAATATTCCAATTGATATTCTTGCAGGTATTATCAATCAGAACAAATACAAAAAAAGGAAGAAAAAACTCTAGTTGCTACATGTCCTATCTAAAAACCTACATATGTATCTGAAATCTATAATTGAAACAAACCACTCCATTGAATTATCATGCATTATACTGTATATCCAAGATGGTAATAGAAGGAAGATTATTATACAGTGTATTTTTCCTCTGTAATTACAGCCATAGTTGTCCAGGTGAAAGCTTTGTGCTATTTCTGTTAAGCCTTTTGTTGTGGAAATAACTGCTGCCTGCTTCGCATCGTGCAAGCCTCATCAGCTCTCTGGGTTATTGGCAGCGGACACACACCGAGACACATGAACACACACACCGAGATACATGAACACACACACACCGAGATACATGAACACACACACCGAGATACATGAACACACACACCGAGATACATGAACACACACACACCGAGATACATGAACACACACACCGAGATACATGAACACACACACACCGAGATACATGAACACACACACCGAGATACATGAACACACACACCGAGATACATGAACACACACACCTTGATACATGAACACACACACCGAGATACATGAACACACACACCGAGATACATGAACACACACACCGAGACACATGAACACACACACAGCGAGATACATGAACACACACACCGAGATACATGAACACACACACACCGAGATACATGAACACACACACCGAGATACATGAACACACACACACCGAGATACATGAACACACACATGCAGGCACGTCAGCAGTGGCAGAATGGACGTCTGTCTTACTGAACAATTTCAATCACGTTCATATTTCAATTATTATTTTAGAGTTTGTTAATGAGCTGCACTTCACTGGGATTTCACCCGATATAAGTGCAAAAGCAAACGTGTGTATGGCACGATGCCTGTGCGTTTGTGTGTGCATAGGTGCGTGTGTAATTCTCCTCCCCTCAACAACCTTTTCAGGCTCATTAAAACTGTTTCTCACTTTGTGTTTTAAACAATTTTCTGTTTCAGCGATCCTGTTTGCATCTGTGTGCGTGTGTATGCGTGCAGGGGGTGGTTGAAAGAGGTGAATTAGTTTTTGCGTATACGTCTCCATCCCATTCACTTTGAGTTAGCCAGTTGTTTTTCCATTAGCAGCAGGCTCATTTATCTCTTGTGATTGTAAATGCATACATGTGTGACAGTAAAATCTGCTGCAATCTGCACGGTGATGTGTGTGTGTGTGTGTGTGTGTGTGTGTGTGTGTGTGTGTGTGTGTGTGTGTGTGTGTGTGTGTGTGTGTGTGTGTGTGTGTGTGTGTGTGTGTGTGTGTGTGTGGCCTAGCATTACTATACTTGTGGGGACCTAAATCTGTTTACACAGTCACGTGTGGGGACTGGTTTCCCTGGCTCATTTTCGGGTGAAGACTTGGTTAGGTTTAGGATTAGGGTAAGGTTAAGGCTTAGGGTAAGGCATGTGTTGGTTATGGTTAAGGTTAGGATAAGTCTCCAGGAAATGCATGTAAGTCAATGTAATGTCCCCTGAAGTGATGTATACATGGTGTGTGTGTGTGGCCTGGGGGTTGTTTCCAATAATGCAAGTTTATAAGTGACTACTCAAAATGTGGCATCTTTTAGACTGAGCATTGACAGGAAAAGAGAAATGTGTGTGAGTGTTAAGAAAGTTCAAGGTGTGTGTGTGGGGTCTACATACGTATGAAAATGCACTACGAATATGTTATATGTTATGCCTGCAAATGAGCGTGCCTCTATTTCTGTACATGTATGTGACGGCAGCTCGGTGCAAACACACTCATAAACACGCGGCATGGCCTGGCCAGCTGGGTCTGGATGTTAATGTGCAGTTGAGCTGTGAGTGTGTGTGTGTGAGTGTGTGTGTGAGCTCAGTCAGACGCACTGCATCGCCCTGGCTCTCCATATGGGACCCTCTTGCTGCGCTGCACACCCCGGCCGCTGCAGGCTACAGGGTTTTTTTTTCAAACTGGATTTCTGCTCCATCTTAGTTGTTTCACTGTAATCTCTTTCAAATGACAGCAAAGTCTGAAACAGTAGTCATTGCTACCACTCAAAGTGTAGTATGTTATTACTTGAAATATTACATTTGAGGTATTGGCTATATGTTGTGTGTTGTAGTTTATTTCTACACATTCAGAAACAATTACTTAATTGAAGCGATTTAAGACATTCACTTTTGTCTTTGCTTTTTTTTATTATCTTGTCATCCTCCCTCAAACCCACTATCTTATTTTCCACCTTCCCACAATGCACAGCAAAGAAAGAGGTGGATTAAAGAGATCAACTAATAAATAAAAGAAAATGATATAATAGAATTGATTCTATCTGAAGTAGGGGTGTAACGGTTCACAGAAGTCACGGTTCGGTTCATACCTCGGTTTGGGGGTCACGGTTCGGTACGGGTTCAGTACAACAAGGAAAAGCAAAAAAAAGTCCCAAATGCATAATTTTTTTGCTGTTATTTATTTTTAACAGTAGTGCAAGTTTTGGTATGAAAATAAGGAACTCTAACATTTGGAATCATTAACTGTATTACACAGTTAAAAACAAACCACAAACAGTAACACACACTCAGATGGCCATATTATTTATATTGGCTGATGTCAAACAAAAAGGTTAAATAAGCTGTACAACTAAAAAGAATGTCTTGAAAATATTAAAATAAATAATAAGAAAGTGTTTCAATCACAATTAATAAAAGGCAATACAGAACTGTATAACATCTCCTGATGTCAACATATAAAATAAATACAATGATAAATATAAAACAAAATAAAATCTGTACCTTTAGGAGCAATGTCTAACATGTGTAATTAACGTGTGAGTGTGTGAGGCCATTATGCCTAAATAAAGGTACTCAAGCTATTTTCATTTCATTTCAAACCTTTATTTATACAGATAAATCCCATTGAGATCATTGATCTCTTTTTCAAGGGAGACCTGCTCAAGTAGTTCCACATGAAACATAACAACATAAATAGAACAACAAAAGGACATCATACAGCATGATTTACATAATTATCCACATAAACAGGTACCAATAGCTTCCGATTGACTAGCATCCAACCGAGCTTTAAAAACATTTAGTGGCACCAGATTGTTCAGTTTCCATTTCATTTGCAGACTATTCCAAGACAGAGGAGCTGCACATCTAAAAGCTGTCTTCCCTAAGACAGTCCTAGCAGTTGGCACATTTAATAAAACCACAGCATTCGATCTCAGGCAGTAGCCACTTACAATTCGCCGTGAGATCAGGGAGCAGATATAGGATGGAAGTTTCCCTAACATGGCTTTGTAAATAAAAATGTACCAGTGACTGAGCCTCCGTACAGTTAGTGAAAGCAAACCAGCCCTTGCATACAGGGTACAGTGATGGGTTAATGCTTTACAGTTTGTCACAAATCTCAGTGCGCTGTGATACGCAGCATCTAACTTGACCAGGCAATTGGCAGATGCATTCATATCAGTGACGTGCGGTGAGGTTCATGGCTGGTGAGGCACTGACTCTTTCAGAGTCAGATTTACAAATATTATATTTTGACCTTAATCGAAATGTTCGGTTATTTTCAAAAGCTTTTTTAGTCTGATGCTTCGATTCATTTTAAACAGACTGTTCAACAAAAGGATACCCAAAATCTAAATATTGGATTGTTCTTTCTTAGTAAGATCCCATGTTCATTACAATTGTGGTCTTACCTTGACTTGAAGATGAAGTCCATGCTATCCTTCTGGACAACAATCTCCATTACATTTTTGTAAAAGTCCTCCTTATCTTCCTCTAGTTTCAAAAGTCTAGCTTGTTGTTTGCGTCTGCGTAGAATAACAGTAGCAACAAGAACCTGTGGGCTCACGTGCGCCCCCTTCAGTGCGGCAGAGGTTATGGCTGCCTCTCCTGGTGCTTTTTTCATTGATGAGACCAGCGGGCCTAAATATCATATATACGTGAAATAAGTTATTTAGAGACTATGGATGGCGAGGATAAATGTAATAAAGGGATCTACAAACATTACATTGGTGACATACAGTAAGATGGTGCAGGCATACGCGTACCCCCTGATCCCACCGGAAGCGTCTGCGCTGCGGCTGCGCCGCGCTGCGACCTCCTCCTGCGTCATAACCCACCAGGCGCGTTTCAAAACGTTGCGGAAGCGGAGCGTCGTGTGTGCAGTTGTTGGATGAACGTTCCACTTCCTGCCTGCGCCGCGCTGCGCCGCGTCAAAAATAGGATTCATCCTATATTTTAGAAATTCCTTGCGGCAAGGAGCTTCTGGGACGCTTCGAGCCGCGGCGCAGCGCGGCGCAGCGGGTCTGGTGGAATACCCGTTGACTAGAGTGGCCGCGATCGCTAAAAACGCCGCAGCGCAACGCAGCGCAGACGCTCCTGGTGGGATTAGGGGGTTACCCCCAAAACACACCAGGAGCGTCTGCGAGTTTACCTTACGGCCGCGCCGCGGCGGTCGTAAGGATCGCGGCCACTCTAGTCAATGGGTGCTATTACACCACAAGCGCCGCGTTACGGCTCAGACGCGTCCCAGAAGCGGCTCGGCGCAGCGCTTCTCTAAAATTAGGATTAATTCTATTTTTGCCGCGGCGCAGCCGTAAGGTAAACTCCTCCCCCCGTCCCCCGTAGTCTTTCAAGTAGGAGAATACATGCCAGCGTTCTCCTCCGGTTTACAGGCACTGTAAATTATATATATATAGAATAATTATGATGATGAATGCATATTTTTTTACCACTAAAATACAGCAACACATCTTTGATTCATGTCGTTTATAACTGGAATATTACAATTATTATTAACTGTGTCTGTAGTCTACAACACAACAAAATAGGAAATAACAACAATAAACACAATTTAAACAGACACAAACATAAACCATTTAACTACGTATAGCCTACTTACTTGTAGAAGTACAAATGTCCAGGAAATATTCCAAAATCAACAACAACTGCGAGGCTGCACACACGACGCTCCGCTTCCGCAACGTTTTGAAACGCGTCTGGTGTGTGTTGTCGCAGGAGGAGGTCGCAGCGTGGCGCAGCCGCAACGTAACGTGGCGCAGACGCTCCTGGTGTGTTTTAGGGGTTAGGGTCCGCTTTCCAGCCAGTTTCTGTGGGGTGACGCATCTGAGGTGAGGCAGAGCTCATCTGTGCCTCACCTCACCACACAGTAACTGGCTTGAGTGCGCTCACAAAATAAGTGCCCGCGCTACATTAGTGCCCGCGTTCCAGCCAGTTACTGTGGGTTTACGTGAGGCAGAGCTCGTCCCTGCCTCACTCCTCATCGCTCCCATGTAGTTGTAGCGGAGCTCGGCCAATTTGCTGATTTTGACTATACAAAGCGATTGGAATCATACAGAAATCACACTTACAACACAGATCAGTGGAGACATTTTATTATTATTACTATTTAGTTTTTCTTTAGTTGTTTTTCTGTTAGTTCCCATCGGCGAAAAGACGTGGGTTTGCTATCCTGGCTCCAAGATGGTGGAATGAGCTCCCCATTGACATCAGGACGGCAGATAGCTTGCACATCTTCCGGCGCAAACTGAAAACTCATCTCTTTCGACTCCACTTCGAGCGTTAGAACGATTAACGAAGCACTTTTATACCAATAAAGGACTGGATTACCTAAAGCCAGTTGAGTAGCACTTGAAATGTTTGGCTCTATGAAACCTGATATACTTATATGATTCTGTTTTCTTCAAGGTTGTGTCTTCCTGGTCGAATGTACTTATTGTAAGTCGCTTTGGACAAAAGCGTCAGCTAAATGCAATGTAATGTAATGTTACATTGGAGTATGACAGGTGAGGCTCTGCCTCCACGTCGCTGATTCATATACATCAAATCACCATAGTCTAGCACAGGTAAAAAGGTCACAGTGACTAGCCTTTTCCTGGCCTCAAGCGAGAAACAGGACTTGTTCCTGTAGAATAAACCTAGCCTAACCCTCAGCTTTTTAAGCAGGTTATTGATATGAAGTTTAAAAGTGAGACTATACTCTATTTTCAAGACTTTATCTACGTTGTCAGTAGTGAGGGCAGATCTGTTGGCGGTAACTATGTCACCTGCCGTCGAGAAAACCCTCTCGCTGGGGACTGAGACTGACTCGGATGTGATTGAGCATGTTTGACGTGTTACCACTAGCATACCGCACCGCTGTCGAACAACGCCGACACACCGTCCTCGTCCGATCCACAACTCGCACCCCATCATTGTTGTAGTCCACAGGGAACCCAAAATGTTCCCACACACCTGATTTAAAAGAAGCAGGTGGGTCTTCTAGCTCCTGTGTGTTGTGTGTGAACTCGCCATAGCTACTAACTGTTCTTCTTCATGTATTGTGTTCGTTTTGTTGTGTTTTGGTCTTGTTCTTCATTTGTTATTTACGGGCGGCTGGCTTTTAGGCGCAATACCGCCCCCTGGATTATATATAGTGTAATACTGCCCTGAGTGACAGACTTTTTTCCCACTCGTAAAAAAAGGCGTATTCGCCGTGTGACTGCATGTGCCGAACCGTGACGTCCGAACCGTGACGGTACGGGACGAATACGGATACCGTTACACCCCTAATCTGAAGCTATGAAAATAAATATAATTCAAAATGATATATGATAATAATTGAACGTTTGCAATGTCTTTAATCAGGAGGACATGATATATTACATTTAACCATTAACACATAAATAAATAAGAATATCTTCAACTCAGCCAAACGAACAATTATAAATCCCTGCTTCTTTGTGACGTTCCACTGTCCCTAAATGTCTTTGCATTCAATGTGTAGGTTTTGAAACACATGAAATAAATTGAAAGTAATAAAGGAAATCAAGCTTAATTTGCTGACAGGTATGTGTGTGTGTGTGTCTGTCTTCTTACAGGATGAACGAGGAGCAGATTGCTACAGTGTGTCTGTCGGTGCTGAGGGCTCTGTCCTACCTACACACACAGGGCGTCATCCACCGAGACATCAAGAGCGACTCCATTCTCCTGACCAGCGATGGCAGAGTAAGTGCACATGATGAGTTTATTCATTTGTGGTCATTAACATGACTCCCTTTGGGGGGCTAATAAACCCTGGAGATGCCCCTTTTAAACTGGGATCTTACCCAGGTATTGAAAACTGTTACCCTCGTTCTTCTCACCGGTGATTTCACACACACTCCCTGACCTTCTCCATGGGTTCCACTACTGCCACTTGTCAACAGTCAGTGCCAGCAACTCATCATCATAAATTACAACACGTGGCCCTGTAATTAAATCCTGCCTAATGCGTCCTAACGAGCTGATAAGACATGATTAATTGAAGGCTAATTAAGCACTAATACAGGAGATTAGTGTCTTATATGAACGCGCTTCATCACAATGGGTCAGTGCTCTTCCTGACATCAAACACAGAGGTTCTGAACTCATGTAATCTACACAACTACAAGCTGAAGAGGGGAACCTGAAGGCAGCACTGTTTGTGTGTTTTTTGCAGATCAAGCTATCAGACTTCGGCTTTTGTGCCCAAGTTTCCAAAGAGGTGCCCAAGAGGAAGTCCCTGGTGGGCACGCCCTACTGGATGGCCCCCGAGGTCATCTCTAGACTGCCTTACGGGACTGAGGTGAGGATTACACACACAAAGATTTACATTGAGATGTATGATGCTGTATGTGCTAGCTCCAGTCCAGAGAATGAAGGATTTTGTGTGTGTATCCAGGTGGACATCTGGTCTTTAGGCATCATGGTTATCGAGATGGTGGACGGAGAGCCCCCCTACTTTAACGAACCCCCTCTGCAGGCCATGAGGAGGATACGAGACAACCTGCCCCCCCGGCTAAAAGAGTCCCACAAGGTAAGAAAGACTTCACAGCAAATTTGTTGGACAGTAAGCACAGGGAAAGGACATTCTAAAGGAAAACATGCAAGACATAATTAATGGATCCTTCCAGAAAGAAGTATATGATTGCTCTCAATGACCAACAATCAGAATACATTTATTCGTCCCACAGAGGGGACATTTACATTTGTTACAGCAGAAAAGACAGCTTAATGTTAACTAAGAAGCATGCATAAAAAAAATATTAAAGATAAAGAAAAGAAAAACATTACACAATTTACAAAATACACATCCTGTAACAGTTCTGAAGATCTAGCAGCCAGATATATTTTACACAGTTATTAACGGCATATATATATTGCACATATTGCCCATTGTATTTATCAACAAGGGGTGTTATAGTCTGTGTTGTTGTGTGTGGGGGGGTCTACTAGGGGCCATAGTGGTTATATATATTCATGTTGATCACCATGTTGGACAGAGACACAAACTTATAAATAAAAACCTTCACCATATTTTATAATACATTTATCTTGGATCTTCCTTCCTGGCTGCATTTCTGGTCATTTCGGATGCGGGATACACTACACTGAAATATTTAGTGATTTGTGTCCTGACTTTTTGTAGAAGGTCATGCTACAAAGGACCTACTTTATTATTGGATACTTACTAGTTTTCTTCTGTGTTTAGGTTTTCTCTTATGTAGAAGGCCTGGTACCGTTTCACTCTTTGTGTGTGAACCAGAAATAACAGCCAGTGTCAGTAAATCTTTGCCCCTCTGATTAGTATGCTGTTTGGCAGGGTGTCTTTAAACCAGACAAAGAGTTTACAGCCATGCTTTCAGCTCTCTGAGGCTGCCATTCAAACAAGCAGTGCTTTGAATTAAGGCTATGTCAGCATGCTTACAATGACAATTATAACACCCTGATGACATTTTAGCAAACATTGCAATATAGAAAGGTGCAATATACAAATCGTAGGAGGTGTAATAGGCAGAACATTATGGAATCTGGTGCTGACGAGAAGTCATGATCATTCCAATATTGTAAATAATATAGTAATTGTAATACCAGCCAAAATAATAGCAATTACATATTTGTCTAAACCATTCAGCCTTATCATATAAACCAGGGATTTCAAACTCACTTTCATCACGGGCCACATCAGCATTATGGCTGCACTCAAAGGGCCGGTTGTAACTTTAAGACTATATAAATATACATATATAAATATTTAATATATATACAATTATATATTATATTACATTATTGCCTCTGCTTTGGATTATTATTATTGGATAGGGTAATAACTTCATAATTAACTACGTCTGAAAGCAGAAATCCAGGGCGAAGAATTGCAAATAACTGCAAGTCTCTTTTGTGGCATGTCACAAAATGAGATGCATTGTGGGAAATGTAGTTTATGGGCAACATGCTTCTGTAAAGCGGGCCACACAAAATGAAGTTACGGGCAGGATTTGTCCCGCGGGCCTTGAGTTTGACACCCCTGATGTAAACCATGATTCAAATAGCCGGTTCTTAATCTAATTAGTTTCTTGTGTAATAAACCTCCCTTTACAATCAAAGCCAAATTCAGGACTAGATTACACCCTCTATTGTGTCCTCAGGTGTCCTCGGTGCTGCGCTCCTTCCTGGACCTGATGCTGGTGCGGGAGCCTTCGCAGAGAGCCACGGCCCAGGAGCTCCTCCAGCACCCCTTCCTCAAGATGTCCGGACCCCCTTCCTGCATCGTGCCCCTCATGAGACACTATCGCCACCGCTGAACTGCTGCTGGCCCCAAAACCTGCCCTATTCTACACTAAAAAACACACACATACACACACTAGCAGGGTGGCACTCACCCAGCTATCCACCCCCAGCGCTCGGTGGCGCGTCACTAACACTCACACCTGTTACCGTGAAGTAGATTAGCTAGAGGAATATTTGAGAAATTACATTTAAAAACAGACAATGGAGAAAAGAAGTCTTGTTGAAACTGAACTGGAGTAGAAGAGTAACTCGCTGGACGTCCAGTAGACACGTGTGGGCTCACTCGCCCTGCTGCAGTCTTCTCTCTTCCTTCACTTTGAAGTCTGCAGCTCCATGTAGAGTTGTAGAAGCCATCAGCAAGAGCTTCAGAGGGCTGTGCTGATCTGCTGACGTAGTGGAGGTCTCCGCTCCAGACCAGAGCAGTGGAGGGCAGAACAATCATCTGTGCCAGAGTGGGCTCTGACTGGTAATGACTGTTGTACGGCTGCTGCTCAAACAGAGACCACCTCTCTCGTATCGCTCCTCATACACTAACAGTGAAAATGTATTTTAGAGAAACTTGTAAGTTTTTCTGTACAGTTTTGATAATTTGCAGTATTTTATCGTGTCGTAACCATTGTGATATGAGCAGTATTAAATAGAGTTTCTGCAGAGATCTTTCCTACTGTTTATAATCCAGTTTTTGCTTAAAGATATAAGAGAAACCCAAATAAACCCACCTTAACTGTTACTAAAAATACTAAATATATTTATTATCTTACATTTGTAGACAGAACTTCCATTAAATGTTGGAAAAAAGGGTAATGACAGAATTTTGTATGACGTTTTGAAGTATTTATTTATTATTGGAATTGAAGGTTTATTTTTTTGGTAGTGTGGCCTTTTTGTTTGTTTTGTTATGTTTCCTTGTTGGCTTTTTGATTTACATTTCTAAAAGTGCATCGCAGACAGTGCTGTCAGTTGTTATATCATCCAAGCAATACCCCAAATTTATTTATGAACCATGATGCCCTGTATTTATGATACTGTAATTACGCCATGCATTTAAATGTAGCACAGATGGAGTGGATTTGACAAAAAAAAGAAGATTTACTCCACGCAGACCTGTTTTCTTTTATATTAGGAGTCTCATCCTGTTTCTGTAAATGCTAAGAGGCGCCCATCCAAGACGCCCGCCTCCCGCGCAGATTTTCGGATGCTGATAAAAGGTCTCGTTTTCTACTCACATCCTCACTGTCATCATCTCACTCCTTATCCCACCTCAGTCAGACACACTACTCGCTATCACTGGAACTGTGCTGCCATTCTCATCTCTGGTCAGGAGAACAGTGTAATCCTCCTCCCGCATCGTTTTTACCCATCATTCACTGTGATATGTAAATATGACTGTGTATACGTGTGTGTGTGTGTGTGTATCTCTGTATGTATGTCAAAGAGCAAAAGAGGTAGAGCGTGTTTATCTCTGTACAACATCTGAAAGTGTGTGCGTGTGTGTGCTGCTGGCTAATCCTTGACAAAGTGTCAGGACTTGAATGAGTAACACTTATCTGTGGTGTTGGCTTGTACAGTGATATTGCATGTTTGTTATCAGTGAAGCTGGTTTCAATTAAAAAAAACGCCCATAAAAACATTGAGATGTGTTGCATGGATTTTTCCTTCATTACCCTCTACAGTCTCCTCTTCTTCTCTGTATCTCATACCAAGCAGAGATTTTTTTTTTTACAGTCAGATTATTCAAGGGAGTTCCTCTCAGTCATCAACAGTTTATTTTCTCTTTGTTGTTTGGGTCTTCCATATTCTCTTAACTCAACAGTTCTCATTTCCAACGATTTCACCCTAACTTCACCTCCTAACAGAAGGCAGGAAGACACATCCATGGATCGCCGTTGCCATAATATATGAGGTTATTTCTCTTTCTTTCCTCTAAGCCATTTCCCCCTGAAACACTGTAATGGGATATTGATTTAACTTGGACAGAGAATGGAGCTTCTTTCTCAGAGAAAGATACCTCTGCTGACAGGCCCAGTAAATAAAGCACAAGTACCTGAGGCCAGTGGGACTGCAGGGCATCAAACTCATGACTGTAGAGCCACTGAGTTACTATTAAGGTCAATAGTATACATCCACATATCAAAAGACCACACTCAACTGCTCAACACAGAACCAGCATCACTTTATTGGTATAGGAGACTCGAGATTATCAATTGTTACCTAAAAAGGTTTGTTGGCAATCTTGCACAAGCTTAAAATTGCCAGCATTGTTGTTTTTAAATTATTTTCACAGCAGACATGTTGACACCTTACTAAAGTAAAAGCACACTTGATCAATGAATAGCTTAATTCAAGGCCAAAGCTACCATTTATAACAGTAAGGTCATTTATTTTAACAACCTGAGGTGTTTTGTGAGAGGCAGTGTAACTTTTATAGGCAAAACTAACACTAATAGCCTACATCTGAATACAATTAAGAGATTTAGTATATTGTTGAAAGTTATATTGTTGGCAAGTCTTTTGGATGTTGACATTATATAGGCTAGGCAATGTCAAATAAATAAAACTGAACAAATAAATAAAAAGTATAACATTTGTATACTGTAGGTAAAGACGTAAGTTACCGTAACACTTGAATGCAGCAGAGCCGTCATTAATGATGTGTGTTCCCTTTCATGTCAAGTATGACATATTTTAAACACTTTTCACGACGAGTATCATGATAGACAGTTAAAGGTCTAAATATGGATTGGTTTTTTTGAACACTTTGACATTGTTTGTCTATTTTAGCCCATTAAGCTAGTTAGCATATGGAAAACATCAATTTACCGACTATTCACCGGGTCAAGGACTAAGGTCATGTTCATGTTGCTGAGTTTTTAGAAGAAAGGATAAAGAAAAATTAAAAATGTTGTCCAGGCGGGAAGATATAAATGAAGCTCAACAACAGGTAAGTCTTCAGAATGAGACAGTAGGTTCATCTCAATGTCCCTCCTCGACTCCTCTCTCCCCCTCCTCCGGGACTTGACCCGGAAATCGATCAAGACACGCCATGTTGAAGGACGTCCCAATCGCTGAAATGCACACGGAGGAGTCAACGAGGAGGGGTGAGGGAGGAGGCTTCCAGAGGAGACGAAAGGGAGGATACACGAGAGCAGACTCGCGCATCAGAGCTCCGCCCCCAGCTGCACAGCCTCTGCTCACTGCAGCTGATCTTACCGAGGATCAGAGTCAGTAAATGTTTAAAGTGCTTCATTAAGAGTAAAATATATTACATCTCCTGTTAAGCCCCAATGACCCCACCGGCGGGGCTTTTTTTCTTTGCTTTTTTTCACGACACTGTGTCTCAGGGCTTCTTAATATTTAAAAAACTATGAATGTGTCATACCAATACATCCTAACGGGAAGAAACTCAGCTAACTGACAATACGAACCATTTTTACCGAAACAAAACACAAGTCTCACAAGAAGGGTCTAAATGAGCCCTGAGCGAAAACATGCTAACGGACTTAGCACAGAACTCTAGGTATAAATCGATCGATATACTATATATATATATCAGATCTGCACAAACAAGCTTAGCTAACAAGCTGAGATTCCACGGATTCTAGAAATATAAGTATCATCACGGAGCGAGTAGAACTCGCAACAGGGGAAGCAAATACAGACAACACACGACGTAGCTTTAGGTAGCAAAACACGGAGATATGCTCGCCTTTTGCTGTTATTCTGATCAAAAGTTGTGTTCAATGGCATTAAAACGAGAAAAACACGGCTGAAGGTTAATCCATAGGTTAATTGAATGTGTCTGTCACTTTGAAAAAATTATGATAATCCATCATTTTATTTTTATGTCAAAAACGGAGTTTTCATATTAGCTGCTAATGATAGCTTCCAGAGTGTATGACAGCTTCCTGTTTTGGCTACGTGGCACTCTCACTCCTTATTTGGTAACGTGTGTGTATGTGGAACTTCCCCTCGATTCTATTGGCTCTAGGTTAAAAATAGATGTCAATCATCAAAATCGACCAAGGGGGGCCAGAGATGCACCCAAATGACCCCAGAAGTGGGTTTTTTGCTAAATCTCTCTAAAAAGGTCAACTTGCACTTGTTTTGCATCAATCTTGATACAGGGTACTTATTATATGTTATAGTTTGGATTCCTAAAGCTTTTATTCTCCGATCCCATCATTCAAGGGTGGTTTTCACTATAAGTAATGTTGTTTTTTTGGACGGACACTATCATTTACATTTTTTTACTATGTTCAATCTGAATTTACTTTAAAAATAAAAAAAGATCTATATTGACTCTGACTCTTCTACATCCAACTCACAGGTTTATCATTGCTTTGAGAAAAAAGAATATTAATTGTCCCCTTTTAGAAGTGAAGTCATGGTCATTTGTTCTGGGACTGTCATTTTCGAGCCTGAAACCTGGAAAACAGGCTCGGGGCTTAACAGGTACGAATGAGGAAATCATACTCTATAAAAACATTAAAGTGTGTGAAATATACTTACAAATTCAATAATAATGTTTTGATTATAAAATAATAACTTACAGTTCTTACTTGTGGTTTGTGATGCATGTTTGGTAGACCCACAACACGTCAGACATTTAGGATATATACAAATACGGGTAATAACTAATACATATTTTAGCGATTTGTGTCTCTCTTCTGTAGGACAAATTAAATAACAACATCCAATTATTATTATTGTTATGATTATAATTATAACTTAAAGGTGGGGTAGGTACGTTTCAGAAACCGGCTCGAGATACACTTTGTGTTATATTCCATGGAATGCTCTTAACATCCCAATAGCAATGAATATCTTAAGTGCTTTGACAAAAAATCCATTAAAAAAATGTCATCTGTGGAAGCCGTAATACTGTAAAAAGTACAACCAATTGGATTGGATTGCCGCCCTGTCTGTCAGCCTTCCATCTCGTGCACGCACAAATGTATCTCGTGCCCTCATTGGGCATACATTTGCATTACTCGCCAGCAACAGGCGGCCACTTTCACCAGTCTGCTGACGTCACGTGCGCGTTCATGTGTGTTGGAGGAGGTGCTCTGTAAGGAAGTCTGAAGGAAGGGGCGGATTCTTTTCGGCTGTGTACTTTCAAATGTTAGTGCACTCGAGCCGGTTTCTGAAACTTACCTACCCCACCTTTAAATGAAATGTTATACCTGGAAAAACAAATACAGGACCAAAAATAATACATAGAAAACTATAATAAAAGAGATGAATGGAAGAGATGGACGAAATCATTTCAATGTGAAACTAAATCCCAGGTTTGAAGGGATTTATGTGGAGGGAAGTCCAGTGACAGGTGATAAAACTGTGCGCAAGCCAGAAGTAAAGGGTGTTGTTTATGGTGACGCTGGAGTGAACGAGGACATCCCAATTAATACCTGAGGACTCCTCTGTCCTCACGTCTCTCGCTCGCGTCTTACGGAGGCGGAGCTAAGACGCAAGGAAGGGACGCGAGTGAGGGAAAGGAGGAGGTGAAATATTCAATGGAGATGAGCCTACTGTATTTCCTGTTTGTACTTTTGGCTAACGTACTTGGTACTTGGCATACCCTATATAGCTTCCCTCTGTGCTGCCTTTGCCCATCAGAACTAGCCTGCTGACAACTGTGTTTCTGACTGTTTTAGGCCCAGTTATAATGTGTTGGGTTTATGAGCTGTTTCATTACACATTTTGGTCCAGGTTGTTGACAGCTGGCCTAAACTTATTTCCCCTGTTGCCTTAACCATGGCCACCATTGTTCGTAATTGCCATATCCACCTCAGCCGTGAATAATTAATTCTGTTCAGGTCAGCTGCATTTGTAATTTCTCTGGTCTTTCTGGATGTATTAACATTTAATTATTTGGTGGTTTTATGATACGGTCAAAACGATAGTTGATGTGCTTTTCTATACACCTGTAGATACAGTATCATGAGAAGTTCTCCTTTGTTTGGTTGTAATGTGGCCTTTGGGGCCTTCCATCAGAAATCAATCACTTTGAACTCACCCACCTATGATTTGATTTGATTATGTTGTTCCCCGTACATGTTTATCTATACAAAAGAGTGTTATAACATAGTTTGAATTCTCAAGAAATCAAGAAATAAGAGAAAAACATAGTTTGATTAACCAGAAGTACCAACCATCCAGGAGCAGCCCTCAAAGTTAACCCTTATCCGATGATCACCCTCCTTTAACATTTCACTATGAACCAAGAGTAAAATGCTTTTGTTTGTGTAAACTAGAGTGTAATAACAGTGATTTTGGTGAGACCACCCAGGCCAAAGTTACAGAGGGTGAAATCCAGTAGGCATAACACTAGCATACTATAATATGTGTTTTTTATCTGATCATTTGGACATATGTTTTTTTTAATGATATTTTTTCATCATACGGTACTATTTTATATTTTTGGACACTGTCCTATGTTGGTTTTTCTGTTATTTGCCACATACTGTAATTTCTCATGATATTTTTGATATACTATACTATGTCGTTTCTTGAAACATACTAGCCTACTCTATGTCGTTTTATTAAAAATATTTTGGGCATACTATACCATGTAATTTGTATGATATTTTCGACATACTATACTAAGTATTTTTGATATACTATCCTATGCAGTTTTTTAAAATTATATTTTCAAAATACTATAATATGATACTTACTCCCTTAATGTATATTAAAATATATATTATATAATACTATACTATTCTGACTTTGTCTTTCTGGCATAGCTTTTTTGTAAACAAACATGTAGTATAGAATGACTTCCTAAAATATTCTATGATTTACTATCGTTTGACTTTCTTACATTTATACGACGTATACCTTCCCATGATGTTTTCATGATACTTTTATGACATACTAGCCTGTGACTTTTTTAAGACACACTATACATTGATTCTTGTTATTGATTGATTTCCTAACGAAAAGACAATTTCTGCTATATCATTTCTGTGTGAGTGAAAAACTGGAAGAAGGTCTTTGACTTTACTGACTTGACTGAGGGTGATGTGTGACGACGGCTATACTTCTGAAACAAACAGGTGTAGCTGACAGAAATGCTCTGATCAATTACACTTAATCATATCACATTACCTACAAAAGTCCAGTATCAGATGACAAAATCGATGCCTCATTTCTACTGCATCTTCTTTGACGGGAGTATCCACCAGCTTTTTCAAGCAGCTGTGTTCTATTAAAACTCTGTAGTCTTGATAGATTGTTTTCCAACAACAAATAAAATGGTGTTACACTTGAAAGATGGAAGAGATTGTGCTAATGTGATAGATAACAGTAATACATTCACATGTTTGTAGAGATGATTCCATTTATTTCAATGAACAGAAGAATACTGCACAAGATTGCATCAGCAGAGGTTTATGCATAGACTTTGATTCTGAAAAATATTATACACATATTACTTTTTTCTTTTTTTTTACAATAACCTCTCTTTTCATAAACACTTTCGTATAGCATTCTTTAAAATTCTCCACTATTTAGGACAGAATCTTTTCAGATGTTTTTTATATGTCTTCCCTTTTTTTGATATGTTCCATACATTAGTGTTGAGAAGTCAAACACATTGCAACTCTGAATGCCACTGTACTGCACACACACTACAAGGATTTCAAAACACTATGGCTGCATTCAAAAAGAACTAAAAGGAAATCTTGAAGAAAGACTAGCAAATACAGAACCACCAATAGGTCATGAATTATTTAGCAGCAGTTCCAGAGAGAGAACGAGAGGAAAAGACAACAGAGAGTTGGAAAATGACAGCTGAAGCTCTGGCCATTTCTGACATTTCTTTTAAAGAGAAATCAGATCAAAATATAATAACTGTCTCAGACAAACAACCACAGACCTGAACAGAAGTCAATTATATTTTCCGCATACATTCAGAAAATAATGTATGGTATACTTTCATTGAAATCTAATTACACAAGTACAGACTATGATTTGATGGCCTTAAGATTCAATTCTGCCAGGTAAATTAGGTTTTGGTGAGTTTACCCTGCAACTATATCCATGCTAGGCCCCAAGCTGTCCCATTAACTTGTGTCTTAGCTGTTCAAAAGTTCCAGTAGGCCTTCAGTACAGGCGACACACACTTCTCCGTCAGGGTTTCAGTCCATCGTGTTAGGCCGGGGACTTCAAAGAGACAAGTCTTTCATCATTAGCTTCGGAGAGAGCTGGCTACATGTTCTTGTACATGGAGCGATCTCTGGGCAGCACGGGCTGGACCGCTGTCAGCTTCAGGTGGAAGTGGTAGACCACGACTGTGATGACGATTATAAGGGCCAAAATGAAACTCAGAATGAGGGGGAGGGTCTCCTCCAGGCGCTCCCGCTGGTCAGTGATGCACTTGTAGGCTGCAGAAAGGGGAAACACAATTAGTATGCTGAGGGGACAGAACATTCGTGACAAGGGTCCCAGAGGGAGTGGGTACATTTATTCAGATTTCATATGTACCCCTTTTCAGGCTGGGTGATATTAAATATTGTTTTCTTTTTAATTGAATAATATTGGGATGATCATGTCATACTCACATTTTGTCTGAACAAGTCAAATAATAAAGAAAATATGATGTTATAATATTAATATTTAATAGATTTTATTATTTAATATAAATTGAAGCTGAAACTAGAGGATTTGGACTTAGATAATTAATTTATTGACAAAATGGCTGACGAGTCAATTAATCAAGAATGCCTTTCACTTATATATTTAATATAATGATTTTTAAATTAAATGACTAAGTAACCAAAGGAGTTGGAACGTTTTTGTTGCGCATGTAAAGAGTTTTGTCAGATGCATGGCATACCATCAGACGCACTTTATTGCATTAAACATCCGATGCGACGTGGCAGTGCATTATGAAAACACATTTCATGCAAACTCGTTAAAAAACAACCAGGCGTGCGCAAGTCAATGGCCAAACCCTGGCAGATTGTAGTGTGAACCACACACCCATCATGTTGCCCTTTCATAGGGTAAGTCAGGCAGCATCAGTATTGGTTGAAAGAGGTTTGACAACACAACGTGCAGTTGTGTTGTGCACTGACGCAATATTCACACAGATGCTTCTTCTCTCATTTCTCCTATTTAGATGTTGTGCTTAGTTTAAGGGCATGTTGGCATGCACGCATCTGTGTATGTCTGTAAAGGGGACAGCTAAACACAGCTGCGTGGTTTGAAGTTGAATGTGTTCCTCCCTGCGGACAGCAGTAATGCACACAAGGAGGGAGGCAGTGAAGCAAAGCACAGCCTAGTTTACAGCAGCTCAGAGCAAATGATTCTTCCAAGGTGATTGGTTTCAGAGGACAGCAAGGTCTATAAAAGCTGCACTGAGGTAAAGGATATGACTGCACTCATAAAGTCCTGAGGTCTCCCCACCCTTTATCTCTTTGTCTCTTTGCGTCTCCTTTGTCTCCCTTGCATTACCACCTTCTTTTTTTCTCTTGTCCCCCTGAAGCCATGCGCTCCTCAAACTGCAGCAATACCCACCAGAGAGAGAGATATGTGTTTCTCGTCTTCATCACAGTGTGTGCAGCGTTTCTCATAGAGATGCTGTGGTGTATATTCTTACCTTCGCTGAACATGAAGTCAGAGGCGATGTCGAAGGGCTGGATTTGGACGTCATACATAGAGACGGTGATGCCCTTCTGGTGGTCGCTTGAGATGAGGGTGAGGGTCTGCTGAGCTGCACACACATATGACTGCCCTGCGGGGGTCACCAGGGCCGACAGGTGGTGGGTGCTGGCTGTGTGCTTTCCCGCTGGAGAGAAAAGATGGGTCAAGAACTCAAGTGAATTAAGAACGAAGGCACTGTAATGTAAATGCACCTGTGGACGGTTTTAAAGTCTGTCATTTGCTTCCAGGTAGGGGCCTATGTGAAAATGATATCCCATAATTGTCCATGAATTAAAAAGAAGATAAAAACCAAACAGTTGGCAATGACATTTTTTAAATAAAATAATCAATTTTAATTGATTTAGAAAGTTGTGTAATAATACATGTACATGCGCTCGGCGGGGGACTCACGGTTGTACGCGTTGATGAAATGCGATGTCTCAGAGGAGTCATAGACGAACTGGACCTTGCTTATCTTCCAGACCTCAATGTCTTTCTCACGGAGCTCCTGTAACACACACACACACACACACACACACACACACACACACACACACACACACACACACACACACACACACACACACACACACACACACACACACACACACACACACACACACACACACACACACACACACACACACACACACACACACACACACACACACACACACACACACACACACACACACACACACACACACACACACACACACACACACACACACACACACACATGCGCGTGTCAAACTCGGCTTCCCCCCTGCATGAAGAGGCCGCGTTGGCTTTCAATCAGAAGAACAATCCATCATGACGAGGCTTTTCATTTATTTTATTTGACTTAATTCAGGAAACAGGCGATTCTTGCATCATGATTAATTTCCCAACCAAAATAGGACATCACATGTCTGAAAGCGTATATTATTTAGTGTGGGTTGGCGTTTTGCTATGTTTCCAGGAGATGCTTTCATTTGTTTTAAATTGCACAGCATCATTGTCGTTGACTCGCCCACCTTAGAGAAGTAGATGCGGAGGGTGTAGGCGTTGTTCTTCCAGGATATTTGGATCTCTGACTCCGTGCTCCCACATGTCCCCTCGATTTCTGCACCTCGGGGCAGAGTGAACGCCGCCTGCTCCGTGATCAGCTGCAACACACACAGAAAGCACGTGCAAAGAGTTGGGGACACATTACGGATTCATGTCGCTGGTTTTAAGCATTCCATTTTTACGCACGACTGAATAGTGTAACCCAATATGCAAAAAGCAGCAAATAATTAGTAGTTTTTATAAGCAGAAACAATAACAAGTCCAAATATATATAATGATAAGTTTGATATTTAAAACAATATTTTATTTTCTTGATGATGGGTTTGACGTGGTCAGCACAACTACACACTATACGAAAGCAGTTTCCCATTATAATTCTAACGTGCATTTTTCTTATAAGCGCAAAAAAACCCGCAATTGAAATAAACGGCAAAAATATTTTGCATGTAAAAAAATATGTTTACCTTTACGCACGACAAGCAAACCTTGTCATGTATTCAGCATACAGCAATATTTTACGCAAGATTGCTTGAAACAACCATTGCGTTTATTATTTTGACTAAATCATGCACATCCACATGTATTAATATTCTCGGGGGATTCCTTACGTCTATCCCATTGAGCGCGAGCACGTCATATGGCACGAGGAATCTCACGGCGAACTCCACCATCAGGCATGTCGTGCCGTTCTCCCGGACGGCGAAGATGGCTTTGTCCGGGTTGTTGGAGAGACCGGAAAGGTTCTCCCCTTCCTGCTCCGCCAGCACCACGGACAGCGCCAGCACACCTGGCAACAGAGCCGCACAGAATATTAAGAAGTCGCAGGTGGGGCTAATGTATGTCTGCGGGGTATCAGAAGGGGCACACACATCCCAACACATGCACAACCAGCAGATACAGCGGCATAATGGTCATATTTTAGATTCAGCTCACATCTTTAGATCACCACTGTTTCCTTATACGGCAAAGTCAGGTAAAAACCCCGGAGAGGGAAATCTGCAGTATCAGGGGAGCAACAGCACGCCACTGGCTGCAGTCTCAACAACGTCAGAAAGTGCTGAACACGTTGAACGACTTTTATATTCATTTAAGGAGGAAATAACATGTGAAATATTCCACACACATCGACTCTGTCATGCCTAAACACGCGCATAATGTGAATACGCATACACGTACACACACTCACTGCAGTGAAGAGTCACGACAGCTGCACACACACTAAACACACTCCCTTACCGAATACAGCGAGCAGCAGAAGCCGGGCGCTCTCCGTGGTGCTGAAATCGAGTCGTCCCATCGCTACCAGCTTTCCCAGCGCTGAAAAAAAGGGGCTAAACTACTGGGCAGCCCGTGCTGAACCCACGACAAGAAGAGAAAGAAAGACAGAGAGGGGAGGCGGGAGAGGAAGGAAGGAAAAGAGAGAGAGAGGGGGGGATGCCTCCACTCAGCACCCAGCAGTCACGCTCAGATCATCCTGAATGCAGCAAAAATTGTCTCCAGGTTGGACGTGAGATCCGGTTTGCTCTGCAGGAGCAGCCGGCTCTGAGGAGTTTTGGCCGGCCAAACAGAGTGCCTTCTCCAAGGTTGAAGGGGTTTAACCCAGTGACAGCTGCAGGACTGAGCCCCTTCTGCACATCATTAGCATCAGGATTAATGATCGTTCTTGAAGAAAAAGTTGGAAACCTGAATTACTCTCTTGTAAAGAAGGACTCGGCATGCAGTCTCGCTTATCCCCGCAATGCTGTAGTGTCCATCTCTGTGCAGCAGCTGTAGGTTGGGCTGAAATGATGTATGTCTAGAGGGTAATGCCGACAACACCCCCTCCCTCCTGCAAACTCCACTTCTGCAAGGTTGCAGCTGAGTTATGCTGCACAAATCTAATATGGAGACTTTAAATATTATAATGAATATATGTTATAAGTATTATTCAACAGAGTGAGATTTTATACAATTTTACAAATACACTTACACATTTTAAAATTCTCAGAAGTTATACAAGTTAAAAACTGGCACTGGAACCACATTTGTTGTCTTGCTGCACCAATGTTGATTTGATAATGCATTTGTGTTCTCTCTGTCACACTCAGGACACAGTTCATTTCAGAAAGTGACATTTTATTTACTGTTAGCCACCAATACAATCATGAAAGATGATATAACATCTTACATAATTCAAGAATAATATGATAACAGAAACATATGAAATATTGTAGCACAACATGAGTAAATGCTGAATTGACTAATTGTGTATTTATTATCACCCTTCCACCTTCGATGGAAGCCCCGCCCATTCTGTAAGGGCTGAACCATACACACTGAAACTGCAAGTTTTACATCGCGTTTCACTCTGTGGCTGCAATATCCTCCTGGCAGGAGCTGGCATCTACGCACGTTTGGGCAAAGTGTTTAAAGTTGTATGTAACTAGGTCTAAAAGTAACGTTAGAATCTTGACATAAGTGGCAAAACACTTTCTACGCACAGTGGCATTTTTATTTAAAAATGCCAAACTCGCACTTGACCGAGCTGATGCTGTCAATGCTGGGTTTACTGTCCACTTGGGGGTGTTTTCTGCACTGAGGAGAAGTTTCTGATCGCGGAATCCGCCCTGAAGCCAACATGGGACTCTCCTCCAACTCTTTTGGGTTCTTTTTAATCTCCGGGGAGGTGAACCGGCGCAAGAGTTTGTTGCTCAGCACCGAGAAGGTCGTGTTTGAAGTAGTGGAAGTTAGTGCGGTGAACGGAGGAGGTTCAGCCCTACAGGGAGACGCCTCGCGCCTCCTCACGGTTCTGGATTTACGCACAGGCACTAGTGTTCGGTCCGGAGGTGTGGGTCTGAGGATACTAGTTGGCAGACTACACCTTTTCTCATAGTAGCTGTCACAAAATCTGCGCACACCAAACTCTAATGTTTTAGATGTGTCTGTCACTGAGTCAGCCTCGCTTTTGTTGGAAGGAATGGGAGACAGTAGGATGCCCAGGGCGGAGGGCGCGCTGGGTCTGTGGATGTTTCCGCTGGGAAAATATGATGTTTGAGCCTCACAGCTCAGTTTAGGTAGGGGGAGGTGGTCATCGCCAGTTTTAGGGTGCGTAAAGTTGTTGTGGTGGTCTGAAGTGCGCGGAGGAGGTTTAGGGGTTAGGACTCCGGAGAAGACCAGCTGTGGAGGCGAGGAGGAAGCGTCCTGCTCTCTTTCAAACTCCTCTATAGAGTCCATCGACGGCAGCCGACTCTGCTTTACCCTCGGTCTTGTTGGCCAACTCCAATTTGGAACCAATAAACAATCAGCATGATCACACGTTTGGAAATCCTCAAGTTTATTCACTACACTTCCAACTCTCCTTCCAAACGTGTCATTAACATCAACACTTCCCAAACTAAGTCGCGGCTGCGCATTTCCCTGAGCTTCCCGGTTCTTCTTGAAACTGTTTGTGAGCGCAAAGACGCACTCTGTGTGACCGAGAAACTTCGCTACTTCAATTGCAGAGTTTCCAACTTTATTCTGCCTGTCTATCCGAAGACCCAGCCTCTTGAACGATCTCACCAGAAACTCTACCACATGGGAGTGCCCTGAAACTGTGGCATACATTAGCGCAGTGTTCCCCCACACGTCCACAACCTCAGGGTCTGCATTGTGTCGGACCAGGATCTTCACAGCGTCTAGGGAGCCTTGCTCACATGCGTAACTGAGCGCGGTGCGCCCGGTTCCGTCTGGACAGTTCACACTGGCGCCTTTCTGCAGCAGAAGCTCTACAAACTTACACCGAGTGTGGCCATCAGGCAGCAGGATGGAGGAGATAAGGGGGGTCTGTGCGTCCTCTGTTTTGCAGTCCACAATCTCCCCATCCAGCGCGTCCAGAACGAACCTGGCCAGGTGGACTTTATCCTTGGACATCGCCTCCAGGAGGATCTTAGTGCCTGTTTGCTCATTGGACTTTCCCTGAGCCTTGAGCATGATTCTGAAATGGGCTTCTCATCAGATCAAGTTCAGCTATAAAGGATATGGAGCAGGTTTGGAACCCTCTCCTAAAAACGGGACGAGTGCTGAGAAAAACAACACATCACCTCTGTTATATAGTGAAGAGGGCAGCCACGGAGTTGCCAGGCAACGCAAACATAAACCCCACGCTTTGTTCGTCTTTCAAATGGAAATACTTTGCTTATAATGACAATCAACAGCCTCACGAGTGGATCTGCGATGTTGAATGATCCTGCACTTGTTGAATGTGATTAGACCGCAGTATTCATTGTCTGGAAAATAAGTGCGCGGGCGTTGCACGCTAATACAGTATGACACCACTTAAAACATGTTCCATTCAAAATGATTCTGAAGGGAGTAAGAGCTTAAACAATCTTGGATCTGAATAATGTTTTAATGATGGGTCAAAGACAAATATGAAATATCAAGTGTTAAGCACTACTGTGTTCAACACACCAGTAGGACTATATACAACCTATATAAACAGGAGGATCATATTCTGACACAACAACAAAATATACTTGGATGAAACAAAAATGAGCCTCTTCATCATGTCCCGTTTTACACCTGGATTTATTGGTACACATACTATAAAACAGTATTAAAGGAGCTGGATAACAACAGTATTTTCATTGCTTTAAGTTCAACAATACAATATAAATACAAAAACACGCACAGAATGGTTTATTGACAAGCTACAGTTCAAATAGAAAACAAAGAGGAGATACAGTAGAAACTGAGGAAATGAAATCGGTGACTTGCTCTGCAAAAATAATCGGCTTTTTGACAAACTAGAGAGCCAAAGGTTACATGTAATCACACAACAAAAACATTCCACTATAGTGCAACAAAGCCTCTAACAAACATAATATTCTTAAACTACACATTATATCTAATATATATAATATATATATATATTCATTTATTTATATATATCTTCATATAAATAACCCCTTAATTTGGCATTTTATCATTCACAAAATAATTGTACCATCCTAGCAGACACCGAGTGGCACAATTGAAAGCGATGGAATACAATTTAAAAGCACTTTTTGACTTGTTTATCTCTGCAGTAGATATGTGGTGTGAGCTTTACACTGTGTTGTGCGGTGCAGTCAGGGCAGACTGGGAGACGGAGACAACAAAGAAAACCCAGTGGTTGATACATGTCTTTCCCAACATCCCACAGACCCACTCTGTCCCAAGCCCTTGTATGACAGAACACAATTGGTCAAACAGTAAATGAAACTACATACATTCCAGTATATACAAGAACATCCCATCTACCCTATATGTGTGTTACAGCAGGAAATATATTTGAAACAGGGCTTAACACCTCGAGGTGCTTTTATCCTCATGTTTTTTGTGTCATCATTATAACGACTTTTGGTCATCTTTGTTAGTGGTATGCCCTGCAATGTGACTGCCAGGCATCGTCATATGTGCACAAATACTACAGTACTACCCACAGTATTACTGTATAATCGTACCTCACATTCCATTCCCTGTAGGGGCTTTTTGTCCAGCAGTGTCACCAAGACTGCAGACAATAGTGCTTCCTCAAGTGCTCTGTAGTGCCATAAACAGTAAGGGAACGTGTGGGGGACACAGGCCTGCTCTGAAGTCCCTGGTGTGGAAAGTGTGTGGCAGCCATGTCACAGGCTTTGTTACAAATCTCTTTTAATGACTCAGTCTGACATCTGACTGAAGGCGAGCAGGGAAACGTTGAGGATTACAAGCTGAGGTTGCTAACGTGCAGTCAAGAAGCTATTAAGGGAGCACTTCACTTAAACAGCGCTTTAATGAGGACTAGGCCAGATGGCTTTGACTTCGCTCTGCAAAAGTTCTTGTCCGATGGTGATGGGCTGCTCAATTAACACAATGCATCACAGCAGAATGAATGTGCTGCCACGCATTGACACATGTTGCTACATGTGTGTTAAGAGTTTGGCACAATTTCACAAGAGTTTCGAGTGCAAAACTCTCCACAACTTTGCCCACATGTGCACGTTTTTAATCTGCTTGTTCATATTGTAAGCAACATGGCCAGGTGTTGTTAGTTACTCATCTGGCTTAGAAGAAATAACAGTTTTAAACCTTCCTTCTTTTATTTGCCTACTTTGTCAACGGGCCTCTTTTTCTGGGTAGTTTCCACAGTTAACAGTTCTCCGGTTGTTCCAGATGTATATGCTACTGTAGATACTCTCTGGTATACAGTGGTGCAGTGTTTATGTCTAGGGCTCTTAGGCCTTGACAAAGTGGGTGCTATAGAGCTGGATGTCTTGTTTTAGACTATGGAGCCTCTGCTTTCAATGTATTACCTTCATGTTGTTTAGTCATCCATCATTAAAGGCAAAACAAATAAAACATTTGGGTAACTATTACTGTATAATTTTCCTCTATTTCTTTTGGTCACGGTCATAATTGATTTTCTGTATTTTTGACACCTTAAGCTTGAAGGGAATCATGTTTTGTATAGTTTGCATAGTATAGAGGTGATTTTGAGCCCAACATTAGGAGCATAACACTTTGAGATTTGCAGGTATAAACTTGGGATGATTGAGGGCAATTGTAAAAATAAATAAAAATGACTTTAGCATGTTATTTTCAAGTAAAACACAAAAGGTACACAATCTCTAGGGTATAGCATTTAAACACAGAACTTGACTGGGGAAATGGGCCATAATCAAAGTGAACATCTCTCCATTGTGATCCCTTTATAGTCTTTTGACGCAGCGAAGATAATAAGCCTTTTTATAGTCGGCTGTAACATTGTCGGACAACAAAAACGTCAGTAACACATCTTTGTGAAGCCACACAACTTGCATTGTAGGTATAGGTGACACGTGGTGTTTGCTACTCCTTCATAAAGTGATTTTCTTTTTTAAAAATACATTCTTACTGAAATACAGAAAACCTACAGTAGTGCACTGCTACATTTTCCACATTGTTATAATGGCCTACACATACAAAGTGCTCAGGACAGGACTGGTGTGTAGCGTACAGTGTATTTCACAACCTTTTTTCATTTGTGCTGAAATGACATTAAATCTTAAACATATTCTTTTCACCTCTTCGCGCCCTTTCCGGAGCAGTTCATCGGGTACCATTTTCAAAGAAAGAAAGAAGGAACAAAGTATAAAAGGGAATGGTTATCCACCTCCCGTGAGTGAGTGTTTGTGCATGTGTGTGTGTGTGAGTGAGTGTGTGTCCACCCATAGCTGCAGCTTGTGTTGCCCGTAGGATTCAGAGAGCATTGAAGGTGAACATTTCAAACTACAAACAGTGGAGGAGGGGATACGTCTGATTCTGTGTTTTGCTTCCGAGGTAACATTGGAGCACCAATGGCTCAGTGTTGTAGAGTTGGTGGGTGAGGTAAGGGTGCAGAAACTGAGTGGTGGGAGGGCTACTGTGTTTGTTTGTGTGTGAAAGATGACAGAAAGTAGAGACAGTGATGTAACCAGGGTTAATGTCTCTGGGTTGTAGAGGGCTATCAGCGGTGCAGTGTTTCTGCACCTGCATGCATGTGTGTGTGTGTGTGTGTGCGTGCATGCATGTGCCTCTGTCTCATTCGCTCACACCACCGTGGCAGGTCTGCGGTCCATCTCCTCCTCCAACTTCACCATCTGTTGCATGTCCTTGGCCTTCGAGGAGAGAAAACACCGTTAGACACATAGCTACAGAAAATGACAAATCATTTCCTCACATACTTTTGCACGCAATATAAACCACACACTTCGTAGGAGTGAAGTTAAATGGATGCCACAACATGTCTGCAGTGGGACAATGTGCGTTCACTTCCACTCATCATTTGCTTTCGTAGTATGTGACAGAAGGGCAGGCTGGGAGCTGGCTGTTTTTGCTTAGTAATAGCTGGTGAGTCACAGTGATAAATGACTCAAGCTGCTCGTTGGCACTGCCAACACCCTGAGAGCTGCAGAATACAAATGGGGGGGAAAAGGAGGATCTCAAAATACTAAGTCATTCTTTCTCTCTTAATCTTGCAATCTCTTCCAAGGCAGACCTGCCGTGCAACCTGCTTTAGTCAGAAGGGATTTCATTCGTAACATAACATAGGTAGAAGGAAAGCTGATCTCTTAAGGATGGAATGACAGTAAGGTGGTGTCAGAGGGAGAGTTGAGTGAGATGGAGATGCCTACCTTGAACCTGTTTGTTTGCATGGTGTGATTTCAAAAGCTGTGCCGGAAGAAGCAAATCATATTAAAAACAAATGAATTTGTGCAGACATGTAAGACATGTACAGGTGAAGACAGTGCGGCAGATGGACACATACAATGGAAAGATGCATTTATGATACCTTCATGAGCAAAGTGACCTTTACTTTTTTAGAGGTTATACTCTTTTAAGTGTAACCTTTAAGCAACATTATCCAACAAATACATCAAATAACAGCTTGAAGAAATTGGTTGGTGAGCAGGTTGTATAATCCCTCGGTAGAAATGTGTAACGCTTTACTACCACCTAGTTGATGTTGGTGAGACTGGATCCTAGTTGATTGACTGGTCCTGATGTCCTCTGTCTGCCCTGCCTTGCTTTATTTTTAGAACAAATGATAGCATAACTTGTTGCTTAAGTAATGCTAACCGCTAACTCCTGTTAAGCTAGCCGTTAGCTCAGTTAGTCGTGTTGCCAGGACTGGGAGCTCTGACCATTGGTTAGTTTAGCACAGGAGCTTTGGATCGCTAGGTTTGATCATTACTAATGTTATCATAACAACTTTTTGATCATAACAAATGCATGCGTATACACGAGTATACACGAGTATACATGACTTGCACTCCAATTAATCAAAAATACCAATTATTCCTACATAATGTTGCTTTAAAGCATGTATGGCAGATAGATACAGTGCAGTCAAGTGTTATGCAGAATAAACTCTCAATGTAGGAATAATATTGTGCGTTGAGACTTTGATTCTTGAAAGTTGACGATGTATTCTTTGACAGCAACATTGTTCTTTCTCGGTAGAGTCTGGGGAATTTCTGAGGCCAGTCATATGGAAAACGTCCTACAAAACCTATTAAGGTTACATCACAGGAGACAGAAACTGCCTCCATCATATAGTGAAGAAATCAGCCAGGTACTGCGCTAGTCCCCAGCCTCGAATGTTATTTACACTCTGCCTGTGGGGTCTGTACCTGCTCATTGAACTTCTCCAGTTTCTCCAACTGTTCTCTCTGGTTTTTCTGTAGCTGCTCCATCTCTTTCTGTAGCTTCATGGCCAGCTGCAGACATACAGGGACACAACACAATCACATCCCAGTTACTGATGAGAACTTTCAATAATAACACAGTCTCAAGCCATGACTTGTAGACAAAAATCGCTGTACACAAAATGAAGATTACAAAATAAATCTACCCAACAAAGTTGATTTAAATGAATCTTCTATTTGTTGTAGTGATCAACACACAGGTTGTCACATAGTGTTAGTTAATTATGCAACATCAAATCAAGAGGTTTAACACTTAGTAAGCAAAACAAAAGTCATGAAATATTTTCAGTAGCAGTCTTTCATTTAAGACCAGCCCATCTTTCTTTTTTTTTTTAAGTGGGAATGTTTCCTTAGAAATGTAACAATACTGAAGTAGTAACAGACACCCAAACAGTTCAATGGAATTCATATATTCATTATGACTTAAAATGTGAGATTTACTGGTATATTTCTTAGCTTAGTGTTCAAAGAAGGAAAGGGTAAAAACAACCTACCCTCTTCCTCTCATCCAGGAACTTCTTGGTGTTGCTGCTGTTTAACTCTCGCACTCTCCTGAATAGCAATAAGAACAGGATCATGGCATAACAATTGGCTAAAAACAATCACAACAAACCACTTCTCCAAATGAATTACTAATCATTATAGATGGATACAGTATATATGTGTGTGTGTGTGTGACCCACCTCTCTCTCTCTGCCTTGTTTTTGATGGACTTGTCCTGGCTGATGGCTTTACTGTTTTCCATGGACATCTTGGCCTGGTTGGCACGCATCTCTTTGCTCTGCCTGAAATTGTAGAACAAGCAGCCACATGTAGTTGAAGACCCTGCATTTACAGCGACAGTAAGGTGACTGGGACTTTGAGTTAGCCTCTTGGAATCAGGTCACCTGCAGTAAATGGGTGTGTACACATGGTGTGTGTGTGTGTGAGCCTCTCACCGTTCGTGGATGAGTTTGAGCTGCACGGTCTGCTGCTCCTGCACGGTGGTCAGGAGTTTCTTGAGGTGTTCGCACTGCTGTGTGACGTGGCCGTCCTTCATCACCTGCTCCTCGCTGCTGTGGCTGCTGATCAGCTCGGACCACTCTTTAGTGTGCTGTGCTGTGATGTCTTTTACCTGCATATACACACAGTTCCAGATACACACCTCAGTCAATGTAACTCCAGGCTCTTTACATCACAGCGAGGGTTGGGTCCTATCCCGGTTTCGTCACTCACAGCTCAAAACAATACGAACCCTGTTAACTCTGAGAGTAAATCACATTATGGTGCAGGCTACTGCTCCCAAAGCAACAATGGACACATTCGTTTCTTGTTCATCTTTTTTAAGATGAATAATAAATTGCCAATAGAGTGCAAAAAGGTAAAAACATGTTTAGAGAGTATCCTTATTCATTTTGTAAAATCATGATATAATTGACTTTCCAATACTGGAAAAAAGGAGGCTTGTCTCGGGGTCAAAAGTTACCTTGACTTTGTGATCAGCGGTCAGTGTTTGGATCTTATCCTCCGTCTCCTTCTTCAGCTCTTGGCAGTTGTTTTCCCTGTGAGGAAACCACCATAAGATCATGCAGGGAAAATGTGATTGTAGAACTTTTAAAGAGACCTTTACTTTTTGTCACAAACAAAATCTGCTTTAGATTTCCAAAAGGTTGTCTAAAAGTTGTGTCCTCCTTAATATTTAGGTTTTCAAGACATTGTGGTCAAGAATACAGGATTTATTATGAATAAAATAAGGTAGCAGACACATGTATACATGATTGATTATTTTCACGTCTGTTGCTTTTCTTGCGTTTACCCTCGTTTTTTAATGGCTTTCTCTAGTAGTTTCTCCAGGGAGGTCTTCTCCTTCTCATTCTGTGACACCATCTTGTCCACCTGGGTGCAGTGGGCTTTCTGCATTGTACTTTGATCCTATTGAAACAACAACATGTTAATCACCAAGTATTTATTTCTACTTTTGAATTGCAGTTGTACCCAACAACTTCCTCCATGAGCATATTTGAGAATAATTTAGAAGCAGATATCATAGAAAAGCAGGCAGCTACAATGCAAATCTTTGATGAAAATAATAATAATAATATGTTGTTGTTGTTGTCTACATCTAGTTATGAGCCAACAGTTGTCTTCAAACAGTCAACAGATGGGTCTGGATGGCACTTGTATACATGGGTTATGCAATAGTACCTAATACTATGATAATTAATGAGCCACTATGAATGAGCGAACACTCACCACGGTCGCTATGGTACGCTCTGGTCAAAGGAAAAGCACCTTAGCAAGTATAATTTCTTACTGAACATTGATGATGTGTCCTCATGTGTGTGTGTGTGTGTTTGTTGTGGACAGACTGTGTGTGTGTGTGTGTGTGCAGGCGAACACAGGGATGAAGCAGTGAGAGATGAAAGGCGGAGCATCAATGACGGTCCGGAATAAGCAGCGGCCTCTTTGCACTACCAACAGGTCGGCTCTCACACAATCACCCACCTTTGCCTGCTTCTTCTTTAAAGTGTTGAGCTCCTTCTGTTGCTTTTTAATCAATTTAAGGTACGTCTGCAGAGGGGGAGAGGTGCTGTTATTAATCTGGTTGCAGGGAGTAGCCAGATGTTGAGAGTAGCCTTTGAGTACACATTATACATCAGACTTAAACATATTACTCTTTATCATTCTCCTTTTATGAAACCTGTACGATTACCTACGTCAGGAATGTGACCGTAACTTTTCACTTTTACTTTACAACATGATTGTTTAGCAATAACTTTAATAAAGCACACCTCTGTTGGTTGTTATTTTGAAAATAATAACATTTGAACCAACATGATTACACATTCTGTAACTCTTCTACCTTTTCTGTCCTACAGACTGAGCCCTGTGTTTAGAGTAAGTTGTTCAGTTACCCACCTTCATTAGTTTTAAGTCCTCAATGCTGACATTAGGCACGAGTGCAGTATCTGAAACAGCAGAGAAAAGTCATGTTTTAACAACAAACATTCATATGCATGCCTTTAATGTGTTTAAGAGTCAGTGGATACCCTTTTTGTTTTCTGCGTTGTTATTGTGAGCCAAGTTGGAGCTCTGGGCCATGTCCGAGCTGGCCTGCGGTGTGACGTTGGCCTTCACCGTGTCTCCTTTCCCTTTCCCCTTCTTGTCATTCTTTGAGCTTCCACTGGGAACGTCTGCTATGTCATTCTACAAAAAGAAATAATTCAATTAGATGGTAAGGCACACTGTTATTTGGATGCAGGTATACAGAGTTTAAAACTTAGCTATAACAACATATAACATGTAACATAAGTGTTGCCCAGTCAATCAGGTACAGTTCTGCAAATGGAGCTGAGCATTTTCTATTAACTCAAACCGAAGGATCAGGTGTGTGTGTGTGTACCGTGTCAATCCCCAGCGCCTTCATCTGGTCAGCTCTTTTCTCTGCTATGGTCAAGAATTTCTTTGGGTCCGATAGGGCATCCACAATTGCTAAAACACACAAAACAATGTATGAGTATAGTACAGGAGAAAGAAAAGATGAATTAATAAAAAGGTGGGTTAAAGGATTGTTGGATGTCATGTTGAACCACATTTCCACATAACACCTAAAGTATGACAAAACTCTAAACTATTGTTTATTTAAAGCCTATCAAAATGAGGGTCAATATATCAATCTGCTTTCTTAGATTCTGTTGTATAGGTTTATGTGCATGTAAATGGTCCGCAGAGGCTAAACTCCAAAAGTTCCCTCTAGACGGAGTTTCTCTCCCCCACTCGCCTTATGATTATGAATGGCAGTAGGATGTATTGCCTTGCTCACACAGATGTTGGGAAACTATCACAAAAGCGATCCTCCTCTTGCATGATCACCTTGACTACTACAGCAATGTACTGAGAAATGATACCAGTGAAGACTGCAGTAGGCTCTAGCTTTATTTTGAGCCCGAGTAGAGCGCAGTGTGTCTGGCAGGGAAGTGGTTCTGGCAGCAGATCTTCTAATGGTTACAGTAATGGTTCCTCAGTGCAAGCCCCTTGGCTTTATTTAATGACGATGCCAATATCCTGCTCATTTGTATGCTTCTGCCTGTTTTAAACTGTCTATTACTGCAGATTCACTGTCATCATCATTTGCGCCATGCCATTACTCTGAATGCTCAAACCAAGCCAAGGCAGAGAGTAAGTGAGCGTGAGAGCAGAAGAGAGTTGCCTTGCTTTCCTTTTTTTCTCTTCTCACCACAGGCTACAGAAACAACTTTATTATCAGTAATGAATCAACGGAGCAGTAATACAAAGTATGTCGGTGGAAAACTTTAAATACCTTTTTTTGTTTGATCCAAACACTCCCATGCCCAAAACATAGTACGTACCTAGAGCTCCTGGCCTACACAAGCAGGGTCACAGTTAAGTCTTAGAAAGGTGGAGGCCATGGACCATTTGAAATAGTATGTGGATGATTTGTTCAAATGTTTGAGTCATATCTCCTGTATCCTCAGTGAAAGGGTTGCATTAAGTTACATTGTCAAATGGTTGCTTGTTCAAATGATTGATTAAAGAGTATATCAGAGCAGAAGGACATAAGCTCATCTACAGTAGATGGTGGTTTATTGGGGACAGAGGTGGAGCACTTTTATCACAAAGTACCTGATCAGCAAATAGGGAGAAAGTAAGGAGGGGGCAGTAAGCGCAAATGCATGATCATTAAATGAGGCAAACACTCCTCAGTAAAACTAATTTCAATTGAATGCCAAAATAGGAAAGCCAGTTTGAGTCTAGCTAGAGTAAAGGCATGTATTCATCTTGTGCAGGTAACGCCAAATGTATTCAGAATCTGTGACCTTGTTTTGAAAGTATAGATATGAGAACCTCTGAATATTACCTGCCCAGTATTGTAAGTATAATTGAAGACCAATCCCTTGCATTGTTTGGGACTTCGCGTGAAAGTTTTACGAGTAAGAGATAGCTTACCATTCCAAATAAACCTAGAAAGACTTACATCTGCATTTACTGAACACCTCTGAGAATAAAGCAATATACATTAAGATTTTGTATGCGTGTTTTCCTCACCTCCAAAGCCGTCGGGCACGTATGTCTTGAGGATGATTTGGCAGAAGATGGTGGGCAACGACAGGGGCTTGTTGCCCTCGTTCCTCAGCGAGATGTGACGGTAGCCAGCCTGCAGGCCGTCCAGAGGCAGGATGCGCTGACCAATCAGCTTGTTGTTGTCGTCGTAAACGGCGATGCGCAGGACCGCCAGATCGGGTAAGATCACCTAGGAGGGAGGGATTTAGGGAAATGGAGGTTGGGAGGAAGAAGATGGGGAGGTGAAGAGATGTGAGGACAAAAAGTGTTACAGAAAATAAAAGTCACAGTTAGGGTTGTACATTATCCATGTGGAACCGTAGGAAGTCTCCTAAATACATTCTGGTGTAAAAATAAGTTAACAAAAAACTATTCTGAGCCATTGGAGTTAAACAGTCTCTGTTTTAAGCTAAAGCAGAAATGGCATCATTAAGGGGGGGGGTCAAGGAGGACACTGCAGGGGACGGTCACAGTGTGAAATGGGGAAAAAGGCATGAATGCAGCGACACAGCATATCTGACTACTGACAAGACCATCTCCACAGCTAGTACACACGCAGGGAGTACATCTTGTGTGCATGTGTTTGTATGTGTGTGTACATTGTGTCTGGGATGAGCCTGACTGGCCTTGTTTGTGGAGATAAGTGAAAGGAGGATGATTAATACCCAGACGGAGAGGGAGCTAAGAGATAAGATGGAAGAATACTCACTATCGATGAATGGGTAGAAGCACCTGCTTGTGTTTACGTGTGTATTACGCAAATGTGGCCTTGCTGATGTACAGTATGCGAGTGCTGCTGGTGTGTGTTGTTGAGTCATCCCGACAGTGATGTGTTTAGGTGCATGAGGAAGGTATGGCAGTATTTGAGGGCATTTGTAGATGTGAGAAACGAGTCCTGCCAGCACCTCTGCTTGTGATGCCCCTCTGATAGCACTGTGTAAGTGTGTGTGTGTGAGCAGAGCAGCACTGCGGCAGGCTGTGATTGATGGTGTGTGTTAGGAAGCTGGAGTCACAGTCATGGCTGAGAGACTCCTCATTCTGCTGAGAGCAGCACTATTACCAACACTCTTTCGCTCACTATCCCTGGTCCTTCTCCTTTGTCCTCCCCTTTTTTCTTCTTTCCACCTAAATTGTTTTATTTCCGTTAGTTTTTCCTTTATTCTTGAATCACTCCCTCCGTCTTGCCTTCCTCCTCTCATCTTTACTCTTGCTAGAACTGACATCTTACTGTATATTTGTCTTCATCCCCTATTTCCTTGTGACGACACGGTGTTGGAAATAGTGCAGCACATTTGTTTTACCTCACTGTGTCTGTTATCTCTCCCTCTCTGCTCCCTCATTGGCCAGCAAGCCCTTTCCCCTTCTCACTACCTTTCTGAAGACGAAGGGCTCCTCGTTGTAGAGAGGGTTCAGTCCGTTGTTCATCACCATGCGGGTGCGGAACTCCTTCCGGATGGTGTCCGTCGGCAGTCCGTACATGTCCACCTCAACGTACGTGCCAATTTTCTTGTCTGACAGGAACTGTCCAGAGAACACCTTAAGTAAACATTTTAAAAGAGGACATCATTAGGAATATTTATTTGGCAGACATGGATTTCACAAGATCACTAGAAGTAGTAACTATTGACTTATTTAACATTATGTGGTACATTCTAGTACCATCTACTAATGTTTAAAATGTGTAAGTTGTGTTTTAAACAAACTACTCCGCCCCCCTAGATTTTAATCCTACAACAAAACCAAGCCTCAAATGGACCCTTGTATAAATACGAGTATTTTATATGGATACGTTTTATAAAAAAGTACTGTAGTTTTCCTTATTATTTATAGGGTTGAACAGTTCTCCTAGACGAGTACAGGGTCCCATGGACTGACCTGAACACTGCAGGTTGCTGCGATGACTCCGTCCACAGGCGTCTCTGAGAAAGGGTCAAACATCCTGTCTGACCGCCGCATGAAGTCAGGCTTCAGCAGGTACCTGATGACACAACATCAATCCACCTTTTAGATCACATGTTGAAACACATGTTAAAACACTGGAATGAAACAACATCCTAATAACAATATACTCTTGATGACACAACATCAATCCACCTTTTAGATCACATGTTGAAACACTGGAATGAAACACAACATCCTAATAACAATATACTCTTGATGACACAACATCAATCCACCTTTTAGATCACATGTTGAAACACTGGAATGAAACACAACATCCTAATAACAATATACTCTTAATAGTTTCTACAATTATTTAAATGTTAATTTACGCCCTAAAACAATGTATTGGGAATAAGGAGGTACTTAAGGTGTGTGCGCGCGTGTGTGTGTGTGTTATCCCGGGGCCAGCTGAGTAGCATTAGTAATGATGGGTGTCTGCAGAAGCCCTGATCTTCCCACATATGAGATTCCAGCATTAGCAGTGAGCGCTGCGCCTCAGGGACAGTATTAGAGCCGAGGGACGAGACAGGAAGAGATAGATGACTGCAGAGAGCCTCAGAAGCGGGTTTACGTGGAGCCCGCTTCCCCGAAGCACTCATTGGCTCTCAGGGCAGACAGTAACTATGGTAGCCGCTGGCAACCACTAATGAGATGTGACAAGCTTTAATTGATGAGCTTCGGATAGGGGCGGAGGAGGGAGGGATGCGACGGATAAGAACGAGCTAAGGACAGGAGTGAGGAGCTGTTCTCACCCGCAGGAGCCGTTGTACTCGTACTTTCCTTGGTTGAGCTGCATGGCCAGATCTGAGAGCGGATGAGAGAAGTGTTGATGACAGATATTACTCACAAACAACAACATTTGAAAGCAATTCATATAATTTGCATTGTTTTCTGTTGAACTTGTTTTTTCCACTTAAAGACTTTGTGTCCTTTATATTTTCTCTGACATTTCTCTTCTTTTTCTTCCCTCTAACCATGTATTACTCCATCACAGAAACCCCCCCCCCCCCCCCCTCCAGGCTAGCACATGCTCAGCTCCCAGCAGGCCATATGGTCCGACCCCTTTTGCCTCTGGCCATGGGGCAGCAGCTGTTTTCCAACAGGCATCACTGGTACATAGGTATGCATGTGTGTGTGTTTTTATCAGTTGTTCAGAGGGAAAACAGATGAAGTGTGTGTTTGTGTGTACTGTAGGTTCACGCATGCATAACCTAATGCTGTAAAATGACGTGCAAACCATTTGCAGAGCCTGTAAACTAAAATCTGTTGTTCCCACAAGTGTGTATGGTTCACAAGTGTGTATGGTTAGGGAAGACAGTTAATTGCAAAGGGGGTGCATGATTTAGATTTATGTCACAGTATGCTGACATACTTTATTTGCCTGATCTTGTATTTAGTCGGTTGTTTTTATAAAGCAACAAATACAGCAAGAAATAGCACTATGGTTTTCCTAAACAAAAAGCTTATGAAGGTATTTGTGACTAAGCACAGACTCGAGGAGGTTGGTCAGTGTCTGGAATAACATGGTGCCGCGTAAATGTGGTATGCATTGTATTGGAAGTAGAAAGTTCCAGGACAGATCTCTAAAAGACCTTGGCCTATACTTAAAAGTCATCAGAAAATAAATGCTTATTTTGTAATGTAGGACTGAACATTTTAAACAATGTAATCCAAACGGATTCAGCTTTGTAAAGTCCAAATGTTCTAATTGTTCTTGGCATGTACATTTGGATGTATGCTATGACTGGGGCAGTGAGGCTTGTTTATCAGTGACTCCATGTTTATCCTGACAACACAAAGAAGATGCTTTCTGTGTGCTGTAAGAATATGAAAGGTCAGAAGTTCACTGCATGCTGCGCTTTCTCTTGGATCAGAAGGTCAAATGAGTGCTTGCATTTGGTTACACATGTGTGCTTGGAGGATGTTTGTGCTGTATGTGGATTACTTGATATGGGGGTGTGTGTGAGGTCAGAGGTCACATGTTGTGTGCTGTGGTACCTGGGGTCTGGAAGTTGAGTGAGACCATCTGGCAGCCTGCGTTCCAGAAGATCTGTGGCATGTAATTACTGGAGTCCACCCGGCCCCCTTTGGGGTAGATACGGCTCATCTGACGCTTGTTGTAGCTGCATGGACGCTCAGGAATTTATTTTTTATATTTTTAAAGAGAGAGCATGTGTGTTCCTGCACATGTGTGGGTATGCATCGGAGTGTGTGTGTGTGCGTCAAACAGACTGCAGGACTATTTTTAGTGTGAACAGCTTGGGTCAAGCCGTCCCATTGGAGCGAGAGAGAGAGAGAGAGAGAGAGAGAGAAAGAGAGAGAGAGAGAGAGAGAGAGAGAGAGAGAGAGAGAGAGAGAGAGAGAGAGAGAGAGAGAGAGAGAGAGAGAGAGGAGAGAGAGAGAGAGAGAGCGATTATGTGTGTACGTTTGTGTCAAGCCAAGTCACACTGGCCTCTGGAGGCCTGCGGTTCTTTTCCAAGAGCAGAGTGGAAACTCATTTGGCTAAAAAACATCCATTCTGACCTGCCTTTCAGCTCTCATTTAGGTGACCTCAATCTATCATTTAAAAACTGTAGATTTATCAGAAAGCTACATACTGCTTAGCACACATAGCAGATAGACACAGGTAGCAGCTAAAGAACCACATTTTCCCCATAGGATTTGCTAGAGACCTCAAAACGATGATTTATTCACAAGGCGTGCAGACAAATGAATAATCATGTTGCTTAAAAATTGGAAGATGTTTAAATAAGCTAATGTTAGCAAGCAGTTTGATATCATTACATTTTAAGCTGATAAGATAATGTCACATGTTGTTTCTGCTGCCCCTAAGTGACCAAAAACATCAGCCATGTTTAAAGCATTTTGTTCAGATTTTGGTGAAGTAGCCATAGTAGGGATGCCTTCACTTTCAGTCACCTTGGATATTCACTATGGTAAACAAAGATTTCCTTAATTGAATAAGATGAGTGCTGTAACAATTTGACAATACCACTTCTTATGTCTTAAGGCAATTATAATGCTCAGATAAATGCAGCACAGCTAAGGCCAAAGGATACTTGACAAACTCGATGGCGTTGGTCTTCAGATAGCCCAAACCCACAGACTCGTTGAATGACGACATGTTATGGTGAATGTTCCTTTCTGAAAGACACAACAAAGGGGATAGAAAGTGCTTTTGACATTTTGCTTTTACCAGAGCAGCACATAGAAATAAACCACACAAATATACTGAAATTAATCCATATTTGAATGTACAAGAAGCAGGACTGCAGTAGAAACACCAATAGAGGAAGTCGAAGCTCACCCTCCGCCACGTCAAAACTCTGGAACTTGACGGGCTGTGCGTAGTTGACCATGGCTGAGAGCCACGGGTGGATGTTAGTGGTGGCTCCTACATAGGTGTACTGAGCTATCAGAGCCTCCTCAGAGTCTTCCGCTTCTTCTGCAACCTGCGCAGGACAGAGACACACAAACACCCGTTACACACACAATCACATACACACACTTAAAAATGGATTGGTTTGATATATGAGAGTGTGACAAAGTGTAGCAGCAGTCATGCTCACCTTTTTGTTATTGTCTTGGTCAGATGCTTCCGAGATATCTGTGGCGTCTGTTGCTTCTGTGGCTTCAGACATCTCCGTCACTTCATCGTCCGGCACCTGGAAACACAGACAGCGCTCCATAATATGTTTCTTTATAATATCAATGTCCATTCTTAATTAAGACTTATTTAATGGATATTACCCAATTATATAAAACACAATAAGTTGTAGTTGCTTCTGTCAAGTTTCTGATAGAAGCAACCCTTTAGATTTCTGGCAGTGTAAATAGTTAATGTGAGCAATTCAGTTGTTAACAAAGTTAAGAGTGACATCCCACCTTCTTGGTACTGTTGCTGAGGTTGTTCTCCTTCTTGGAGCTGACAGCGTTGCTCTGGGAAACACTGTTGGCCTCTGACAGACTGCTGGGGGCCTCAGAATTTAACTCAACCTCCTTTTCTCCTACACACAAACAAACAATGAGACTCAGACATTTATCCTATGATAAGGTTTCCTGTTGTGTACTGTACATGTAAGCTTAAACCCTTTTTTAACACACACACACACACACACACACACACACACACACACACACACACACACACACACACACACACACACACACACACACACACACACACACACACACACACACACCACACACACACACACACACACACACACACACACACACACACACACACACACACACACACACACACACACACACACCATTCTCTGTTTCCTCTTCAATCTCCTCTCCCATAATGATGGCAGGTGTGTTGGTCTCTCCTGCCTCCATGTGTTTCTTAAAGGCCTCTAGCTGTTCTGTATGACAAACAAACACACATGCGTTTATTAAACAAAGCACTGATAAACAGACGTTAGAAAAGTCAGCAGGCTAAGTTGTGTACGTACTCTGTTCCACTTCAGGTTTCAAGCGTTTGTTTTTGATGAGGATTTTACGTTTGAGTTCACCTGGAGAGGGTAAGGGGCGCCCAGATTCAATCTGCCCAAGATAACATAACAAACATAAACATTAAAACATAGATAACCATCATCCCAATGGATTTGACTGATTTGGTGAGACTTTTTGAATCAAAGAGAGTATCTACCGGATAGTTTTCCAGAGGCTGTTTGAGGAGGAACTCGCCAAAGGTGTCATCGCAATACTTGGCCATCTTGTACTGCTGTGGTTTACTGCAGAGACACACAGAAGAGCATCGGGTCAACCTACTGTATCTATAAAAAATGACATAATTGTTGTGTAATAACACCTTTGCTTACGGTAGACATACCTGCAATGGTTTTCAAAGGACAAAATAACAGGGTAGTCTGAGGTCACAAATGCTGTTTCCTTGATGGCTTGGATAACATCCTGTTGGAAGAGGAAGAAGGATAAAAACAATAAAGGGGAGAAGGAGAAGAGAACAACGCTGTGATATATGTAATATCATAGGCTCAGCACAAGAGGGCAGGCAAGCCCAATGCAATAACATAGAAGCAGCCAGAAAAAGACTGGGGAAGGGAACGATGGTGTGCGTATGTGTGTACCTTGAAAAGGATGTCTGTGCACATGGCCTTCCCATGAGTGATGATGGGCTCCTGGTCCTCTCCTTTACCGTCCCAGCAGTCCAGCTCCACACATCTGAAAGAGGGAGAGCAACAGGAACTGCATGAACCCACTGATGATGTACATTTCATGTAATATACATATATAAGAAGTTTAAACTGTGTGTGTTTGCATTAATTGAATAAGACTGCACACCTGCATCCAGACAGCAGGACTTGGCGGTACATCTCCACAGAGGACTTCCCTCCAAACTGTCGCCCCGTCAGGTAGGTGTTGTGGGACGAGCTGATGAAGTAGTGGGCCAGCGGCTGATCCATTTCCTGATACAGCTGCAGCCGGTCCAAGAAAACAGGAGCGTTTTCGTCTGACATCAGGTACCGGCAGAATCCATCACTGGACATTTGACCTACGGGATAGGGAACCAGGAAGTTGACCAAAAATCGTTTTAAAAATGTGCTATATAAATAAAACTTGATTTGATTTGAAGTGTAAGGTAGTACGAATGAAATGTAACCGTCATTTTTTCTTAATACAATTTGAACAATTAGTGGTCGTTACAATGAACTTTAAATTTGTTTTACTTAGACTTAAAGTAACATTATTACTATGATAGACAGGATTAAAATCAAAAGTATTTGAGAATTATAGATTAAAGAAATTCTGGATATGCATACATTTTCCTTTTAATTTTGTGTTTGCCAAGGAGGAGCACTATCAGTTCATTTTATGTTTGTAGACATTTTGACAGAACTATGCCAATAGTCTCATATAATATGCTGTAGTTTCAAAGGTACACAGGCAGATGGCAGCATAGCCTAAAAGATGTCCCCCTCCTGCTTCCCTTTGTCGCTCTCTACCTTTCTTCTTCAACTCGTCATCTCTCTCGTATTTCTCGACGATCTGCATGGCTCTCTTGGGGTCGTAGAACGGGAACAGGATCTCATTTAATCTAGGGTCACGCTGGTTCTGAGGAGCAACACGCACACACAGGGATTAAATCACTGGCATATTATCTGTAGGATCTTTCCACACAAAGTGGATATAGCGCAAGAAACATCTTCCATTGACAAACAGGACAGGGGCCAACCAAATGCAACATGGGAAACGTACCATCGGTGCTCATTTCCTTATTTTGATTTAATAATATAAGTAAATCAAAATAGTTTATTTTAGTCACTTTTCTGGTCTTAAATGGAGAGCACTTAGGTATAAATAGGAGGAAACAAACACAATGTCATTTCTAAGATGTCCTAAAACAAACTGTGAGCAGTTAAGTGTTTGCTTAAAAGGAAGGAAGTGGTATGTGATGCGGAGGTTGAAGGCAGCTTTACTTTAAAAAAACAACAGCATCAAAACATTGTTATAATGTCAGTGCCCACACACACAGCCAGATGGGAATGAATCCAAACAAAGCACTGGCTCTGTTGCTCATCGATGCGCAGGACTGGGCATGAAGCAGCAACACACAGCGGGGGGCCGGGCAGGTAGGCATCCAAACACAAGAGCACAGCCACAGAAAACAGACACAGACAGCAGGAAACGAGACGAGCCGAGCAGGAAGCAACAGGACGGGAACCTCTACCCTCCCGTTGCCGTGGCAACACCAATCAGACACAAGGAGGAGAGCCGCGGTAGCCAGCACATGGGGGATTGGGATGAGGGCGGGAATGCAGAAAAGGGGAGCTGGTGGAAGTTGCCCTTGCAGGTTGACTGGAGGTTAAATACTTTGTGCACCTCATTAAAAAGGACTTTTCATTTAAGGGCTTTTAATGAGGGTCAGGGTCCGTGCAGCCGGGCAACTTCTACCCAGAGTGGGACGGGGCAGAGCAGGATGGGGTTGCAGCAAGCAAAACACAGAGAAGTTAATGAATGATAAAGAGCTTACTTCATTCAGAAAGCTGACTAACTGGTCTACAGTTAAATAATCAGTTTCTTTCCCATTGCTGCAAAGGAATTCATTAGAGAAACAAAATGTTATGCTTCTTAAAAATAGACACCCTCACAGTCATTCACACATTCAGTCAGTTACAATTAGAAAGCAGTCTTTATAAAAAGGGGGTCATACTTAAATGTTACACGTTTAGTAATAACATGTTAATAATCACTCGTATTTAACTGTGGAAGCAGTTAGTGCAGCAGGCGGAGAAACATTTGTCCTGATTATTTCAAAAAAGATGCAGTAGCTCACACTTGGGGAATATATCATTGTTCTGTTTCTGCACAGGGTAACATGAGTATAAACAATGCTGGGGGGCTACAGTTAAGTTGCTTATTTGGACGATTGGTCGTCTTCTAGTATTAATTGTGAGGTAAAAAAATCAGTAAACATGATTACCAAGAAAACAGTGGGCAGGTTTAAAAAATAATAAAAAGCAGACTCACATTTTCTTGAAGAGTTCCTCTATGTCTGTGCGAGGGCAGATCTTCTGTGTGAGCGCGTAGAAAATGTCAAAGGTGAAATCTGAAGGTTCAATCTCATCGTTCTGTGGGAGATAAACAAACCGTGAGAGATCTACACCTCCAGATTAAAGTGTCACATATCATCCGTCTGACCACTGCGGCCTTCAGTCAGTGTCTGACCTTTCCACTCGGAAGGCCGAGGTCCTTCAGAGCCTGAAAGATCCCCTTCTCGGTCTTTCCTGATGCAAATGTTCGAGTAATGCTGTGAAAGAATCAGAGAGAAACACAGTGTGAGACAGATGAGAGTCACTGGGATGGCCAAATAATTGTACCAAATATCTAATTTATTCTTACCCTCTCACAGGAATTTTACCATTCACATTGGTCAGGAAGCACATTCTCATCCAACTAAATGAGACATGAAAAAAAAACAATTAGGATATTTCTCATACCAGAGTTGTACTTCGTAAAGTTTAGTGAAATCAAAAAACTAAAGTGCTAGAAGTGTTCTAATGTAAAATGCACTCACTGTTTCTTGAGGCAGGTCATTGGACAGACGTTGTTTGCCTTAAAGTTGTGAATCACTGACCTGAGACCCTCGATCCATTTCTGCAAAATAAACAAGCACCAGTGTTCAGGACACACACTGTCAACACACTGACCAACCAGCGCCTGCACACACTCCCAGAGTGTGCATTGTGTTTAGAAGTGAGTGGCATGGGGGAAATAAACACAAGCAAATCAATTGCCTTCACACGCACACACGGTTGATCACACACACACACACACACGGTTGATCACACACACACACACACACACACACACACACACACACACACACACACACACACACACACACACACACACACACACACACACACACACACACACACACACACACACACACCACACACACCACACACACACACACACACACACACACACACACACACACACACCACAACACACACACACACACACACACACACACACACACACACACCAACACACACACACCACACACACACACACACACACACACACACACACACACACACACACACACACACACACACACACACACACACACACACACACAGATAGAACAAGGGATTCATTGTTTTCTGCCATTTCCTTGATTTTATGAAATGTAGTTTGTTTCTTTTCTCTTAATATGCTTATTATTACTTGGCATTCTTGAAAGATTGTCCGTTTTATATCCGTGCAAATAAAGCATAATAAATGAATCAGACAATCTCATCTGTTCCAAACTAAAATGAATTAATGAGTGAGAACAAGATGGATGGAGTGGCAGTCAGATTTCTCAAAGAGCTTTTTTTGTAGATGAGTGGGAAGAAAATCAGAGGTAGAGTGAGATAGTAGACAAAGAGCGAGACAAAAAGGATGAGAAAATAACAGCATAAGCAGGAGCGCGGAGGTCTCAAAGGGAGATCGAGATGAGGTGAGACAGGGAGAAATGACTCATTCCAAATGTGTCTGTTTATCAGAGAGAACCAAGGCCGCGTAGGAGTTAGCATGTGAACCATTCACCTAGCAATTTGCTTTCTGAAGTAATCATTTGCTGTGTAAGGGTTCCATATGATGTGGAAGTGTTAAAGGAAAGTGTGGGTGAACTCAATGTGGTAGGCAGAGTTGATACCAGCTTTATTCCCAGAACATGTTTTTCTAAACAACAAAACAACCTGAAAAAAAGACGGATTTGTCAAAGCAGCACTGACTTTTGATATGAGGAACATCAAACTAATCCTCCAGTTCTGCAGGTCATACATATTGTATCATTTCACTTCTCCATTCATAAGAAGTATTTACCCGGGCTGTGTCCGGGCTCTCGGCCACCATGAACACGAAGTTGAGGTTGACCAGGTCTGTGCCGCTGCAGATGCAGATGATGCAGCCCTCTAAGTCCGACTCTGTCTTTCCAAGGGCCTCGAATGATGCCAAGATCTTGGGTTCCTGAGAAAAAGCAAAATCAAGAAGGGCGTCAAACAGATGGACAAATACATGCCTCAAAAGATGACAGCAAGAAACAGAAGCATCCCGAGAAAGAAACGGGGATGGAAACAGAAGTGGTCTACAGTGATGTGTCTTCATTTGGACTAAGTGAGGTCCCTTAGTAGTGCACTGCCATATTGTGCACTGAAAACATTAGTGCAGTGTGTGAATGTCTCAAAAACAGATGGTGTGCACTCACAGGAAGTGACGATCGCCGCTGTTAGCTAGCTAGCTACGATCCTTTGCAGAACTAAATCAATACAGACGGCTCAATTAACCCTATAAATGTATCAATGGCCCCTTTTTAACCCCATGATAGTGGTAGGTTCCTTAAATTGTGAAAAAAAACCATCACTTTTATTTGTACAGTGCTATGTTTACTGGAGCAACCGCAACAGCTACAGTATATTTTACTTCCTGTATGTAGCCAATATGGCAGCTGTTGGGTGGGAGAAGTATCCACTATCCACACTCAACTTTTAGACCGTTATGATTACTCATACAGTAGTGCACTGCCTTTTGCCATACTTTGCACACTTATGAACAAAAAATATCAAACATAAGTACTTGAGTTTTTTAATTGAGAAACAGTTCAGGTGTCACATAACCTCAGAAATGTAGAGAGGTATTACATACAAATTAAAGAAATCTAAGGGGATCTCTTATTCCGGTATCTTTGCAGTAAATAGTCACAAATGACAGAACACAATGGGGAAGAAGCTTAGAGAGAAGGCAGTTGAAATGTTTACTGCTGTTGTAGAAAAGCCTCAGGAATATGAGGATCATGTCTGAGAGACATAAAGCTCTGTGTCAGCCAAAAATGGATACAATGGACATTCATCATGGAGGACCAGATTACAATAATACATTCAAAAAACAACTCAGCGGCTCGATGATTTGGATGTGTTTCACAGTGGTGGAAAGCAACACTTCAGACGCCACTTTACTTGAGTAGGTAGGAGAAGGTGAGCAGACGAGTGGTGAGCAACATGATGGAACTTACAGGAAGTAGCCAAGTATATTTGAGTGTAGTTTGGTTTAATTTCAGCCAAAGCCAAATACCAATCAACAATCAAGACAGATTGATAATTATCTTGTTTTTTTTAGCAATACAGTTGACAAATGTAGGGTAATGCAATGGTGGCTTCTGAGTAGGTTTCTATTTGTTGGAAAAACAAATACAATCCTATGACACCTAAACATGACTTTCTGTCTTCTATGTCAGTGAGTCTTAATTTCTCTAAAGCAGTCAAATGTGTTTGTTTATGGCCGAAATCCAGATAATAACAAAAACCAGGGGAAATAAAGTGATTTGTAATGTGATTGAGCACACTTCATAAAAGTGGGGAAGCTCATTTGAATGCACAACAAAAGAACAATAACGATAGGGAACAGCACTATTATTGGTCCTAACTACACAAGTGTTGGCCTTTGTTTCTTATTTTCCTCACTCCACCAATAATCTCTCACAACAAAAAATATAGAAAACAACCACTGTACATAAAGGCTGAAGATATCAACCATCTATATTTAATGCTGAAAAGTAAATGGACATATTACACTAGATACCATAATATATAGCTATGTATACATTCTGACATTTAAAGACCGGAAGAAGAAGTTATTTCTCCAATAAAAAATCTCAACCAGGAAACCCACGAAAATATGATCTCACTATCAATGAAACAGCACGACTCCTTCCTCTCATCTTTTCTGATTTCCACCATCATCGTCACCATGGCAGAGCGTAATGTATTTTTGTTAAATAATTGAATTAGCTGCAACAGGCAACAGGCTCTGCTGTTTGAAAACCCCAGCCAGCCATTACCCTGTGCCATTCATCTTCTGGCTCTCATTGGATTATCTGAAACAGCTCTCGGGGGCTCGTGTCCCCGCGTCAGCCTCCGAGGAGAAGCCCTGCTCTCGCTTGTGTGCGACTGACAGAACGGTATACGATGTTTTGAGCAAACAGGAGGAGCAGCCTGCAGGCTGTACAGTCTGTATACGTGCCCTTACACATGTACACACGCACACATGTACACACATCCACACGGGAGGGCCGGGCAAACAGACCCCCTCCTGCTGTCAACAATGCGTACACAACCCGGTAATGCTTGTGTACACACCAGTGTCTCCTGTCAGCTGTTTGACTTTCAGTGGCTTGACAGGTTTGCATCCTAATTATCGGCAGGCACATGGGGATTCTCCTAACAGCTTTCATAATTCATCTATTCCGTATGATGCCAAACGCTACGACATAATGATTCACTGTCGAGGATTAACGGCATGAATCAATATTGAACATACAGGGAAACCATACAGGATTCTGTTTGTGGATCTATATTGGCTAAATAAATAACTGAATGGTGCCAGCTGCTCTGAAAATACAGAACAAAGCAGCGTGTCGGTTCATAATGGCTATTTCGAGATCAGTTTCTGATTACAAGGTAAGGGAAGGTAAGGGATCCCACAGTTTATATTGTGTTCGCAATCAAAAAGCACCATTTCTAATAATTCCTCTAAAGTAAACACAAACATTCTGATACTGTACATACATCCTGGAGCTAAACCCAGCAAGGGTTGTATAAATATTGAGTTGAATATTTCATGTTTCTGCCTCTGGAGAATCTGGTAGAGAGAAGAGGTTTAACACACAGTCCCAGATCAGTCAGTGGATCGATAGACTTCTCTAATTAAAGCAGGGATAACATGACAGACATGGGACTCCCCCTGGATTTGACCAGGAATGCCACTGCGAGCGAGCAGGAGACCGGACGCTGGGTGTGGTGGGCGGAGAGCGTGAATGTTGTACAAAACGGAAGCGAGGAAATTGTCTCTTCTCGAGGTCTCACCTTTGGGACGCCGCCGACGCGAATGCTGTTGATGAGCGAACACTCGAGAACCTGGCCTTCCTGCAGGAGAGAGACACGGGAAGATGAAAAGGAAATAGGTAGAGGGAGACAGAGAGGGGTGAGAGGGGGGAAATATTTAGAAAACAAGATGGATGGGTCACAGTGCTTTTTATTTGTTTGGCAATCATTTCTAATACACAGCGACAACACCACAAGATGTGGGTTATTATGAGAAACATCTCCACATCTCCCCCTTAATCAAGTTTCCAATACTGATAAAATGTTCTCCTTTGTTTACTGCTTTCAAGATGATTACACATGGTTCAATTTTGGAAATAATTTGCGGTGAGACAGACTCCTGCATCACAACACAGGATAAGCAGGGGTAAAGAATGCATGAAAAGAGAAGCGGACGTTGACTATGATTGATATCCTATAATCTCCATTGGGTGATTGTAAAAGCGAACGGGCATGCAGTGAAAGCAACCGGCCAGATAGAGGAAAGGCAATCAATGTAACAGAATGCATTGGAAAATAGTTATGACAAAAAAGAAACTTATAAGTATGGCCCAAATCTCTGATAGATGCAAATACAATTACATTAGAGTTTTGGGGCCTTGATAGGAACACATTATATTTGCCAAGGCGACAGTTTTAAATAACGTTTTCTTATTCAAATGGGCTTGTTAAACAAAGAATAAAGTGAAATTCCTCGTGACAAACGTGTCTCTAGACGTCCGTAAAATCACATGTTGTACTACAATACCAGAATATACCAGTATGCACTGTCCCTGTTAAATAAACTAATACAATAAATGCAGCTTACTCTGTTTATGAGTGGCAGAATTATGATTATGCTGATGTATGTGTTATGATTTTTTTTGTACATGGTCTGGAGTTTTCCAAGGACCAAGAAAGGTTTGTGTCAGGAGAAAAACGATTTCAATACGATAATAAACAAGACTAAATCGAAATACTTTGAAGAGAATACACTTTCATGAGTCGTTGAGTTTACCTTCCCCTCACTCTTCCAGCAGATGAAAAAGCCAAACTCGTCCACCGTCATCTGACAGTTGGGCTCAAAGACGTACGGGTCCTGCAGAGGAAAAAAACAACATGTTTTATAAGAGACGAGGGCTTCATCAGTCACAGGGTTTTATTTGACATGGGGAGACATTAAACAGCCGACCTTTTAAAAACACACAGGGGTTACGCAACCAGACAAACAGATGAAGCTAATCCTTCTTTTAAAAGAGGTACCTGACTGACCACACACACACACACACACACACACACACACACACACACACACACACACACACACACACACACACACACACACACACACACACACACACACACACACACACACACACACACACACACACACACACACACCACACACACACACACACACACACACACACACACACACACACACACACACACACACACACACACACACACACACACACACACACACACACACACACACACACACACACACACACACACACACACACACACACACACACACACACACACACACACACACACACACACACACACACACACACACACACACACACACACACACACACACACACACAAAATCAAACCAAGTATGTGCAAATACATTCAGTATGTATACACACACACACACACATGTTGCGTGAGGAGAGGAAACCTATTGCCAGGGCAAACACAAATGTGTCGGCTATGAACTGTTCAATGCAAACATCATCTGTCTGGAACACAGAGTGGTGCTTTAGAGGAGACAGTGAGGTGCATGTGTGTTTCTGCATGTGTGTGAGGGAGATTTAAAGTGTGTGCGCCCATCTATCAGCTCCTGTGCAACATGCAGCAGTCCTATTCTTTTCAACAGGAGTGTGAATGAATGGCCGTGTCAAAAAGCACTCAAACCACAGTTATAAAATATAAGAAAAGAATAGGAGATGGCTGCTGGGTCACTCCGACTGATATTAGTGGTAAGGAACAATGTGTCGTACTTGTAAATAATGTCTTATTTATTATGTTGCTTCAATGAGATACAATGCTGCAAAATGGATTAAGTTTGCTTTATTTGGCTACATCTTGTTATCGAAAACCACCATCGAACCATCTTCTTTCCATTAAGGAAATGGTGAGCCTGCTGTGAGTGCAGCTAAAAGCTCGCCTCTCTTAATTCTGAAATGGGACTGAAAGAGGTTTGTGAAAGATACTGTCACAGACTGTTTAGAACATACGGCTGCTGTTACACTATCAGACAACTGGTTCTTGTAAAACTATACGGTTTATGGGAACACTCAGTGCTTCCTCACAAATAGGAGCAATGGGTGGACGTGGATGGATACGAGTTAGGGTAGTCCAGCTCCCTTTTAATAAAACTACATTCTTTTCTAAGTGCCTTGGTGAGTGCAGCAAAACCAGGTTATTTGGTTTTAGAAGAAAGAAAGCAACTAGATGTGATACACACAATCTTGGAATGTGAAACACTCACTCAACACGCACATCCTATCTGTGTCACACATTATTGTACATATAAACATTACCATTAGCATTTCATAAACTGTATTAATATGAGCCATTGGATGGGTGATGAAACAGGAAGTGCTGCATATATACTCTGACCAAATGGAGCAGCAGTAAATGACTTACAGAATGGATTATTAATTATAATGTAAAAACACAAGGTAATTACTCTCATTATATCTGGTCTTTCCTTATTTTGTTATATATCCTCATTTTGGTTTAAAAGCTTTATTTCGTTTTAAGTGAATTATATTTTATTTCTGATACATTTCGAGCAATCATCATGAAGCAAAGAGAGAAAAAGTACCCTGATGCTGTCGGTATATTATATTTTCAGTGCCTCACGATTCTGACCTGTTTTTCTCTGCCTTCATTAACGACCTGTCTGGCCGTTCTGTCTCCATGGAGGCAAAACAACAGCCAGATCTTAAATAATGATTTCCAATCATGGAGACAATGACATACACATGCACACCCTACACACACACACGAGAAATCCTCTCGGCTATCAGCATGACTGATCACTAAAGATCTCTTTGACCTCTGACCTTGCTGCCTCTGGTCATGTTAATGAGGGAAACCCCTCATCACTAATTAACTGTTGGAAATCTATAGCTTATCCATAAGCCTCCTCCAATGCTTTCTCCAGGTTAGCTTGACGCAACACAACAAGAACATGTAAGGAAAATATGAAAAAGGACACAGGCTCAGTTCAAAGAGGGACACAATATCACTACATGATCTTATAATGAGTCCTTGTAAGATATGTTTTTATTAACAGGACAGAAATAACTATGTGTAGCACTGAGAGAGCTTTTGCAATGATAGGGATCCCCAATAAAGCTTTACAATGGATTGAAAAATATGTAGGAACACATACACAGACACACATTGCCTGTCTCTACAATCTGTCACTCAGTAGAAAAAGGTTTTGTGGAAAATATCTATGCTGTTCAGCATATTTGTGCCCGTGTGTGTGTGTGTATGTATGTATGTATGTATGTATGTATGTATGTATGTGTGTGTGTGTGTCCTTATGAGAGTGACTGATAAAGAGCACGTCTATGTCAGTGGGAGGACTTGGCGTACGTAATTTCAATCGAAGCAGATGTCCCCTGCAGGCTTTGTATTTGCCTGGCAACAGAGCAACAGCTATTCACTCACACACTCACACAGAAAGAAAGACAGTTCATAACATGGGCTAACATTAGTTACTGGTTTACAAATAAAACACCTATTTTGTGACTAAATAAAGGACTGTACAATTTTCTGCTTCCACACACTAAACTGGGGGGACAGGCAAGAGTTGACGTCAATGTGATTTTAACCTTTAAAGGTCTCCTATCATGCAAAATGCACCTTTGATGTCTTGTATGCATACATATGTGTCCCCGGTGTGTCAGAAAACAAAGCCCTCTCCCTTTTCCTCCGTACCCAAATCTATAAAACAACGGGAGTAGAACGGAGCTGATCCAGATTTGCGTCCGATATGACGTAATATCGGAAATGTGTGCTGGCTTTACACCCACGGCCCTATCAAGAAACGTCGCTATCAGAAACAATGCGCAACGTGTTTTGGAAGTAATATGATCTTTGTTTACATTAGCGAGCATCGCGAACACTCAGAGCTATCCTGTACTGCAGAGAGTATGTGTAAAAAATCAGGATATAAAAAGAAACTCTCCTTGTAGTAAACCCGCAAGAGAAAAAGCATTTGAGCTCCATACGGTTTCAGAAATAATCCTTGATGTGGTTTTGAACATGATATGGCTTTTAATCACGGCAGCATTTAGCTGTATCTGGGTAGAATTCTCCTGATCAGATACTCAGCATAAGCACCCCCACTTATGTATATATATTTAAACACATTTTTTTTTTTTTTAAAGCTTTAGACCCAGAATCAGCACTTCTCTAACAGGGCTGAAACAGAGGGATATGAGGGATGTGGCTGAGTGCTGGACTTGGAATCAGGGGGTACCAAGTTCGAGTCCCACTGCAGTCAGCATGTCGTTGTGTCCCTGGGCAAGACACTTCACCCCAAATTGCTCCTGTGGGGATTGTCCACAATATTGAATGTATGTAATGGCGCGTTTCCACTGCAGGCCTCGCTCGGTTTGGTTAGGCCTTATTAGGCCCGGCTCACTTTATGCTGCGCTGTGCAGTCAGCATGTCGTTGTGTCCCTGGGCAAGACACTTCACCCCAAATTGCTCCTGTGGGGATTGTCCACAGTTTTGAATGTATGTAATGGCGCGTTTCCACTGCAGGCCTCGCTCGGCCTCGCTCGGCCTCGCTCGGTTTGGTTAGGCCTTATTAGGCCCGGCTCACTTTATGCTGCGCTTCCATTACAGTTTAGGAACTGGGGTAGTTACTATAGTAACGCAGTGTAGGCGGAGCCGTGACGTCATCTTCAATGAGAGCCCCAGAAAAACAACACAGCCGTTAGCTCTTAGCACTCAGAGCTCACAGCTCTTCATATCTGTTCAGAAACTAGACAAAAGTTAAACAAGTACAAACCACAGACTGCCTGTGTCATGGCGAATACAGTCGCTGGTTTATTTATGTCTGTATAGGCCGTTGTTGTGAGTGTGGACGGTCGGAGCATATATAATGTTAGCTTAGCCAAGCTCCATTTAGAAAACACGCATTTTAAAAGGGTTTTTCGCCTGCCGTCTGTCTGCAGACTTGTCAAAGCATTAATTCATGGTTTTTACTAACCGGTATCAGTATGTTGTTACTTCGGCATCATTTAGAAATGTGTATTACAATTAAATCACGGTCAAATATGTTCATCTTGTTGTAGTTGTAGCCCCCTTGCCAGCGATTCTCTCTCTAGTTTAGCATACTCAGCCCGACTCAGCCTGGTTGTTCCTGGCCCTAGAACCACGATTTAGTCGGGCCAGAAAAAAGGTGAAAAAGTAGCCCCGGGCCAAAACTAGGCCAAGTGGAAACGCAACCAAAAACGGGCACTGCACGGCACGGCACGCTTAAAGCGAGCTACCCGCTGAAGTGGAAACGCGCCATAAGTCGCTTTGGATAAAAGCGTCTAACAAGTAATGTAATGTAATGGATGTCTAAAATGCATGATCTCTGATCTCTCTGGTATTTTGAGCAAAACACATGATCATAGACATGTTTTTTATATATTTTTAAATATCTGAGACCCATAATATATGCCTAAAAATAGCATGATAGGAGATCTTTAATGTGAATGGCAGGAGTCAACCCTATTACCATTTAGGCCAGTCCTAACCCTGTCCTTCCTAAGCCTGGCTCGTATTCACGGCAGAAACACACCGAGGACTCTTCAGAAGCGCCCCAGCCTAGTTATATCTCTCACAGGCTCCGCCCTCTACTGGACTCTAGGGGTACTACCTTACCCTGCGAGCATTCTCCCACTGAGACTTCTACAGACGTAGCCGGCCTTGGGCGGGCCTACCTGAATGCGCGCGCATTACACCGTATAAAACGGAGGCCTCGCCTCCTGACTATCATCCTTTTCTCTTCATCAGCGGAAGTGATTCCACGAGAGACTGAGACGTTTGAAAGAAGAAGAAAGAGTTATCATACCTCCAGGGAGTCGCCACTGCTAGAGACCCGGGCCTGTCCTTCGTGCCCTGGCTGAAATAGCGGGCGCCGATCCCCACCACCTTTGCTTCGAGTGTTTGGGGGACCAGGATATGGCCGAGGCGGTGCCATTCACGTTCGCCATTCCTTCCGGGTCTGGCGTCCATGGAAGTTCACCGCCCAGGGCTGTATTCTCCCTGGATGATGATCATGGCGGCGGGTGTGTGGGCTACTCACTCATTGCTAGACCTAACCAGGTCAGAGCGATTATTGGGCCGTAAGGCCGAATAAGTAGCTTGGTCCACGGGCCTTGCCCCAGGCCCAGTTCCCCCGGGGACCGGTGCTCCACATGATATAGGGTTGACCCTACTTCCTCACAGGCCGCCGCCGCTGCCCGCCGTGTGATGTCCCTGGGATATCACGCCGCGTGGCACTTTTCAAAGAGGATCGTGTTGATCTCCTGGGAGCCCCCGTGTTTACGGAAGGGCTCTTTGGATCGATCTCCTTGCTCACGGGATGAGGAGCAGAGTCCTGCATCGGGTCGGGTACCCGCGAAAAAAAGGTGATTCGCGGGTGGTATTTTTTCAAACGCTTTTTTCCGGGTTCGGTTCTGGGTAAAACAAAGATGATGCGGGTCGGGTCGCGGGTATTGCATAATAAATATATTAAAATAATAATAATTTAATTTAATGTTTAAATCCTCAGACCTCTCCCCCGCATAATCATAACCTCTGCAGCGCATCAATCTGCTGCTGTGCGCGCCACATTCGAAATGGAGGTGAAGCTCTCTAGCGGAGAATACAGCATTTTCAATAACACTTCCTCAAGAGCGAAATCCAACGTCTGGGAGGCTTTTGGTGTCATCCTAGATCAGTGTTTCTCAAACTTTTTCATACCAAGGACCACTTAACCAATAAAAAAACACTCGCGGACCACCTAACTCCACAAATATCCAAAAACACATCGTTTTTTACAAATCGCCTGAAAATGGTACAAACAAATGGCCACATGTGTGATGAAGGTGTTTATCTGGGCTATATCATGCAATCAAAAGTGAAACTTAAGCTCGGTCCATTGCGGAGATATTCCCGAGAGAGTGCGGAAAACTTAAATGTATTTATTTATTTCAAATGTGAAATTTTACCAATATATTCACGGACCACTAGGGGGCGCTCACGGACCAACCGTGGTCCGCGGACCACACTTTGAGAAGCACTGTACCTAGATGGAGAAAATAACCAACATCCCACGCCTTTTGAGACAAATATGCAACTGCGTGTGTTAATAATTGCACGTTTTCACTGCTCATATAGGCTATACGGGTTCGGGTCGGGTTCGGGTCGGGTTGCGGATCTTGTGCCGACAGGTCGGGTCGGGTTGCGGAACTAATTGGCAATATGTGCGGGTAGCGGGGCGGGTTCGGTATTGCACGTCGCGGGTGCGGGTCTTGAAAATCAGACCCGTGCAGGACTCTGATGAGGAGTAGTCGCAGTGTGGCTGCTTCTTGCCCATTCCCAGAGGAAGAAACACTGTCCTACACTCCCCGCCCCTGCTGTAAACCCCAGTATAGGGAGCCAGTAGGTGGGCGTGTGCACGTGAGTGGAATAAACCGAGTGCTGTCAAAGCACTGTGCGGGTTCAAGAGACGCTATTGCCGGCGTGCTGTCAGAAAACACACCTTGCCTGGTATAATAGCTCCGATTAATGCATTTCACCGTTGCAATGGGAAATACAGCGTTAATACGTGGGCGCGCGGCCCTCGTGAGAGTGGCCGCGGTGCGTTCAGGGACCCCCGCAGGAGAACGGTGGTTTACGTTTGTAAACTCTAGTTCTGGAGTGAGGTGTGTGTGGGAAAAATGCATTCAGTAAAGACTATTGCATTTATCCCAGAGTAAGAGTCATTTCTCTCCACAATTCCACTTTTCCCCATAATGTCCGTTTCAAAGAGACGGCATTGTGACGGCGCACACGGCCCCCCTCCCCCGAGGGCGGGCCACGATGCGTTCACAGACCTCAGTAGAGAGGTGAGACGAAGGGAGAGGTGCCGGCACGGAGATCCTGTGCCCGCGGCGCCCTCCACCTCTTCGGCTCACCCCGTGGAACCGGCGTTCCGGCACTCACGGGGACGGGCTTTCCGTCTTTACGGATCTGGCTGGCGGGGGGAGAAAATCTCTCCGCCCGGGACGAGGGGGCGAATCCCTCCTCCTCCCTTTATAATGCACAGATCACTACGTTTTCTAATAAGAATTAGGTTGATCTGTATCCAAATCTAATGCGGCTTTCACACCAGCGCTTTTCCCTTTCTAGCTCCGAGCGGGAGCTTTTCTGGTTCAGCTCCGGTTTACCTTTTCTGCTCCCGCTCTGTTCACACCGCCCAAGCTGCCGCTGCTGCGTCATGACGTCACCGTTTACGTGCCTGCTTCATAAAATCCAAACCGCGCGGAAATCCCTCACATCGACAACAACAACAATGGCCGATTGTATTGAAGCGCTGTTCGCTTTGGATATCCTCTTACGAAGCGAAATGGAAGGCATCGGACGACTTTACTTGGAACTTTACAAACATCACATGCGAAATGCAAGACTTCTTTGTGGTCTTCAGCATCTACTTCAACCCGCCTCGACGTAAGAGAGACGTAAGCGACGCCGCCTCTTAGCTCCGAAGCTCTTGCCTCTAGACCAGGGGTGCCCAACCAGTCGATCGCGATCGACCGGTCGATCGCGGGGAGATTCCCAGTCGATCGCGAGATGTGTCTAAAAATAGAACAACAACATTCTGTTTTATCGTTAATGTCCTATAACATAATCTTCCCGTGCCAGAATAATGCACTTGAACGCATCAAAGCTTTGTGATTGGCCGGCGTGACTCCATGTGTCGGGGCGTGGCTGGTGAGCAGTGGGCACTATTTCGCTGACGTTGTCCGTGTCAACAGGAGTGACAGTCCGCACACACACAAGACCGCAATTATGGCAGAAGCAAAAAAGCCCAACATATATAATTTTCACTCCGAGTGGGAGGATGATTATTTGTGTATCTATTCCAATTCAAAGTCCATCTGTCTCATCTGCAATGCGAACGTGGCTTTATCGAAGAAGGGTAATTTAGGAGCGGCATTTCAAAACAGTGCACAAACGCTACGAGACGGAATTCCCTCCTAATTCTGCCCAACGCTCCCAAAAGGGGAGGGGCCTGAAAGGACAGCTAAATGCACAGCAGTCAATTTCCACCAGGCCCAACAACAAGAGCAAGGCTGCTACCATAGCATCTTATCGTGTCAGGCACGTTCTTGCGAAACACATGGAAGTCTTTCAAAGACGGCGAAGTTGTGAAAGAAGCATTCCTGGAGGCTGCTGACGCGCTTTTGGGGGACAGTAAAAATAACAGTAGCATTTCAACAGGTTTTTGATATAATAAAAACTCAAGTTAGATACCGTTATTAATCAGCTGTAAGTTTTTGTTTGTTTGAACTTATTCATTACAATTATTGTACACAATGGTATAAGAATGCAAACATTAAGATCTGTTCTGTTTAAATTGATTATAGTCTATTATCAATTCAGGTTAAGAAACTAGTGTTGCTTGCATCCTATTTTAAAAGGCATTTATTTTTATACTCTACTAAAATGCAACAAAAAAAGGATTTGATTCTATTAATTTTGTCTTTTTTATTGCACTTTGGCAGCAGATTCCTGTGTAGCTTCAGATCTGAGTTGTCTTATTAGTAAGCCTCATTTATACTTTTGAAGCAACACTATTTTTATATAATGGCAAAGAAAGGGTTCAGAGTATTTTCTTTTTTCCCTGTGTCATATGTGGCAGCACTGTTCAATGTTTCTTGAAAACATTACCCACTGTAGTATGTGACGTGTGAATAAACTCCAACTCCGTATCAACAACACTGTTGTGTAACTTCAGTTGAATACTTGTATGTGTGTAGATTAGAAAGAGGTAAGATAAAGGATCTGCAGTATTTTATGAAGTATTCATCATACAAAGGTCAGTTTTATACAAGTAGAAGTGTGTATTTACCTGGTTGTCAGTAACTACGCCTCTTTATTTGGACTGGTAGATCTCGGCAGACCGGCAACTTTAAAAGTAGCTCTCGGTTAAAAAAAGGTTGGGCACCCCTGCTCTAGACCGACAATTTTTTGGAGCTGGAAGTGAACCGGATTCCGGAGCTAAGAGGCGGCGCCTCTGCGGTGTGAACAGGAAAAACCGGTACTTTTCAGGCTTGAGCTCCGAGCCGGAGTTGAAAACTCGTTGGTGTGAAAGGGGCATAAGTGTTTTTTGTTTTCCACAAAGGCTACACTTAGGCCTACACACAATTATTCCCCATTCGCTGCCCCAGCTGTAGCTCCTGTAAAGGAGGTGGCTAGTGGGCATGCGCAGATGAGAGGGATGAACCGCAGGGAGTGCTATCTAAAGGAGAGCGCTATGCGGGTACAGGGACATTATGGCCGGCGTATTGCTGTCAGAGAACACACTACGCCTAGAGCAAAGACTCCAATGCAGTTTACCCGTAGTGGTAGGTAAAGGCTGCATTATGGCGGAGCCCGTACTCACACAAGAGCGCGTGGCGGTGCGTTCAGGGACCTTAGTAAAACACACTACGCCTATAAAGACTCCGATTAATGCTGTTTACCGTAGTGGTGAGAACAGCATTCGGGTGGAGCGCGCGCTCAGACGAGCGTGCGGCGGTGCGTTCAGGGTCCTCAGTAAATAATCGGCCCTTTCTGTGTCAACCCTCCAGGGGCAAATCTTCCCTTCGCGGGGAGTTTTTGCGGCAGAACGGGTCACCAGAGAGTATCACAGCTTTATAGCTGCGGCCCCACGGCTGAGGGCTTGTCCATTAACACAATGTTCTGGGGAATGGAAACTCAGCTGTGTGCTAACAAGGTGGAGGGACAGGAAGACGCTGAAACGGGGCTATTCACTCCAGTTTTGCAGCGTCCCACTGTACCACATGTCTATACACTGTATCACATGGACCACTGTCTTGTGGGTGGTACATCTGTTTCCTCTCAGCAGAGATTCAGGCTCTGGTGCAGAAACAGGCTGTATCTGTTGTGCACCCTCAGCACAGAGAAAAGGGTCTTTATTCCATGTACTTCCTGGTTCTCAGGAGGACAGGGGAATTCAGACCTATTCTAGATCTCCGCGGCCTGAATCGCCACATTTCCTGCAGGAAATTCCGCATGTTAACTATGAAACAGTTACTGGGGCTTGTGCAGCCAGGCGATTGGTTCACCACCATCGACCTGAAAGACGCGTACTTTCATGTAGAAATTGCTCCAGAGCACAGAAAGTGTCTGCGTTTTGCCTTCCAGGGGATAGCCTACGAGTACAACAGGCTGCCGTTCGGCTATTCCCTATCCCCATGCACATTCAGCAAATGTGTGGCCACAGCGCTTCAACCGCTGCGCGCCCACGGCATGAGTTTTATTTTACTAGACAACCTCATGGCTGGGTCCCGGGAACAGGCAATGTTTTGCACAGCACAATTGATCACACACCTAACCAAATTAGGCTTTGCAATCAATTGAGAAAAGAGCACCCCCATACCTCACCAACAGGCGTTGTATAGTTGGGAGTGGTGCTCCATGCAGGCGCGCTACGTGCCACCCTGTCAGAAAGCAGAAGTGCGTCCCTTCTCCGGGCGGTTCACAGGCTGCGACAGGGGCGACAGTGACAGCTTTAACTGTCATGCAGACTTTGAGTCTCATGGCGGCTGCTCACATTGTGGTCCCGCTGGGGTTACTGCATATGCGCCGCCTGCAGAGGTGGTTCTCCAGCCTGCGTTTGGATCCCAAGAGGCACAAACGGCGGCTGATGACCATCCCCCCCCTCAGTGGAGGGCAACCTCCGGTTTTGGGGGTCCCCGGATCACCTCCGGAGGGGGTCTCCACTGGGACGGATGACCTCCTACATCACAGTGTTCACGGATGCATCCAGAACAGGATGGGGAGGGACCTGCCTGAAGAGGGCTATAGGTGGGCGCTGGGCTCTAACAGAGTCTCGACACAGCAACCTCCTAGAGCTACGGGCGGTAGTGTTAGTTCTCCAGCATTTCATGCCCCTAATTCAAGGGAGACATGTAATGGTCAGGAGCACCACAGTGGCTTATATCAACAGGCAGGGCGGAGTCCGCTCCGCCGCCTTGTTGGCCACAGCGGAGAGGCTGTGGTTATGGGCTTCAGAGGTGGTGGTATCTCTGAGAGCCCTCCATATCCCGGGACTGGAGAACAGGGGGGTCGACCTCATGTCGAGGGGCGGCCCCCTGCCAGGCGAATGGACGCTTCACCCGGAGGTGGTGAAGCAGATCTGGGCCCAGTTCGGGAGGGCGGAAGTGGATCTGTTCGCCAGCCGGCGCAACAACCACTGTGCCCTGTGGTTCTCCATGGCCCTGAGCGACGACCCGCCCTTGGGGGTGGACACGTTTGCACACGAGCCATGGCCAAGGAAGCTGCTATACGCCTTTCCACCGCTGCGTCTCATTCTCCCTCTCCTGGGGAGAGTGAGGCGAGAACGTCTGTCAGTCATCCTAGTGGCTCCGAACCGCGTCGGGGCGCCGTGGTACTCAGAGATGACACAGATGAAGGTGGGCCAGCCCTGGGCGGTTCCCCAGTTCTGGGGGGCGATGTCTCAAGAGGCAGGTGCAATCGGGGCGTTACCCACTCTCGGCAAACCTCTCCAGTGGCTCCTGAGAGGGACAGGCTGAGACAGGGTGGATTGTCTGACAGTGTTATTCAGTCTATCCAGGCAGCTAGAGCTGGATCCACCACAGCCTGTTACAGGCCAAAGTGGCTAGGATTCCAGCGATGGTGTGAGGAGCGGAGAATAGAGCCCCTATCTTGTGAGTTAGGCTCTATTTTTCCCTCTTACAGTTACTGGTGGACAGAGGGCTTGCGCATTACACAGTGAAAGTGTATGCAGCAGCCATCTCGTCCTGCCATGAGGGATTTGGCGGCAGGTCAGCCTTTAGTCAACCACTGATGTCGCGGTTTTTACAGGGGGTCAGGAGGCTGCGCCCAGTAGTGCACGCCTCCACCCCGCAGTGGGACCTGCCCCTAGTGCTCGAAGCTCTGGTCTTAGAACCATGTGAGCCTCTGGAGCTCTCCTCCCTAAAAGCACTGTCGTGGAAGACAGCTTTGCTTCTTGCCTTAACGTCAGCCCAAAAAAAAAAAAAAAAAAGTGTCCGAGTTAACCGCTCTGGCGGTGCACCCGAGCTGTTTACTGATTCGGGGTGACCGGAGCAGCGCGACACTCAGACCGAACCCCTCCTTTGTGCCCAAGAGCCTAAGGAGTGCGTTCAGGTCGAGGGGTATTCAGTTAGGGGGTTTTAGTCTTCCCCCCCAGGGTGGGAACAGGGAAGCTATTCTGCACCTCCTCTGCCCGGTGCGTGCGCTAGCATGTTATGCAGCGGCGCCGGATTCATTTCAGAAGTGGGGGGGCCAAAAAGTGCGTGTGTATGTGACATAGCCTACTTGCCAACCCTCACGATTTTCGCGGGAGACTCCCGTTTTCCTCCTGGGGACATATTTATCCCGCATTTCTCCCGATTTCTGACTAAATCTGATTTGTTTCATTCTAACATAACGCACCAAATGTTACTGTTTCCACTCGGACTTCAATACAGCTACACCATTGTTTGGTTTTCATGGTAACGTGTCATTTTAGTAGCGCGAGCAAATGAAAGTCTGAGAGGGTCTTCAGGAGGAAGATAGTCAGAGAAAACAGAACAAGAATGGACAACTCAACCCTCTGCTCACTCCTTTCCTGTAAATTAAACTATACAGACCAGCCCACACATATGACAGCGCAGTTGCTCATTCCATCTCTTCTTTTTTCCTGCTACGCTCTTGTTTGACAAGCTGAATGTTGACTGGTGTTTGACTGAAGTAAGCTCTGTGAAAAGTTCCAGTTATTAACTCGGTATTTACAAAGCTGTCATCTCCACATTTGGAGAAAGTTACAAGCCGTTTGACAGCATCACATCTGCATATTTCACAGAAGGCTCGTTTAGTGGTTTTGCAAATAATTAACCACTCTCTGTTTTTGTACCATTCTGCATTGAAGTACCTTCTCTTTGCCCAAATAAGCTTTTATTGTCCCGTCACAATGTCCCGACAACAAACCTCCATGCAGTCGGAACCAGCCTGTTTCGGTTCAACGATGCCGGCGGCGGCAGAGCTGCTGCTGGGGTTCATCTGGCTGCGCTGGTTCTATGGTTGAAGGACCAGGCTCCGGAGTTGCGGATGTCAGGGATGTGACATTCAAGTTGTTGAATTTCAGCTTAGTTTGACTGTATTTTGTTTTCTTATGCGCCGGTTCTTCTGACATGTTTGCAAGTTTATCTATCTAGGTTAACGGCTGACACACACTGAACAACGTAACACATAACGTAAACAACGTAACAAATAAACACATCTAAGCTTTGTTATTGGTTGTAATGTACATGGATACATTTTAATGGTGTGACAATGTCCTATTTGATTGGATTAAAATGTACATATTCTTCCTGTTATGTCTGCCTGCTGTATTTTACCTAATGCAAAGTGACCTGCTCCATCGAAATCAGTCATATTGATCCGAAGACACATTTTGAGTTGTATACACTGTTGGAAAGAGGAGATTCCTAGCTTTCTAATGATATCAGGATTGTTTTTGTACTATATTAAGCAAAATATGTCACATTATATAATGACTGTCACCGAGTCATCATTTTGAGAAAAAGGCCTTAAAGTTTCCTCTTCTCTGGATCGATCTGATTGATTATTAGCGGAGCAAATGATCAAAGTAGTACGGAGGGAAGATATTTTCGTTTGGATTACTGGTCTGGGGGGAGCTCGTGTGCGTGTATTCCACGTGTGTGTGTTTGTGTATTTTTGCGTTTGTTTCCCGGGGAAAACTTTCAGGAGAAACACCGGCTGTTGTTATGCTTGCTGTGACGTCAAATTACTCCGTTCTCCGCTTGTAATTATGCCGTTAAAAGCTTCAAAACTGTATTTATCATCTGAATTTGCCGAAACAAGTTTAATATTCTGAAAGCCAAGACTTTGTTTATTTGAAATCAGATGAAAACAAACTGTAACGGACCCTGCGGTGTTATCTATGATTACTATGCCTTACATTCATAATGTCAGCGGAGGGAGGGGAAGCGGCGCTGTAGAAGAGCAGAGTGGCGAGTGAGAGGCGAGCTGTGTTCTTCCCTTTACAAGCTTCAAAAATGCCTGTAGCTAATGAGATTGAATATAACAATCAACAATAACAAAAATATACACAGCTAGATCAGATGGCGTTCTTTTTAGATGCGACTTTAGAGTAGAGGGGAATTATTGAAACGGGATGTGTACAGGGTTCCGCGGCATCCGCTGCTGCGAAAATGTGGGGCAGGGCCGTAAAGTGGGGGGGCCAATGCCCCCCCCGCTTCCGGCGCCCTTGATGTTATGTGGAGCGCACTGCTGCCCTTAGACGCACCGAACAGCTGTTCGTATGCTTCGGGGGCGGGGTGATCGGGAAAGTTCTGTCCAAGAAACGCCTGGCAGGCTGGCTTTGCGAGCGCATTGCACATGCCTATGGACAGGCAGGGAGAGCCTGCCTGTGGCTGTGTCGACAGCCTTTTTCAAGGCGTGGAGTAGGGCTGAACGATATACCGTGTCATGGCGATAACCGCGGTATGCGCATGCGCGGTATTCACACCGCAGGGACGTGCGGTTTTATTCTTCTTTTTTTTTTAAAATGCTAACGCACTTTAGCACAGAATTCAAAATAAAGATACCCTTATTACTTATCGAAACTGCACATACAATATATCCGATTAAAGCTGAGACTCCACAGATTATTTAAGTATAGTATCTAAGCGATCCGATCTCGCAACAGGGGAAGCAAACACAGACATCACAACATGTACCTTTTACGGAGCTTTTACGGGAGATCGTCTCACCGTAGCTGTCAATCTGATCAAAAGACGTGTTCAATGGCATTAAAACGAGAAAGAAAAAACGCGGCTGAATCGGTTGATCCATAGGTTGATAATGTATCTGTGGATTTGAAGCAATTGTTTATAATCCATAATTCCATTTTTATGTAAAAATCGTGTATGCAGCTTTCGGTTTTGGCTACGCGTCACTCTCACTCCTTATTTGTTCACGTGTTGGTGTGTGTAGAATGTCCCCTGCATGCACAGCAAACCACCAATCACAATCATTCTTGATCAGATCACAGCAGGCCCCGCCCCGCTAGTTTGCAGACCATCAAAACACTGGTAAAAAATGAGCGAGGCACAGGAGGACAATACCGGAGAAAATGGAATTATGGATTATAAATTAAATCATTTTTTTATACAGAGACGTTAAAAACCTATGGATTAACCGATTCAGCCGCGTTTTTTCTTTCTCGGTTTAATGCCATTGAACACGTCTTTTGATCAGATTGACAGCTACGGTGAGACATCTCCCCTAGAAGCTACGTAAAGGTACGTGTTGTGATGTCTGTGTTTGTTTCCCCTGTCCGAGTTCAGATCACTCAGTGATGATACTATATACCTAAATAATCTGTGGAACCTCAGCTTTAATCGGATATCTTGTAAATACAGCTACGATAAGTAATAATAAGGGTACTTTTATCTTGAGTTCTGTGCCAAAGTGCGTTAGCATTTTTGGCTCAGGGGTCATTTAGATGCTTCTTATGAGACTTGTGTTTTGTTTTGGTAAAAATGGTTTGTATCGTCAATTAGCTGAGATTATTTCCGTTAATCTGGTATAACACATTAATAGGTTCTTAAATATTACGATCCCCTGAGACACTGTCGTGAAAAAAAAGTAAAGTACCCGCCGGGACTTTGGGGTTTAACAGGTTAAAAAAAACGCAATATATACCGCAGGGGGGTTGGGGAAATCGCGATGTCAGTTTTTTTCAATACCGTGCAGCCCTAGCGTGGAGGATATATGCACAGCGGTGTCTTGGTCGACGCCAGGCCCCTTCATAAGGTTTTATCTCTTGGACATGTTTGGCTCTTTCTCCTCATCTGTGCTTGCTGTGGCAACACAGGATTTGTGGGGGAGGGGGGTTGTGGGTCAGTTGGCATCTGAACCCCTCCCCGGACGTGATGCGCCGTTGCCTTTCCCGGGCCCTCTGGGAGTCCCGGGATGGGCGAGGGGTGCGCTGGGCCCTTACAGGGCTGGAGGGCTCCTCTCCTCCTGGGGGGGGTAGCCCTCCACACTTTAGTCCACACACACTCTGCACAGGGTCGGTGTCTGAGTGTGGGGCATGGGCACTGGCGCTCTCCCTGCAATCCTTAGGGATTCAGGGAGGCAGGTGTGTAGTAAGCCCATTCAGGGACGAGGGGGCTCTCCCCATCCGTCTATGGGTGGGGGGGGGGTCCCCCGGCACTGTTTTTTGAGCACACTTTCTGCGAGGTAAGCGCAGCAGGGTGTGCTCTGTCAGCCACAGCCCAGATTTCTCCTCGGTCACAACCGGGTTAAAGGAGAATGTGGGGCAGCAGCTGCTGACCAGAAAAGCCGGTCAGGGGCAGTAGGGTGGAATGTTGTTGTTGGACGACAGTGCGCGTATACATCGGGGCTCCACCCACTGTACCCATAGAGTCCAGTAGAAGGCGGAGCCTGTGAGAGATATAACTTTGGGTTACGTATTGTAACCCTTGTTATATTAGCACAGGCGGAGCCCTCTACTCAGGGCACTGTCTGTCCTATTCCGCTCGCTGAAGAGAGGTGTAGGATGATAGTCAGGAGGCGAGGCCTCCTTTTATACTGTGTGATGCGCGCGCATTCAGGTAGGCCCGCCCAAGGCCGGCTACGTCTATAGAAGTCTCAGTGGGAGAATGCTCGCAGGGTAAGGTAGTACCCCTATAGTCCAGTAGAGGGCTCCGCCTGTGCTAATATAACAAGGGTTACAATACGTAACCCAACGTTTCATGACTCACTTTGACACGGCTGTGGATATTATTCTCTTTACCCTACGTTCGTTACAGTTTTTTCCTCAGCATAAGAGGGATCCTCTTCCCCTGACTGACGGCCAGATACACGGAGAGGACTGGGGGGATTTCCTGCTGTGTGCAGAGGCTGCGCGCGCGTGTGTGTGTGTGACACAATTTGCCTTTGCTCGGCAAATGTCCTAGCTTAGTGTCCTGATTAAGTTAGTCAGAGGAAACGTGGGTAATAAGACAGGAAGATATACACAGTGTCGTATACACACAGACACAAAGAGCATGATGGGTAATTGCTGAGACTAATGTTATTGGTAAAGATTTGTCTAAACCTTTTTATAATTCAATTAAATTCAATAGCCTTTATTGGCATGACATTTGATATGCGTTGACGAGGCACATTCCGATTATGAAAGACAATGATTGACAATAACAGGGAAATAAAAGATTACATGTATTACTTAATCAAATTAAATTCATAATGAAAGAATAAATGATTATTATCATTATTAATAATTATATAAGTAATCAATATCTGACAGGGATGGATGGATGGATGGATGGTATTGGCTAAAGAAGCAAGTTTGAGAAATAATTCTATATTATTAGGTTTGAAAAATCAGCTTGGATTGATTGATTTATATTTGATGAGCTCAGTTTTCATTCTGTTGATGTTCATTATGTCTTTTAGATTTGTAATCTTTGGTAAAGCACTTTGTCATTGTATCATAGTTTATATGTATACAGCTCACATTTTACACAACAGTAACATAGCTAGCACTTCAGATCCCTGCAGAAATCCCAGAAGCAAGCAATATTTCTTCCTGTACTCAAAAGCTGTTGTTACATTTTCTCATGAGTCAAAATTATATTTCTAAATTCCAATTAGACTTCAATTAAGTTAAAATAAACATATAGAACATATTCAGTCACTGTGATCCAACAAATATAATATTTCCAGAGAGATGGTTGGGACTCGGGGGACATGTTGCAGACCAGCAGTCTCCACACAGAAGCTTCTTAATGAGGCTGATCAATGTGTCCTGCCTGCAGCCAGAGCCTGGACCACCACAATGATGTCTCAGGTAATAAAGAGATGCCTTTGCCACAATGCGTGTGTGTGTGCGTGTGTGTGTATGTGTGTGTATTTGTGTTTGCACACTAATGACTGACCGGGGGACGGTCATCAAGGATGAAGGATAATAATAAGACAAAGCAAACAACCCCCAACAACAAGGTTATTGACAAACTCGTATACCTCCCATTGCAGGCCTCATACGAGACGTACAGGACATTTAACTTCTTCACTACATCAGACCGGGTGATAATATGCTTCAGTTCAGGAAGCTGTTTATTTTACATTCTTTTCACCAATGTAGCGACCGCAAACTGCATCATGCTTACCTCATCAAACCTGTCGAAGGAGGCACCTTCCTGCATGAACTCAGGCAGGTGCTTCTGCCAGTTGAAAATGTAAGACTTCGTCATGGCTGCTCAGATTCCTGAGACACAAAGAGAGGAGGAATATTTAATAAAACACATTTAACAATCAGATTCAAAGCCCATAGGTGCTTTCAAGACCAGAACACATGCAGGATAAACCCACACAACACTCTTCTTTTCAATTCTTCTAGGCACAAAAAGAGGCTGCAAAAGTCACTACAGTACTCAGCCCTACACCCACAAATATCTTCTCCTGTGGAGGAGAGAAACTCCCTCTGGAGGGAACTTTGGGATTTTAACCTTTGCCGACATTGAAATGCACAAAAACCTATACAACACAACTGATCTCTAAATCCACAGCAATGTTATAAGCTAATATTTGAGGTAAAAATGACAAACTTTACTTGCAACAAAGTGTTATCAACTGAAATGCAGTTTTGCTTTGACAAAACACTATAGTAGGCCACACAAAAAAAAGAGCTTAGCCGTTAAATGATGAACAGAAAAAGAGCAATGTTGTTTCATAATTATACATAATGTAATTATAAGACGTAATGTCATTTTAAAGGTCATGATCAATTAAGTGATACGATTAGTCTAGCTAAAGAACAGTGAACACACACATAATTAGACATTTGTAGAAACAAATCCATCAGTGCAATCATAAAATCTGATTTATCTTGGCTCATAATTGCCATCACTTGTTGATGTTGTAACAGCACCACTCTCATCTAACCTCATCACATTCCTTATATAGCCTCACAGTATTGCAGTGCAATGTTCTAAACAACAGGGCAGAAATGGCTGAGTTGCAATCGAGAATTGAAGTAATACAAACCCTAAAAATGGTCAACAAGCAGAGCCGTACATTATGAACATGTTTATGAAATGTTTATCTTGGCTTTTCTCCTGACAGGCAAACACAATGTTGTTAATGTGACATTTAGTAATATATTCTTCATATTTACTAAAGGAGCATCAATTTAAGTTTACTTATAGCAAGTCGGGCATGATTCATGTGACACACCTGCACGTGTCGCATCACGAAAGACATCCAGCTCAGAGAGGGGAGGTGCTCCTGACAGGAAGCTGTAATATTGTAGATGACACCAGCCAAATATAGGCTCTCCTTACGTCAGCCTCAAATGTGTCAGGCAAAAGTGAGAAGGAGAGAACGTGACACACTATGTATAGTCTTAAAGCTCCGCCGGTATTTAGTCATTATGGGAATACTCTGAGGTGAGATTTCATTTTGATAGGGAGGTGTTCCGAGGCTAAAACCTTTGTTATAATAACTAATATAGTCAGTACATTGTCTAATATACAGGAAATCACTTTACTATTGCCATGGTTATAATTTAGTCTCTAAAATTACCTCAAAGTTCTACCGAAGGGGACATTTATTTTAATGTTTTCTCACCGCAAGTGTTATTCTAATGTGTATCCAGAGATTGAAGTCCTTGCTGTAAAATCCCATGCTAGTCATAAAGAGAAAAACTGGATGTTGAGGGGTACAGAGGAGGGGTGACTCAGAAAGAGAAAAACATATTGACAAACAGAGTAAGTGCTAGAGAGAGGAGGAGAAGAAAAAGAGATAGAGTCACAGATGAGAGAGGCAAGAGAGAATAAAAGCAGTGAACTGGAAGTAAGATTTAAAGCCGCTGAGAGGTAATAAGAGGTGAGAGACAGAAAGGCGGTGAGGAGAAGGTGAGAGATGCATCAGAGAGAGATGCATGAGGGAAACAGCTGTGTGTGACAGAGTCTGGGTGGAGAGGATGGGGGACAGGGGGGGTGAGTTCAGCGGGGGATGTCTGCTTTTGATGTGGGGAACACAGATCAGAGACAGCATCAACAGAAAGCTACCAGCTGGGTGGGATACGGCCCCCCCTCGGCATGACAAATGCAGATGATGTCATTATGAGGAGTGCTGCACAATTATACAGCAGATAATAGGAGCTAATCCCCATGTGAACGTTTAATAAAAGACACAATTCCTCTTGACACAGACGTTGGACCCACTCGAATATGAAACAGATAATGTTTTGTATTTTGTCGTCCTGATCTAAAAGCAGAGTCTGCTTAATGTCACGGCGCTGCAGGAGCCGGGTCAATACACCTAGTGATGAACAAATGAGGAACCAACTTTGTCAGAGCCAGCCCTTCGCCATCTGTGGTGTCCTACCAGGGGACCATAACACAGACACGCACATCCTGTCAGGGGAATGAGAACACAGATGCAAACTTCCTGTGGAGATTAAGAACTGAGGCCAGGCAGGGCGCCAACAACACGGACCACAGAGAGAAGGCTGGTGTAAATAGGCTGCAATGTGCCTAGATATTTAACAATCATAAACCAAATCAGGAGGGATGTGTTATACAGTTCTAATCGGGGACTCAAATAACTTAAGATAGGACAAATCACACATCTAATGTTGTCTGATGTAGATCCTGCTACTCTCAAAAGTATGCATTAGATCAGGGGTTCCCAACCCCCGGTCCGTGGACCGGTACCGGGCCGCGGAGGTGTTACTGCCGGGCCGCGAAATAGCTGTGAGTTTATCGTAATATTTGCAGAATTATAAATATATAAACATATTTTATCATAATATTTTTTTTAAAAAGTGTTTAATGTTCGCACCTATACCAGTGATATTATTTCATCCAGTAGCCTAGTTAATCTTTCACCAGATAACCGTTGAAAATGGCTTTTATGATGTTCAGAGGGATTCAGCGGCTCAGCCTAAGGTCTCAGCCTCTTGTGCGCACGAGAAAGTTACCGGTGCGCCAAGTAGGAAGAGGAGCGTACAGGGACAACCATTTGATTGCAGACTGTTATGTTTATGTGGGGAAATGGCAGTGCATACATTATTTGAGATATATTTCAAACTCGGACTTCATTTTAAGGACATGTCGGCCAGGGGTGTAGAGCTATATGTTTATTTTATTAGCTTTTCTTTTTAATGAATGATTTTAAATGCCATTTTCTTAATGTCTTTCATTTTTTTGTAAAGCACTTTGAATTGCCTTGTGTTGAAAAGTGCTATATAAATAAACTTGCCTTGCCTTGCCTTGCCTTTGTTTAAGCACCGGATTGGCAAAACAGGAGAGTAAACCAGTCTGACTTGATCTATGAATTCATGTCCGGGACTCTTACGGTATCTGCTGCCTGCCCGCAGCTGTTTTATAGAAGGAAAACCTCCTTCACTTCATGAAATGGCTGCAGGCAGCACCAGGAGGCAGCGGGACGTGTAACTCCGCTTCTGAGAAGTGCAGCACCAGCGCGCTGTGCCTTTTTACGCACCGCCTTCGCTGTGTTTACCTTCATCAGAACAGCGAGTGACTGCAGGCTGCTACGTGTTAACCACACACACCTCTACACACATCGAACTGCCCGATTACTCCCTCTTTTATTAGTTTTATGAAGGAGATGTCCAGTCTGCTCTGCTCAGCTCAGTGTTTGTGTCTGTCCGACACCGGCATTTGTTTTCAAATGACCATGAACAGTAATTTACACACATCTGGCTAACTCCATAGGTAGCCTATATGTGGGTGTTCCCAAAATAAATTAGTTTAATCTTAATCTCGATGTAGTGCTAAATGCTGTCGGACATGCACCGGAACGAACGTCACTATCATAATATCTCCTGAAAACAAATGCCACACACACACGCGATGCATATTGTTCTAGTATTTGTTCAGGCTGTTACATACAATTAGCCTCTGTTGCTACCTGCTGGTGAGTAAATATTAAAATCAGTTAAAATTGACAACCGGTCCGCGATCTTTTTAATGTATCTGCCGGTCCTTGGCACAATAAAGGTTGGGAACCCCTGCATTAGATAACATATTCCTCAGTGGCATAGAAATCTGTCCAATAGCAGCGCGGCACGCTGAGGTTCTGTAAGGCCATGCCGGCACCCGCTTCAGGCCCCTGAGCTCCTGGACGTGTGCACGTGAGGAGCCGAGGGAAGCTCAAGGAGACGAGCGAGGTCCGAGCCCCCTGTCCAACCCCTGGCGTTGAGATAATTACGATAGATAGGAGCCCCCGCGAGGCACTTCGTTCCCAGCATCCTCGTCTAAAATGGCAGCTAGGGTAACACCCAGCGGTCCCTCACCTCATAAACTAAAATTAGGCTACAGCTACATCAGTCAAGGGTTGTGTGGGGACACACTCAAACAAACACAACACAACACACACATACGGAGGCACATTGACGCGGGTGGCACAATAACCAAAGCTCTAGTTTGACATAACCACGACAGGCATTAAGGAAAGGGCTGACACATTTCAGGGCTCTGTCCGACAAAGTGACAAACAGGAGACTGAGGGATAAACAGGCTTTGTTATTCGCACCGGCTTTCATGCCTCACTAAATCTCACAGCACAAATCATCACCTGATGCCTTTTGGGGTCATCATGCATTCATTCAAAATGTGATGTTATCTAACCATCTCAGTCAACGTTTTTCATTAATTTTTTTGTAATATTCAGTTATAGAAAAAGGGTCTCAGACTGCTTATAAAAGCACTGCTCCTCTGCAAAAGCACAAAAGAATCACAGGAGATTCATTTTCAAAATCTGAGAAACACGAGCTGAGATTTATGGGCTTCTAGACACAGTACCAACATTACAATAAAACTTCAGATAATGCCATATAATAATAAATCAGGACCATATCTTGGTTATTGTTGATTTGTCTCTTACCCTGACTAGGATAATAGCCAGTACAACACAGCATGTATTTGCAATATAACAATTAAATACATTAAAAATGAAATGCGCTCATTTTGTTCAAAGGGCACCACTGAACACTGTTTCTATAAGAGTTGGAACAGGATTGGCGTAAAATAAAATCTGAACATTAAAGAAAAAGTCCTATAAGTATTTGTATTCCAGCTAAGCATAATTTCCCAGCATTCTCCACCTTTTGTAGCCTCAGACATGTTTTCTTTGCTCAGTGCTTATCTGGAACAGCAGGTCAGAGTTAGAGCACAAGATAAATGTTACATTATGATGGTTTTCATCATGCAACTTTACAATCAATGCCTGGATGCTACTTTTGACGTTTGACCATGTATGGCCTGACACAAATCCTAAAGTTACAGTCTCAGAATTAGATATAGATCGGAGCAGGAATTACTTGCATAGCACATACACAGCATATTGTGTATTAGCTATCTTTCAAGACCAAAAACTGCATAGCTTGGCTATTCGACAACACACAAAAACTACTTTAGATGGTGTAATTATTTTCCACTTTTGATGGAATTTTCTCTAGCAGAGAAATTACATTAAAAACACATTTCCTGTTCTGATTATGTGTATGAAACATTTTTTTTCCCCAAAACATCAAATATTTGATAAACAAATGCATCATTCTGTTTCGCATCCCATGATTCCAGACCACAAGCTAGCATGTTTTTCGGTTTGCAAATCCCAGGAGTCCATTATTTGTCAAACATAGCCTTTTTTTTCTGTCCGTGGCTGTAAAGAATTGAGGTATGAAATATATTATTAGGTAGTCAGCTTGCTTGTGTGTACCTAATCATTGTTTTCCAGAAATCTGTGTTTCCATTACTTCCTAATTTTTGTTATGTTGCACAACAACAGTTTCTGGTTTACCAAACTCTGGCCCACCTGCTGTTCCGTGATGTTAACGAGCAGGTGAAGTCAGGTGAAAATCATCTCTAATTGCTTCCAGATTGTCCTCTGATTGTAATCTACTTCAGTAATAAAGGGGGATTAGACGAAAGGAGATGCATTTAAATGCCCTTTGGATGAATACAAATACATTTTAAGTCTCTCTGGCTGGTTGAAAACAGGTGGACCCGTGCAACTGAAAAGAACATAAGTAAGTTCTTCAGCTTAGCTGTCAATCAAGATCAACATATAGATAGACACAAAGTTCTGAATAAATAACCAATCATCTTGAAGTTTAAAACTGTCAGGCCTACCTGTAGGAAACTTCAACATCATGCAGAGTACATGGAATGGGAGCGTCTAATGGCTTCCCAGCATGCAATGGGGCCATAGAATTATCATTAACATAATGTTTATGTGTTGCTGCACTATACTTGTGATAATAAATTCTTCACATTTCTACATTGGTGTACAACTATTAAAGTATAATTGACTGCAATTACACAGTATGTATGCACGATTACTTAGATGTCACCATCAGCTGTGATCTGACAACTTGATATATATTGTTTCGTACATTTCAATCAAATATTCTTTATTCAGAGGTAATTTGCTTTGTTTCTTTTCAGTCTGCTGCAAAATAATTAATCTGTCAAATACTAATACCCACACTAACAGTGGGGGGGGGGAATTGGTCTGAAAACACATCCATGATATTTTGTTTCTGCACTACATTACTAGAAAACGTACTACATGTCCTCTTGATAATTGTATTCTTGTTCCTTGCATCAAAGCTGAATCGATGAAAGCAAGCATGAGACCATTAATTGTAATTTCTCAATTAGTTTGATTATAATTTTAGCTACATGGTATTTGTTAACTTCATAAAATGTCCCGTCCACCCTCTCTACAGAAGGTTAAAGTTAATCTGCACAGAGTTGCCTACATGAGTTTATATTTTAGTTTATGGGCGACACAGATTTAATCCCGTCCTAATTCAGATATATATATATATATATATATGTATGCTTATGGCGGGGTGAATGTGATGAATATTCATGAAACAAAGGCAACAAACAAAGCCTAGGAGGTTTAACAACAACATCTTAAAATGAAGGAGAACGTGCTGCTTGACAGTAAGCTGACACCTACTCTCTCCTGCTGGCATTTTACCTTCACAGACGCCTCAAATTACAACCTACAGTACCACCTGCTCCGGTAAGTAGTATGGCACCAGCTAGATACATACCAGGTTTTCAAAGAACACTACCAAAAATAACTGTAACCAGGGTGTCAGGTGTGTGTAAACTGGACCAGTATTCCAGGTTCTTAAAGGATGGGTAATAAATGAAGTCGAACAACAGAGTGAATGAAGTGAATACTGAGATTTTATAAAGATAAAATTATATATATTGGCACAGGAATAAACAACATTCTTCCAAATAATTCCAACTGTTTTAAAGCGCTTGACACTTGGGTGCACCCCAAATAAAAATAAAAATAAAAATAAAACCCAAAAGAAAATTGTCCTTTGTTCAGTTCCTGTAAGTTCTTCTCAAAATCCTACCACTGGTAGCGGAAAGATGAGGTGTTCAGGTTATCAATGGTAGCTCGCCATCCCCCTCGTCAGGGAGAAAATCCAGAGTCCACAATCCAGAATCCAGAAAATCCGGAATCTCTTTATCCAAGGGTATCATAAAAACCCAGCCGAGGAAAACAAAATAGCAATCAAAACTCCCGCTTTTCAAAGCAGCTCCAACCTCCAACAACAGCCCCAGAGATTGGTCCACCGCCGTCCCGGTAAAACTATTAATTTGCCTGTTTTGTGCATATAATGCTCACAAGTGTCTCTGTTCTTCCAGCTTGACGCTGCTCCCTCACACACACGTCTTCAACGTGCTCTCACTAACCTGAGTGAGGAGGCGGGACTTGGCGGATTTTTGTCCAACAGCAATCAATGAGCTTAGTTCTTAAAAGTTGACCATTGAACTAAAATATACTATAAAATAACTAGATAAATAATAAATAATTATTAACAATAAAATACAAGAACCTTGTAACCTTGGTTTATCCAGTGGGTTACACCCTCCCCCCTTAAATATATGCACGCCCCTGTGCATGCTTAAAGGGCTGCTGGGTAACTGGTTCTGTAACCGTATTAGGAATGTCTGTAAACCAATCTGTACTGTTACGATCATTAAGAGAGTTAACAATGGCAGTACTCAATCCTTGAAACAAGGAAGTAACAACAGAAACTAGTGGATTTCCAAGCTCAGGATAATGGAACCGACGTGACGGCTCACGTTGTCTGAGTGATCTCCTGACAGTATTTGCTTCTGTCTGTTCCTCTGTCTTTCCTTGACTTGACTCCATTTCCTCATGAACAGTTGCCTCGTCTGGGTTTGTTACATCTTCCACTGAAGGAAAATCCGCAGCTTCCAGTTCAGCAGGAATGACTTCTACAGGTTCTGAACTGGCTCCAACTGAAGGAACATCAAGTAGGTCTTCAGGAAAGTTTTGAATTTCCATTTCAGGAATGATTTGTGGATCCAAGTTTTCTGTTTCATTGAGTGTTGGTGTCTTTGGGTGCTAATCTGTTCGTATGACAGATGTTTCATCACAGATGTTACCCTCTTCATCCTCCCTTTCTGGTGAGTCATACACACTCAAACAACTTTCTCTTTCAAAGTGATGACCCTCATTTTGTATCAATGCTTCTGGAACTGAACTCGCATCGACACAGAATGGGTGAGAGTTCGCAGGTCTATTCATGTGTTCGCCTGTGACAGGTACTCGGTTGCGTTTTGGTACTTGATACACTTTGACAAACCTCCTGTCAAGGACATCTGGTATAGTGTACCAGCTGTCATCATTGTCGGTGTCTGAAGAAAATGGTTCCTCATCCTGTTGGATGGCATTTTGCTGTCATGTTCTGGGTTTCTTGGAACTACTTTTGGTCTTTTCTTCCTCTTTTTCAGTTTCAGGAAGAAATCCACAAGGTAGTAGAAGGTCTCGGTGTAATGTCCGGTTTGCTCCTTCCCCCCTTTCAGGTTTCACAGAGTAAACCGGTAAGTCTCCCATCCGTCTGTTAACTACATAAACTGTAGGCTCCCAACGATCTGCCAATTTATGTTTGTTCCGAAGCCGGAGATTACGAACCAGAACTCTATCTCCAACATCCAGTGTAGATTCTCTGACAGTTTTATCAAATCGCTTCTTGTTTTTCTCTGCAACCTTGTGAGAGTTTTCTTTCGCAACTTGATAGCTTTCTTCAAGGTTAGATTTAAGGTTACTCACATATTGAGAGTGTGAGCGGGACTCTTTGTCTTTTACTGGCAATCCAAAAGCTATGTCTATGGGTAGTCTTGGCTGTCTCCCAAACATTAGCTCATATGGGGAAAAACCAGTGACGTCATTTCTGGTACAGTTGTAAGCATGAGTGAGAGGTTTGACATGTTCTCTCCACTGTGCTTTCTCTTTGTCCTTCAGAGTACCCAACATGCTGAGTAGTGTTCGATTGTAGCGTTCAACAGGGTTTCCCCTGGGATGGTAAGGACTTGTTCTCACCTTCCGTATGCCTGCTAATGCACATAGCTCTTTAATGGTATGAGACTCAAAGTCTCGACCCTGATCGCTATGTAGGCGTTCAGGAAAACTATAATGGACCAGGAAGTGTTCCCACAAGGTTTTGGCAACGGTGCTGGCTTTCTGGTCTCTGGTAGGAATAGCGACAGCATATTTGGTAAAGTGATCTGTAATGACAAGTATATCTTTTGTATTTCGACTGTCTGGTTCTAATGATAGAAAATCCATACAGACCAACTCCATTGGTCTGGTGGTCTGGATGTTCACTAATGGAGCAGCCTTTTCCGGCTGGGTCTTCCTTCGAAAACATCGCTCACATGTTTTCACTTTTCTCTCAACATCAGCAGCCATCTTCGGCCAGTAGAATCGTGATCGGGTAAGTTCCAGGGTACGTTCGATCCCTAAATGTCCCATGTTGTCATGGAGATTTTTGAAAACTGTAGTTCTTAGAACTTCGGGAAGTACAAGCTGAAATCGTGTTTCTCTCTCAGATTCACGTGTCCGATACAAAAGGCCTGATTTCATTTGAAACCTTTTCCACTCCCTGAGAATCAGACGCATTTCAGGGAATTCTGCTGTGTAATTTGCAGGTAAGATGTTGCTGCATTCCATCAAGCTTAGGACCTTACTGATGACAGGGTCTTCTCTTTGAAGTTTTGTAAGATCAGACTCACTGTATTTTGGCACTGTAAAGATTCCCTCATTTGACTCATTCTCATCAAAGATAGCAATAATTTCTTCAGCATTAATGGCAAGTGATTCTACATAGCCAAAGGAGGTGGAGTGCTCCTGACTGAGTCCAACAGTGTGCCTTTGGCAAGTAGCTTTAACAATGTCTGGGGTCAAGGGCTCAAATTCTTTCTTAGATGCCAACATCTGGGAGGTGAACCTGTCAATCCTTTGGCTTTCCTCTTCTGAAATGGCATCATTTTCCAGCGCACCATGGGGTCGTCTAGACAGACCATCCGCATCCATATTCTGCTTACCAGCCCGATATTTGATATCAAAGGTGAATGTGGATAGTGCAGCTAGCCAACGGTAGCTTGCAGCATCAAGCTTGGCTGTGGTAAGTAGGTAAGTCAACGGATTGTTGTCTGTAACAACAGTAAAAGAGTTGCCATACAGATAGTCGTGAAACTTTACTGTGACTGCCCACTTAAGGGCTAAGAACTCGAGCTTGTGCGCTGGATACCTCGCCTCACTGCGAGAGAGTCCTCTACTAGCATAAGCAATCGCACGCATTTCTCCGTTCTGCTCTTGATACAAGGCAGCTCCCAATCCTGTTGTGCTGGCATCGGTGTGGAGCACATAAGGACGTTTTGGGTCTGCATAGCCAAGGACAGGAGACGATGTTAGTTTGTGTACTATGTCCTCAAAGGCCTGCTGACACTCTTCATTCCAGCGATCACCAAAGGATTCTTTCGGGTTGAGGTATTTACCATCACCAAAGCTGACTTTGACCCCTTTTCGTCGAGGTGGGTAACCTGTAGTGAGGTCGGTTAAGGGTTTGACTATCTTTGAATAATTTTCAACGAACCTTCGGTAATAACCGGTAAATCCAAGGAAGATTGGAGTTCTTTCAAGTTCTGCGTTCTCGGCCAGGTTTTTAAGGCTTCAGCCTTTTCAGGATCAGTTTTAACTCCATCGCTGGAAACAATATGCCCCAGATAACAGACGGAATTCTGGAAGAACTTACATTTATCAGGGGAAAGCTTCAAACCATACTCCCTGAGACGGTTGAGTACATGAGTGAGCCTTCTCTCATGCTCTTCCAATGTGTCTGAAAAGACGATTATGTCATCCAGGAAAACCAGAACTTCCTTAAGGTTGATGTCACTCATGCACTTCTCCATTAGCCGTTGGAACGTGCTTGGAGCATTGGTGATCCCTTGGGGCATCCGGTTAAACTCCCAGAAACCAAACGGACACACAAAGGCAGTGTTTTGCTTGTCACTTTCGCTCATCTCGATCTGATAATATCCAGCCTTCAAGTCCATTACTGAGAACCACTTGGAACCTGTGAGAGCAGAAAATGACTCCTCAAGGTTTGGCAATGCGTATGCGTCTTTGATCATCTGCAGGTTCAGTTTCCTATAGTCAATACATAAACGTATATCACCATTTTTCTTTCTTACCACAACTATTGGTGATGAAAATGGGGATTCAGATTCTCGGATTACACCTGCATCAAGGAGAGTTTTGAGATGTTTTTTTACTGCCTCATAATCATGTGGATGAATTGGGCGGGCTCTCTGTTTGAATGTTGTCTCATCGTTCAGTTTGATGTGGTGTTGAACTTTGTTTGTATGGCCAAAATCAAGATCGTGCTGAGCGAAGACATCAGAGAATGTGCTCAGCTTCTGAGTGACTGTTTCTTTCCACTCCTCAGGAAGAGAAGGGCCAAAGGAAAATGCCTCTTTTGAGATGTTCTCTTGTGTCTGATGACTAGAGCTGTCAACATGAGTCTTCTGATCATCTTTCTCAACTGATTGCTGACCCTCCAGGACAGAATCTACAACTGTTAATTCTGCAATAACACAGTTGGTGAGTAGAATTATGTCATGTTTAGTGTCATTTCTCAAGAGAACAGGTAACTTCTTTGCTCCATGCTTTGGTAAAGACATTAAAGCACATTCCACAAAAATGCCACCTGGCAAGGTTGATTTGGAGGGTTTTTCTACCAGTGCGTACTTTTCTGTGCTGATTGAATTGACACACATGTGACCTTCAAGAAGAACTTTTTGCTTTGCAGGAAGGACTACTTGCTTTCCTCCCTTGAGTTTCACAAAACCAAGTTCTCCACTTGTTGTATGGATTCTCCTGAGTCGCAGTGTGTGAAGAACCTGTTGGTAGCCATAGCAAGGTGAGGTAAGTGAATGATCTGTGCAATACCTTTCATACAGTGGGTCCAAAATGTTGGTGCCAATTAGCAATGGAACACCTTGGTTTGACCGCCTATCAAGGACAACTAAAGCCAAGGTTGACATTTCAGGCTCTGATTCAAGAAAGGCTTTAGGGAACTTCAAGTTGATTTCTACATAGCCCAAGTAAGGAACTTGTTGTCCATTAGCTCCCTCTACCTCAAGTACGTCACTTATTGGTTTGACGGGATGCTCAGATAAATGAGCTTGATAAAAGGACTTGGTTATGGTGGTGACCTGTGATCCTGTGTCTAGTAAACAACTATAGTCCACCCCACCCACATTAACTTCGCCTGTACATTTGCTTCCTACTAGACGTTTTGGCAATTTACTGTTCTTTGTGACTCCGTGGTTGTGAATCACTATTTTTCCTGTAGATGGGGAACATGTTGTTTTCTTGGCTTCCATTTGCCCCTCAACAGAAGCCTGTTCTAGTTTAAAGGAGTTGTGGCAGGACGGTTTTGGCTGTCCCAGGCACGCTGCTTCTCTCGAAGTACTGTTTTCTTGGTTTCTACAAGTGTGGGATTTGGCGAGTTACTGCACACGGATAGTATGTGGCCATCCTCACCACATTTGAAGCAATACCATGGCCTCGGCCTCAACCTTGTAGTAACTTGCTGCATTTGATTTTCTGCTTGTTTGTCTTTATCATTGCATTTCTCTTTTGCACTCACCATTTTTTTCTTCACAGGCTTCTCTGAACTGCATGCCCTGAGTGTCGCCATCTGAACCTGAAGTTCTGCAATTTGCTTCTTTAAGTCTTTGGTTATGTCTAAGAATACGTCATCAGTTTCATTCGACACGCTTTCAACATCATCCATCCAGGGCAAGTTTACAGCTTGCATGTTCGAGATGGCTTTAGACTTTGTGAAGCCAAAATGTTGTTTCATTCTACTGGCTTTGTTAGCCTGTCTTCCTCAGTACGCAGTATGAGAAGAATCTCTGCAAATGGGGGTGGATTACTCTTGCGCTGTTCAAGCTGAAGACTAGTGATCAGTGTGCTGTCCCAACACCCACGGCAGAACTGCTTGAGAAGCTGCTTGTCAGAATCGTTTGCAGTGATACCTCCTCTGCTGACCACGTGACTCAATGCTGTATGCAGGCGCTGCAAATAATCCGATGCTTTCTCTCCAGAATTCTGATTGTTGTTCAAGAATTTAGCGAAAAGCTCGTCTCCATCCTCTACAGTTGCATAGGCAGAATCAAGTAAATTCAAGTACTCTTTTGGTGAGGCATGTGGGCCTAAACATTTTACTATGTTTGCAGCTGGAGCTGAAAGGCTTTCCATGATTTTCCACACCATCTGGGAGTTAGAGATTGATGGATAGTTCAAGTAAAATTGCACATTGCTGCGCCATGTGTCATAGTCGACCTCGAAGTTGGGATGTGGAATTCTCCCAGAGAATGGTTTCAGTCTGTAAGGAGAATGGACTTGTGATGCAGCTTCACTCTTGACAATGTGCTCAACTACAACACGCTGCACTTCAGGCGTGCTGAGTTGATCTGAAGGTAAGTGAAAAGAGCTGATTCTACTTCCTCTCAGAGGGGAAAAACCTCTGCCCTTTGCTCCATTAAGGGGCTCAGAAGGGGCTTGATTTGCCTCAATGTGAATAGCGTCAGAGCTATGCTCCGAGAGGTTGATATCAGTTTTTGCAATGTGTGGCTCATGATCTCCATGTTCATTGTTCTCAAGTGGAGTTTCGTGTGCAACAGATTCACTGATCCTGGCCAACTCATCACGTAGGATATCTTCAAACTGTCTGCCGCTCAGCTTAGCTAAGTTTTTCAAACCAGAGAGATAGGTATCTGTTGCAGTGGCACCTGCATCACTTGTGTAAACACTGGAAAGACTCTGAATGAAGTGAGAGACTTGAGAATTGGCAGAACATGATCTTCTGTAAGGTAAGAAGTTTTCTTCTAGTGCTTTCACAGCAGCACCAGACATATATTCTACAATTACCTGGGTTACAGGATCTGTGGTTGGTACTTCAATTACTCTAGAGAAAGACCCATACTGCTTGAGAAAAATAAAAACCTCCTCATCTACGTCAGTGTTGGTAAAGCCACTGACTAACACAGAATTTAAGATTTTCACATTTTCTTTCACAATAATATCCATTTTTGTGGTGCAAACACTGTAAATCCTCTTCTCACTGAAGGAATGCAATACAAATTATCACTGAAATCTCACATACAAATTATGTCACACTTCAGTCACTCAAGGTGTCCCTTTAACTATGTCTAAAACCCATCCTGGCTAACTCGCCACTTTGTGTAACCAGGGTGTCAGGTGTGTGTAAACTGGACCAGTATTCCAGGTTCTTAAAGGATGGGTAATAAATGAAGTCGAACACCAGAGTGAATGAAGTGAATACTGAGATTTTATAAAGATAAAATTATATATATTGGCACAGGAATAAACAACATTCTTCCAAATAATTCCAACTGTTTTAAAGCGCTTGACACTTGGGTGCACCCCAAATAAAAATAAAAATAAAACCCAAAAGAAAATTGTCCTTTGTTCAGTTCCTGTAAGTTCTTCTCAAAATCCTACCACTGGTAGCGGAAAGATGAGGTGTTCAGGTTATCAATGGTAGCTCGCCATCCCCCTCGTCAGGGAGAAAATCCAGAGTCCACAATCCAGAATCCAGAAAATCCGGAATCTCTTTATCCAAGGGTATCATAAAAACCCAGCCGAGGAAAACAAAATAGCAATCAAAACTCCCACTTTCCAAAGCAGCTCCAACCTCCAACAACAGCCCCAGAGCTTGGTCCACCGCCGTCCCGGGAAAACTATTAATTTGCCTGTTTTGTGCATATAATGCTCACACGTGTCTCTGTTCTTCCAGCTTGACGCTGCTCCCTCACACACACGTCTTCAACGTGCTCTCACTAACCTGAGTGAGGAGGCGGGACTTGGTGGATTTTTGTCCAACAGCAATCAATGAGCTTAGTTCTTAAAAGTTGACCATTGAACTAAAATATACTATAAAATAACTAGATAAATAATAAATAATTATTAACAAACAAAATACAAGAACCTTGTAACCTTGGTTTATCCAGTGGGTTACATAACCATTAATTACATTTTTCTCAGTAAACTGCTGAGATAATTCATTCAATGCTCAGAAATCAAATGCACAACCGCCTTAAGTATTAGAGATTGAGCAGATGATCTACACAACATAAAACTTAAATCAAAAATAAATCTTGTTTTCTCTGTTTTGGCATGCACTGAAAAGAATGATTTGACACAAAATAATTTTTAAGATGGCCTAAGGAAGAATTTATTTTCAAAGTAAGAATAAAACAGCATTCTGATAATCCACAATGATTTATATTTGTTTTCCTGACAAATGGTTAAAATCATACTTTTTCCATCCAATATGTTGGAGCAAACTGGAGCAACAAAGTGTAAGTGTGCAAATCAAACAGGCTGCTTCACCAATATCTAGCCTGCTTGGGATTACCCTTGCTTGGTCTGTTTTATTGCATATGTATGTACTGTAAGATACAATGGCATTACTGTCTCAGAGCAGCATCCGGGTCTCTAATCTAAACTGTCCATATGACATATGATAGGTGTCACATGTCCTCTTGACTGTTTGTCTCTGATATTTGTCTTGTCTAGTTGCTGAAAGATGAAACACACCCCTGTTAGCTTTCCACTGTACACACAGAGTACTACTGACAATGAAGACATCACATGAGTCTAGATAGAAGTATCCCAATACAGAGATGTGACTGCAGATTACCCACTTCATTCCTGATTGAGAGAGACAGAGTGTTTTCTGTTTGTTCACCCCTACACTGCTTCTTAATGTGCACAGACTATCAATCTCTCACTATTACACTCAGATCAGCTGTTGAGGCAGAAGACATCTTAGGACGAACACATCTACAATCTCCCCTACACTCACTCTGCTACAAATTCACTAACACTGGAGCAGGCATGAGACCATTTTCCATCACAAATGTTAATCAAACACATAATAACACACACTACATAGTGCATGAAAAGTCATAACATGAATTCTAACGTATTCTGTCAGATGCTCTCCAATGCATCTGGAGATCACATTGAGCTCCTGACAGATAACACAAATCATTACTCCATTCTACCAGCCGTGATAGTCGACACAAACAGCGTGTTTACTACAAAGCACCTATACTACAACGGTTATGGGTAAAATCCCACTGGGGCCACTCTGCCTAACGACGTTTCCATGGCACTTGATAGGTCCAACAAATTGCATTTGTATGGATTATGAATCTACTCAGAAAGCTTTTTAAAACAAATATTTAAAGTAAAAGGCATGTCACTCATGTTGTTAGGCTATCTTTTTATTACAAAAATACCATTATAAGTTTCATATCCTCCTCAAGCAAAGTTATTTTCCAGCTGTTTTTGACCCATCTGCATCTAAGATTGGAACAAGATATAAACAAATTATACTGCATCCACCACAAACTAACTCAAAATGTACTGTTTTGCAAAATTAACACAATTCTGACATGATTAAGAAACATTACATTTCAACTTTAGAAATGGTACGGTAGGGCTTTTGGATTGAATTATATTGAACAGGGTTTAGTTATTAGTTTTCAAACAGAAAAGCAAAAGAAAGAATAATACCGCTCCCTTCACTGGCTTCCAGTAACTGCTAGAATCCACTTTAAGACACTGGTACTAGCATACCATGCTGCGAATGGATCGGACCCTTCTTACATCCAGGACATGGTTAAACCGTACACCCCAGCATGTGCACTCCGCTCTGCATCAGCCAAACGGCTCGCTGCACCCGCACTGCGAGGGGGACCCAAGTTCCCATCAGCAAAAACATGTGGGTTTGCTATCCTGGCTCCAAAATGGTGGAATGAGCTCCCCATTGACATCAGGACAGCAGATAGCTTGCACATCTTCCGGCGCAGACTGAAAACTCATCTCTTTCAACTCCACTTCGAGCAATACAATTACTAACAAAGCACTTATATACTAACAAAGGACTGGCTTATCTAAAGCTAGTTGAAATGTTTTGGCTCTATGAAACCTGATGTACTTATATGATTTTGTTTTCTTCAAGGTTGTGTCTTCTTGGTCGAATGTACTTATTGTAAGTCGCTTTGGATAAAAGTGTCAGCTAAATGCAATGTAATAAATCACCACTGGTATAGTTGAACACTTTTTGGCCCAATTCCAAATCACACCCAACCCACTCCCACACCGTGATGGAGTGAACTCCGTGGCTGAGTGACACTCGCAGCTCAACGAGGCTCCCTCCTGTCAGATGGAGGGAGTAAATACAGCGGCAAGCTTTGGGACAAACTCTCCTCTCTCCGCCAGAAACAGGAAATGCCGTAACTGTATGTAACAACGGTTATCATGAGGTTGTTAACATCGCAATTTATCAGTGAATGTTTGCAGGAACTACTTGTAAACAGCGTGTTTCCTGACGGACACACACAGCGTTGAGTCCCGTCATGTAGGGGAGCAGGTGAAGTCAGCACCGATGCAAACTCGCTGTTTGAGGGCTTGATAGCCCACTCCCCCTCCACACTTGTTGGTTTGGAACAGCACTTAATGTGGCGGACCCTCCGTGCGAACGCGCAAACGGAGGGGTAGTGTGTAGGGCTAGGGTGTAGGGGGTGGATTGGAATTGGGTCTTTGTCTTGACCTTCGGCAAGGCAACAAGCAACCAGGATACACAGAAAAAGTTGCCCTTCTGAGGCAACATCGATTCAAGATCATAGACAGATTGACAGAGTAAAACATTCTGCTGGTAGCAGGTTTGGTCAATCGGATTACCGTGAATTTGATTACACTCTGCCCTATCAGACAGAATCCAGTTAGCTCAAGGGTTCATGTATGAGCATACTGTGCTGCACTCGTCAGTCATACACAGAGACATACCATAAACCTGCTACTGTTGACAATGCATAAAAGCAGTCTTTAAATCGATGAAAGCCCTTAGCAATGAAACTGTGTTTTTATCACACCAAGAAGACTTCTGTTGTCCGAGCAAACAGCACATATGGCAGTGAAATCAATGTTACTACTGCCTGCATCTGTTTTTACATTTGCATTAAATAGCAGGGTGGGACAGAGAGAGCAGTGTAAGCAGCTAAGTCAACATGTACTTACCTTGACAAGGATGGAGATCCTGTGTAATATCTCTGAATTCACAAAACGCCTCAATCGCAGCCAAATGTAGCGAGCCAACTTGTGGGCTACGTGTTACTACACAAAACCTGGCAAGCTATTTCAGTAAAAAGAGCCGAGTAGAGGCGAGAGTGGAAAAGCTGAATGGTGAGAGCAACCGCCAATCACAACAGAAATTCCCTATTTGCTTGTATAAATTGATCACAATTTGAGCTCCACGCTGCTAACTGATGGTGGAGAGTTTTTTTTTTTTTAAACCAGACGCAGAATGTAATAAGTGCAGAGTATTTGTATATTAGTATACCAGCTCGGCAGTGGCCTTGGAGGTGAACTGGCACCTCTCCAGCTACCAGCTCACTCCATCTTTTTTGTTTTGGTCCGATCGGGACGTGAACCGGCGACCCTTTGGTTTGAAGTCCAAGTCCCTACAGACTGAGCCACTGCCACAGTCTAGAATAGAATAGTGTCAGACTGCAGGTCAGAGGAATAGGGTTGTTAGAAGATTGCACATTTTAATATTCCACGTTGTGTAGTGGGGCATTCAAAAGCAAAAGCAATTGCTTTGTCTTGCTTCTACGACTCCTGTAAGACACGGTGGCCTTCCTTTAACTTCATACAGAAATCTTTTAATGAGAGGACTTTACGTTTTTATTGTAAACTATCCAAGGAGAGACTTGTTCACAATGAAGAGGTCTCTGCATGACAGTTTTCTTTCCAAATGGCTCATGGTGAAGATAAGAACTGTTAGGACCCATTACATTTCTGTAGAAAATAAACTTTTGAGATGCTTTTGGGAGCAGGAAACAACTTGAGTTATAAAGATGCTTCAGTGGAGCTCGAAGTTGGCTAATGGTAGATTATATCAGTGTACGTGGCAGGTCTCAGGCTGGAGCCACACGAGGACGATAACGCAAACGGACCGCAATCGTTATCAAAAAGGTCTTCCGTCGACACGCAACAGGCACCAGAAACGTGTCCGTTCACACGAGACCGCTGGAGACACTGTAGTACATATGCCAGGCCTGTAAGTGGCGCTGTAGTCCTGCCACAAAAGCAGCGAAGAAGACTTCCATGTTTGCCATGGTTGCCCTTCTGTTTATTCTCCGCTGTGGACGCTCTGGCTCTTTTTCTCCCTCCCCGAGGCAAGCGTTTGCTCCTGCTGTAATTCTCTCCGGTTAGTCCACCAGCAGATGAAAAACACCCACCTCTCCGCCTCTTCCAAGGGACGAGGGGACCGTGCAGCAGAGTTTCAGTTAGATTTTTTTTCGCCGGTCAACATGCCGTTAAAGTTTAAATCTTCCGGACAAAATTAGAAAAGTGCCGGTCAGAGGTCTTCTTTGTTATTTATTGAGCTTTAAAACAAATGAATAACGACTCTATATAATCATAAAAAACGGAGCCTCTCTTTTCCTCCCCCTCTTCTGACAGCCCAGCAGCTGATCTCTGAGCAGGAGAGGTGGGGAGAGGCGGGGCTATTGCTTCAACGTTATCAGGAAATGATCGTACTGTAGAGGCGTAAACACGGAGCCGTTTGCCCCCCCAGAGCGTTTCGTTTGACGATCTACCCACCTATGGACCCGTTATCGTTATCGTTTTCTGCATTTCCATGTCGGCCTCGTGTGGCCGAACAGTCTATCTCAGGGGTCACCAACCTTTTTTAGGATGAGGGCTACTTTCTAAAAATAAAACAAGTCGGGGGCTACTTTTACTCCTCTTTTTTTTTTTTTTTTGCAGTGTATATATTTAGCACATTTTAACATTATTATATGCTGTAGGAGCAAACACAATAGTGGTGGCTTAAAGCCCACCTCTGCTCCGCGCCGTCCTTTAGATGAGCCTGGTCAGATTGATAAAAGAGGGAGTTCAACACACCGGCATAAAAGTTATAACAATAATCTGATTTTAATGGTAAAAAACACCAATACAAGTTTACAGAGTACTCCGGACTCCCAGTTCTACTGCTGTGCGATACAGGTATCGGGACCAGCCAGTCAGAAACAGGGGGCATTTTGCATGACTACACAACAGTATATATGGATATATTTTTGAGGTGGACAGCCACTTCTTATCTTCCACCGGACCCAACTCCTTTAATTTCCCAGGGAAGGTTTCACACAAACTATTCTTTTAAAACAATCAAACATTGTACACAGATATATTGGTGCTTGGGATTATTCCCAGCAAGGACCTTGAAAAAAGAACATGTGTGTGTATTAGTGAGGGAAAGTGTATGTGTGTGTGTGCATGCTGATAAGCAGAGGCGTATGTGTGTGTGTGTGTTGCTGATATCTGGGTTAAGGAGTTTATGTGTGTGTGCTGCATGGAGACAGGAGGTGTATGTGTGTGTCAGGGTCTCTGGGTCATGGAGTGTAAGTAAGAAGGTTTAGATATATAGGATTACTTTAAACAGTCCCAAATAATACATGTTCACTTCAATACAGTTCAAGATAATACCTGTTTACTTTAATACAGTTTAAAACAATATCTGGGTGCTTTAATGCTTACCTTTAACCTTTGTGTGCTGTTTGGGTCTGTGGGACCCGTTTTCAGTGTTTACTAAAAGAAAATGTATGCAATTTAATTATTTTAACCTGCTTTATTTGGGGGTGGGCCTCACATCCACTAGGGGGGTCCTCACCTCCTCTAGGCGGGTCCGGGGGCATGCAGCCCCGGGAAGATTTTTTAAATGTTGAAGTGAAATGCATCAATCTGGAGCATTTTGAGCACAACATGAATTTATGGATACAGCTCTCAACACTCAGATGAAAGGGAGCTGTATACTTTTCAATAATCCAAACATCTTTATCACAACCAAAAACAAATAATTTAAACTTGTTTATTCTTATCTTGTGTTACCTAGTTAGCATTCTTTCTTTTTATTTATGCATATTTTACTAATCACTCCCCTTTTAAACTGTTTTTTGTACCGTCCTATAGTACACATTGGAATGATTTCTTACTTTATCTATATTAAATAGATAAAGGGACACACACACACACACGCACGCACGCACGCACGCACGCACGCACACGCTGCTCCTCCGTGGCGATGACGGCTTGCGTTAAAAAATAATAATAAACATATTTGTAAAGTGGGGGGACACAAACGGGATTTCGAAAAGTGTTGGGGACATGTCCCCCTTGGAGATTACGCCATGCGTGTGTGTGTGTGTGCGTCAAGTGGAATAAATATATATGCAAGTTACAACACACACAGTAATCTCTGGCCCTCGTGTGTTGTATAGGCTGGCATGATAGGCTGTTCAATGGGGCTGATGTGTAGAAGCTTTTCTTCCCGACTACAACGCTGGTCCCGCAAATCAAGCAAGAACGTGATTGGTCGATATTCATTGTGGGGGTGGGGGGAGGAGGGGTTTTAGATAGATAGAGTTGTAGTAAGTATATAGAGTTCGCTATGATTTAGGTTTTGTTTATGCATGGCGTCGATTCTTTAAATTACATTTCCTTTTTTGTTTTGTGTATTTTATACATTTTGGATTTTCTTGGCGAGCTATTTTTAGAACGTGCCCAGCGGGCGCCTCACGTTGCCCCTGCGGGCGACTGATTGCCCGGGCACCGTGTTGGCTACCCCTGGTCTATCTGATAGTGAACTGTAGCAGATACAACCGTTATCGTCCTCGTGTGGCTGGGGCTTCAGATGCAAGGTGTCAAACTAGAGCAAACAACAAGTGAGCACCGGGGGATATCACACACAATCCACAAACTCACACAATGGATTATGAGAAAATTGCAGGTACATAAGTAGTGATCAGTGACCAATGACCATACTATTAAATGGATTCCAGCTCAGTACCACCCTCCATAATCCTCTTCTTAAAATCAAAGTGGAAAATCATTGGTCATAACAACTGATTTGTAATGTTGATATACCAATTATTTCAATTAAAATAGTCTTAAATGACCCTATTGGGTGTTATATATCTTCAAAGGTCACATCTGATTCTCCAGAAAATGCAAATAAAAATATCTACTTTTACTCTTCTGTCAATTATGTCTAACATTTGATGAATACTTTTTGAAACTTTAGCACTGCACTCTTTTCTTTTTTGATTACACACTGATATAAAATATTTGACAGCTACGAAAAAACATTTTTGGTGGCCAGATGGCTGATGGAAGGTTTGTTTTGTATTGTATTTTGTACTGTTGAAGGGAAGAATGTATTTCTCCAAGCCAAATGACTCTCTCCTACCCTCTACTTTGCCTTTTATAGTGGAGATCACCCTGCTCACTCATGGGTTACATAATTGACTCGAGCCTGGGATATTGGAACCTGGCTGTCTTTCAGTCACACACACTGACTTCAGTGCCCAGCTGGGCTCGATCAGAACCCATGTCCACATGTGAGCACTTGCCACAAAATATCAAACATACAGCATGGACGTCAATAAGACTCTCCCTGTGTTAGAATGCAGCAGTAGGATCTCCCTCACTTTCAAACACTGGACCTTTGTTGGGTCAGTTTGCAGAGTCACTCCTACAGATCCACAGATGAAGATATAAATGAGATCATAAAAACACACCCATACTGGGACACACATGCTCAAAGAGTTCTATATATAGTCATCCAAGTACACCCTCTGCCAAATTGAGTTACACAAAGAATTTAACACATGGCCTAATGGACCGAGTAGCCACCTAATAAATGATGCCCTGAAGCCTCTGCCAAATGTGGACGTGTGTGTGTATTTCTCTTGTGACCCGGGGGCCAATGACTACCATCGCTGGGGGAATACTGAGGCCCCTTGGAGGGAACACGAGAGAAGGAGGTGAGAGAGGGGTAAGGGCTGTCCCCGGGTTATCAGCATCTTAATCAGAAGTATTTAGAGCACTGCGTGTTTAACTGTGTGTGCACGCATGTGTGATTGTGTGTCTGTTTAAAAAGGCACTTAGTGAGGGAGTTCCCTGAATGTAATGAGGTAGAGGCACTTAACCCGGGAACTTATATTTGCAAGTATAATGGATGCAAAAAGAAATCAAGTTATTTGGAAAGATGGGAACAGAACAAACTTACCTTTCTAGGAAGATAATTAACTGTATAATTTCTGCAAAACTATGGGGACTTTAGAGTGGACTATTAGAGTGAGCGTTTAAGCTGCTTTGTAAGTGGAATAGGAGACTTAAATATAACTAGAAATCCTCAGTCTATGCTCAGTGATGAATATGTGAAACTGAAGCCAGCAAATGGAACATGGAAAAGACTATTTTTCATGAGGAGCTTGTGAGGAGACGGTATCCGTGTCTGGTTAATAATAGAAACATCCCACCGGAACAGTGGTATTAGAAAGACTCAAAAGTCTAGCAAGTGTTGGACATACCATGGGTACAATATTTTGAGTGATGTGGATGTGACACATTTCCTTTCTTTAACTTATTATGTCAAAAGCCCTTGCTCAGGAAGTAACATTCTTTTCCGAACACAAAATTAGGTTCTTTGCAGAAATTATTTCTTGATAGAGTAGTTTACATATTCATTCACTGTATCTTTGACGGTCATGTTATATTCATGGAGGTATGAGAGGACACAGCAAGTATCTAACCCAAGGCTTAGTCTAAATCTCGGCATACATAGATTGATGTTCCACTTGGAGGTGAGGAATGTAGGAGCAGGGCAACCTGTGAAAGCCTGTTAATTTAGGCATGAACGTTAGGTAACTGGCCTTTGCAGTGCGAAGCCTGGTTAAATAAAGGCTACAAACAGAGTGAAAATACAAAATTATCCCCAAATGACTGTTACATCACAGACCCTGTGCTGCACTGTCCTGTGTGTGACCGTCTACTTCAGACCAGATTAGGAGGTTGAAGGTTTGGTTTGCCCAGCTACATATACCCTGCTGAGGGCTCTATGGGGCCAGGTCTTTACCCAAACATGGTCAGAAATACTGCAGATACACATAAAACATATTCCGGTTGACCTATGCGAGGTGAGAAGCCTCTACGTTTCATTTGCAAAAGATTAAATTCTCCTCAGATGAACTTCAATGCACTTAGAGTTCACGGTCTGCTCTGGCTACTGCACAATTGCACCACAGGGTAAGACACTGTACCTAAAGGGGATTAACATGTTCCAAATGAATGAATACTCAATAATACAAACAAACTCCATTATGGAAGTCTGAAATTCTAGCCAAAGATGCAGCCGTTTCGCACATTCTCCTTAAAGTTGCAATCCCAGAGGGGGACACGGGGGAACCCAGAAAAGACAGAACAACTCAAAATGAGTAATACCAATATGATGGAGTGTTTGAGAGAAGGGGAAGTGGGCAGGGTGAGGACAGTGGAGGGAGGAGGGGTTGCTGAATTTGCAAATTATTGCCCAAATAAGTACCTATTCAATAAGAATGTATGCCCTGCTGAGCTACTGATAAGGCAGCCAGAAGAAAGGAGCTGTGGAAATAGAACATGTCCATATAGAGAGGGGAGCTTTGGAGAGAGGGAGCAGGAAGGAGCAGGAAGGGGGCAGGAGGTTAAATGCTTCCCCAGAATGTGTGCTTTCCACTGGTGAAGAGTCTCCGAGTGGATCCCCGCTGACTGACACAGCCTGAGGGCCCACTGTGAGCCTGATTAAGCGTAGGCAGCTGAACTATTAGCCAAGAAATTACCGCTCTTAAAAATCAGTTCCACTCTTAAGGGCCATGTTTACCAATGTTTGAAAACACTAATGATGCGACACTGGAACATTTTCATAATTCTGCTCAGCGTTCCCAGGCAGAGAGTTTTTAGACTACAGGACTGATGGGTGAAAAAGGAGGGAAGACAGTAAGAGGAAAACCTGTCTGACTAACAACCCCACAGATGTTGCTCTTCTCTGACACCACTGGTCTCCATAGCAACCCGGCTGGCCAGTAATAGCCTCAGGCTCGCCTGGCTGCAGCGGTGTCATAAACACACACAGACCATACACACAAACTGGAGAGTTTCAGCCACTGAACGGGATCCCAGTGTGTATTTATAGACACAAACACAGGGACCACCCCTTAGGCCTAACCAGAGAACATACATATCTAAACAGAGACTTTCTACTCCCATCATTAAAAACCCGACCCACAAACACACAGCCACACAAAACAGACCCACCAAGTCCCTGCATTCGAGTAAACAAGCCCTGTAATTGGTGATAACAGATAGCTGGGCCTTCAACATTAGAGCTGGCTTGTGTTTAGGCTTCCTGGGTACGTGCAAAAAGCACTTGCTGAATTGTCCGCTTAATATTAGGAGGTATAATCCTTTGACCATGGTCACAAATTATGGAGGTCAAAGCTTGGCAATAAACTGGATTCTGAGTGGCACGTGAATACAGAAGATGACTTCATGTAATCAATGCTAGTCTGTTCCCGCATTCAGATTCTGCACAACACAGTTGTCATTCAGAAATAGCAAAAGGAGACATCCTGTTTGAGTAAGCATACATAAATATAAAGGTGATTATTACCCCAAAGATCGGACATATCACCGTTAAAACTTGAATTATGCTTGGGAAACCTACCACAGTTGGTTGCAGTCGACTCCAACCCATTCATAATCAGTATACTCATCAGCTGTATGTATGCCTATCATGTGCTATAAACCCTGCCGACTTGGCACAATGCCTCTCCGTGTACATTACCAGTGAATGATGCTCTGTTTTGTAAAGGCGACCGCTATTGTGCAGCTCAAGGCAGGCCAGAGGTGCTGATTATGTAAAGGATGAAAAAACACTGAAAGCCTCTAAACTGTATATATATGTGGGAGGTAAGTGTGAACAGTGAACTTACCAGGTGACAGACACAGCGACAGAAAATTGAAGGGGAGGGGAAACACCGGAGGACAGCACTGGACCACTCTAAAGAAACAAGAGATAAATAGAAGGAAAAGAGGAGACGTTGTTATTTAAGCATCATCTTGTACTTGCACTTACAGTTATATTACAGATGCTTGTGATGCCTTCAGGGGAGACACCACCGACACAAAACAACCCTGTTAAAACATACGCATGCACAACACACACTGTGGTGTAATCATTCGCCCTCCCTGGTGGGCTTCATTCTACTTCGCTTGTTCAGATTTGTAATCAGTCCTCTGGCTTCTGCTTAATAAACCTGTAATGGGAAACTGCTTCCCTCAAGAAAAGGCTGCTTTCGTCAGATATGAGCTGGGAAATTAGAATGAACTGACACCACCTCCACATCTGCTCTGCTGTGGCTGGTGAGTGGTAGGTATGTCACTGAGCAGGAGGATGGTTTACTAAAAGCTTTAAATGTAAAGTACAGATGGGTAATAGGGATGAAAGAAAGACAGAGAGAAGGAGTGAAAAATGAACACAGCTATAGATGGAAAAGAGGATAATCCTCCACTTGGAAAGCCATCTTTTATCCGTACAGTATGTCCGCACTAGGGACAAGACAAATTCCTGAACATTTCCTGTACTTAGACTCTGCCGGTGTCCTTCGTCACCTCTTCATCACAGCTCCATCTTGCTCTGCCCAGAGGAGGACAGGAACTGTGGCGCATGGTAATGGTTTCTTTACACAGTCACTTTGCAAGATACACTTAGCCAGATAAGCGAAGACACGGCAGGATAGCTTTCAAGTGCGGTAAAGTTGCTGTTCTGCAGATTGTACTAACATCCGGGATTATTAATGTTGATTTTTGTAAACTTAGTAAAACTAAATGTGTCCTGTGAGTGACCCCTTTGCTCCGTTTTGCAGAGGGCTTATCATCCAGTATGTCTTTTCTATAACATTTTGGTAAAGGAGGAAACCTTTATCATTCAAGATGGCATTTAATGTTGTCATAATTACCAAATGACTGTATGTTGTTATCCTGGAAACAATCACATAATCACTTCATTCTTTTGTTATGATTTACACAAGCCCTCTGCTTATTACTTTCTGAGTAGCCATTTCCTGGAGGATGGGACTTTCCTATTAGAACCATCTCTGTTACTATCTGGATCACATGTAAACCCATAATAAAGAAGATCTCAAGGCTGTCCTTTACATAATGTGCACCAAGGACATACCATGCTAAACAAACATGTATTATTGAGGCTAGGTACTGAAAGGACATACTGACAAAACAAAGATGTTCTTTTTTAGATTGCCCATAATAGCAAAGTTCGTAATAGTATACTGTATACTGCTTTAGTTACCTTATGGCATTATATCTTTTAACGGTCAACACAAAGCAACCATTTTCATCTCTGAGAGACAGCTTTGGTCCAATGGGCACATATTATTTTTGAAGGGTTCAATAGATTTGTGTTATCAACTAACAATGGTGTAAATTGAACAAAACATGCCGCTCAGCCCCTTTGAATAGAAGACACCTGACTAGGGCTGCTCAATTAATCGTATTTTAATCGCAATTACGATTTTGGCTTGCAACGATTATGAAAACAACATAATCGAAATAAAACGATTATTTATTTATGTATTTCAAAAAATAAAAAAAATGTATTGGTTTTTCAGTTGAATTATACTTAAAGTTCAGGGTAATCAACTGTTAAAAACATACTGTTCACATTTTTATTTTCTTCAATAAATGGATGTTTTCAAAGTAAATGGATAATCGTTTTTAATAATCGTGATATCAATTATTTACCCAAATAATCGAGATTATGATTTTTGCCATAATCGAGCAGCCCTACACCTGACCTCATCCAAGACTATTATGGCATGATTGAGCTAGCTGCATACAACCATATATAAAGCATAATCAAATATTGTATGTATGACAGATTTTCACCTAAAAGTATTTATTTCACGAGGGAATTAAATTCAAAAAAATCAATGGAGTAATCAGGAGCTGATTCAAGGTGTTAATATGTTTGCAACATGTAATCTCCCATTGATCTGCTCATTATTAACCCATCCATCCTGTCCTTTGAGTCATCTGCTTCCATATGTTTCCCCTCCATCTTTCTCTCCTCTCCTCTTCATGTGGATGGGCCTCTCTCCCAGTGGCAGCTTATGTGGATCAAATATTCCAGAGGTCAAGTGGCCTCACGGGCCGAGAGCTGTTCACAGGCCTCTTCAGGCAGGGAGAGGATCAGTGGGTATACACTTTGCTCCAAAAAAGGGAAGCGGTGTCACACGAGACCAGGATTTATGTTCCGCTGAATATTTTGGTGAGAACACAGAAGTAGGGTTCAGAAAGAGAAGTACACAGACAGCTATAATAAAAAACAGATAACAGATAGATAGCCAATCCATCAACTGTCGACTAATCCAGCTACCAAGCAAACTGACTAAACATTCAAATACAGAGTACTGACATGAGTCTGATAAAAACAGCTTCCCAATAAAATATAATAAATAAAACCAAGCAAACAAGAGCGCTGAGCAACCATGGAAACTCCCAGAAAACACCACTTCCTGGATAGTCCAATTACAGATACACAAAATCAAACAAAGAATGATGTACTTTGCTACCTGATAGGCTCTCTCGCTCTCTCTACCCTTTCACTTTGTGTGTTTAGAGAATGTGTGTATTTTTAGAGGTTGTGCTATTCTTAGTAACATCCAGCGGGGCAGTAATAATTCCTTTGATTAGGGCAACAGGTGAGGGCTGGTATAATCTCACCCCTGCCTGGCAGATTTAAATGTTATGAACAGTGGCAGCTCCACCATCATCACTCAACCAATGACAGCTCTACAGGGGGAACACACAGGGGGGCTGATTAAAAGGACAGCACTGTTACACAGCCAACCACACACACACACACACACTCCCTCAGGTATCACACGCTGGGCTTATGGCAGGGGAAGTGACATTATCCACGTTACCTAGAATAGCCATGTTTAAAAATAACACGCATTTTTACTTTTACACACGCATTCAGGCAAAAAGTGGTAACAAAACAAGAACGAGCCTGCTTGTAACACCTAGAATAGTGTCATTTAGAAATAAAGTTGCATACGGTTTATCTTCATGTGATATATTTAAAGGTCACCTATTGTGCAAAATCCACTTTTTCATCTCTTTTATACATAAATATGTTTCCCCTCTGCGTTAAGAGATTCTGAAATGTTCAGGAAAAAATATTTTCTCTCTTTGTGCTTTTGTGAAAAACCTGTCTGAAAATGTACGGTTTTTGGCTTGTGTAACCATTAGCCAATAACCAACCAAGGTAACACCCGCCCACCTTATCACCTGAATCTCCTCCTAGAGCACCATTGTGTTATTTTTAACCAAATCTCTCTCAGAGGGCCGTGGGGAGTGGCTCCTTATTTTCATCTAAAGTAACAGACAGAGAATCAGCACTTTTGAAACAGGGCTGAAACAGAGAGGTTTATGGGATGCTACAATGCATGACCTGTTGGGTATTTCGAGCCAAACACTTCAGAGACATGTTTTGTATATGTCAGAGACCTATACTATATTGATCAAAAAGAGTATAATAGGGGACCTTTAAGTAAATAACTGATAAATGGAAGGGTTACAGCTACCCCTTTTATAAGCCAGTCCAGAAGTGACTGGGTGGATCAAGAGCTAAAAGCATATGTCCGCGCCTCAGGGAATCGACCCAGCTCTCTACAGGACTCACTGTGGGCTGCTTTGCCGCCATGAACAGCACCTGTCAGGGTATTAAGAGGATAACTCTCATGTCAACCCTGATGTCATCTTAATCTTCTATATTGCTCTTTTCAGAGTCACTGTGGAGGGGACATCAAACACCAATCCTCCCACCACAGGAGCACTCTGAAAGACCAGGCTTTCTTTTATACCATGCAGGTATCCCGTAGGGCAGTGGGTTTCTGAGAGGGTCAGGTAGATACACCAGATTGGATAGTGCTGATTCTGTGGCCAGAGATATGAAGGGTGAGTTCCAAACATTGGGAGGTTGATTCTTACACCATATCTTCTTTAAAAGCATGATTATGTGATGGAAAACCAACATTATCACTGAATTTGACTAAAGATGAGAACATTTAGACCCCTCTGGTGTCATTATGTTTCATAAGAAGCAGCCACAATCAGCCAGTTATCATGACATAGCATAAAGACTGAAACAGCTAGATAGCTCACTCTCTGCAAAATGAAAAAATGTAACCTCCTGACCTATACCCTCAAAAACACACTAATTACCACAATATGTGTTGTTTAATCCTCAAACAAACACATATGTAAAAACAACATGCTCTGGTAGACGATGGGTTATATCATGTCTTGTCAATAATGTAAAATTGCCAAAAGCCTTCAGGAAGGTGTTCTCTCATGCAACTTTTAGCAAGAAATTAAGTTGCAAAATGTCAACTTACTTAAAATAAAAGATGTTTTACTGCGTGATATTCTGTGTCTGTCGCTATCTTGTGGTAATCAGCTTGGTTTTTTCAAACCTTTTCTTTACTTGGCATGACATTGGTTGAATACATAGACTATGCGCCCTATTTTGTAGAAATATTGCATAATGTAATTCTGCAGCTGGTCCCATTTTCTGCAGTGAACTGCTGACTTATTGAAAGCTCTTCAAATATAAAAAACGTTTAGTTATTTTTAATATTCAATTAATATGAACATTCATCAACATCGAAAGACTGAATCGTAAAGATACAAAAAGAAAACGAGAAACCAACCAAAAGACTAGCACCAGCTTGAAAGGATTGAATGAAACGATGCAACAAGCCTCAGTAAAATACTGAGAGAAAGGTATGTAAAAACAAAAGGAAAACTGTCCTGAAAGAAGCAGAGAATGATGGAGGAGAGCAATGCAGTAACACAGAGAGAGAGAGAGAGAACTGCACATACACCAAGACATATCAAATACACTTTGACTTTTCATTTATTTCTATTCTCTGTGATGCTGTCAGGAGGAGAACCCCTGAGGGCCAAAGAGAGGCAGCCAGAGAGAATTAAATCCAGGCAGAGAGAAAAAGTGAGAGGCAGTATTTCTACTCAGTGAGTCAGTGAAAACAGAGAAAATGTCACTCTTTTCGGTGGCAGAAAGATTGACAAAGGACAACATTAAGACCACGTACACTGGGAGAGCACTTCCTCCCGTCAAACAATGTGCTGGCTAATTGGCTTATTATATTACATTAGCATTGGTGGAGTCCGGGATCTAGCACTTTCCATGTTCTTTATTACCAACGGGAAGAAAACCACTTGACCTCAGCCACTGACAGCCATTATAGAGCTAAATGTGCGCTGGATGTCCTGGAACATGGTATGATGAACACTTCAGAGTTACTATAGCCCTTTTCAGACATGTAATGTGTAATATATATATATATTAATATTAATATTGCATTATGACTCTACTGAAATATGACAGTATCAAGAGAGTGGTGCAGGAACAAGTTCTAAACCTGGAGATGAGTTAGCATTTTAGCACTTATGGGCTCCCTTGTCTTAATCAATGTTTTTGGATTCCCTAGACAAGGTCAGGGGTTAAAACAAGCTCATGAGATTTTCACATTTTGTTCGACGACATAGAAGTCTTTAAAACAAAACAGTTGCTAAGAAGTAGCTAAATGAAACTAAACATCATCACGCCAAACAGGAGTCACTTTCAGCGTTGTTGTAGTGAGTCATGGGAGTGTCGTGAAGTTCCTTTACAGCATTACGTTTCACTTCTGCTAATTGCATTGCACATCAACTATCATACAAGTGGTGTTTATATGTAGGCATTATCTTGCCAAACAAAACGAGTCAGTATCAAAAACATGTGTTTACCACAGATCTTGTTTTCTGTATTATTCAAAATCCAATGGAAAAATCCCATTGCTTTCAATCAAGTAAAACATTGCAATGCTAACATCCCGGTTGGCCTACCCAAAAAACATCATCACTGTACCATGTTATTCATATGATGCTGTCATTTCACACTATGGAATCTGGTACATGACAGGGAGGGTGGGACTGACAGAGTCTAGTGGGGGTTTGCAAAATGGCGACAGAGACAGTCATATACTTTATATTTGAGCCAGAAAGATTTTCATTAAGAGCAAGCAATTGTTTGATACCATTTATGGTTGGCATTGTTTTTAGGAAATAGCCATTCAAATAGATTCTTTAAAAGCTTCTTTCTAGTGTGATTTTGTGTTGTTAGCGAGTCTGCCATTTTGGAGGCGGTTCTATAAATCCTACACACAAATGCTTCAAAGAAAATGAGGCATGTAAGCTTTTTATCTGTTGAATTTCTGACCAACAGCTGCTCAAAGAGACTTTGCTGCCCCCAGAATTCTGGGACAAAATCTACCAGGACGAGTGAAGTGTTGAATATTCATTGAAAAGATTCAATAAAGACTGATTTAAGACTTGACCTTTTGCCGTCTTGACTCTACAGAAACCTGGTCATATAAGATAACAGTGCTTTTACTTAATGAAGTGCATGTCTGAGAGGGGCTTTATTTCAAGGCATTATGAACAAATTATAATTGATTTTACTGCCAAAAAAACCAACAGTCATATAATTGTACTTCTCCTCAATGATTCCATCTTTGCCAACTTGTATAAATGATCCCCATCAGCAGGGGTTGCATACACAACATAATGAGTTGAGACCCAAGACTAGTACACTCAACCTCCTCTTTGTTGCCTGGCCACTTTACACCTTTCCTTCATATTTATTTTAGGCATTATTACCTGTTCTTTATCTCAGCTGCTTTGTACAAGACATGACTCACTTGCTAATGGTGTACGGAGACAATGAAGGCAGCTAGAGAGGATTTCACTGAGTAATTGCCTTCAGGATTAAGAAAGTGCAGCTCGGAAAAACTGTATATATAATATGTGATATATACAGTAAATATAATGTCCTGTTCTATCTCTTGTGGTATAACTGTCAAATGTGTCATTTTCCATAAGAAATGTCTTCCAGCACTCGCCAAATAAGATTTACAACAATCCTCTTATGATGTGCTTTGATTGGGACACTTTTATAAACTTTACATTACTTCCACAGTTTGTTATGATAGCCCTCTAATGGATTCATGTGCTAAGCCCTGACGTTTGTTTAAATGACATGCGAGAAGTGTCTCATGAAAAATGTCTGCAGGCGCTTGACAAATATCTGGCGCTGGTCGGAAATCCCTGAGAGGGAACTGTTTTTCTTTTATACTCTGTGTTTATACTCTGCTTCAAAATTGTTTGTTTTGTCTCCGAAAAATTATCAACAATAAATGCTATTAAAAGCCACTTAAAGGTGGGGTATGTAATTTATTTCAGAAACACTTTTTGTTATATTCCATGGAATGCTCTCAACATCCCGATGGCAATGAATATATTAAATGCTTTTGACATCTGTGGAAGCCGTGGCGCTGTAAAAAGCACGACCAATCATCTGAGCCGGCCCGGCTAAAATAACTGGATGGCCTACCTGCCTGTCAGCCTTCCATCTGGGCACAAACTTACCTCGTGCCCTCATTGGTCATGTGCGCGTTCCTGTGTGTTGGAGGAGGGGCTCTGGAAGGAAGTCTGAAGGAAGGGGCAGATTTTTTTCGGCTGTGTACTTTCAAATTCTAGCGCACTCGAGCTGGTTTCTCCATTCTTACCTACCCTACCTTTAAGTCTTTCAAAACACAAGACAAATAAAGACGTAAATTAGGCCCATATTAAAAACGTTATAGTGTTCCACTCTGGCATAGTAGCATAAGCATTCTCTCATAGATTATGCAAGTCAATAACAAAATATATTCAATTGGCCCGTGCTCTGTACTCTGAATTTCAACTAAACTGAGCAGGATAAGGGATAAGATCAGCTGCTAAATGTTACATCATCGTGTTGGCATGTTATCTGGTTAAATATGGTCTTATTGCACATACAACACACACGCATCATCTTTCTCTGGAATAGATAAGCGCAGCGCTGTAAGAAAACAAGATAAGTCAAATTCCTGTTGTTTATCTAGTCATCTGATCTGGTCAGTGAGTCATGTGTTAGAGGCACAGCAGCATGCTTTAGGCTAACACTAGCCTAATGTATTATGCTATGATTTGTTCTCATGCTGCTCTATCTTAATGTGAATAAGCTGAACCCATTTTAACAAATACAAGTGGCAGTTGCTATATTTTCGATTTTGACACATTTGTAGCTTATTGGTTTTATAAGTATGGCTTAAAACAGCATTGATTTTCCGATTATTTTAACTCTTTTTGTAGCCAAACCTACCACCTGCTATATATATTTATAATAGGTTTAAAATGTGTTCTCTTTAGGTCATACAGTCAAATAACTCAATAATTAGAAGACACAAAAAGTAATGAATAGTTAAGTGTCTCTGAAGGTTTCTTAGTTTCTCTAAATAAATACTTCCAGTGTAATAAATATACTAAATATTTTTGCTGACTTCAATGATCTTCAGTGTATCGCGTAGCCCTTATTCCATCCATTACTGGGCTGACTGGGTAATAATAGCTATCCAGGAGAGGATGTTACAAAATCAAGTTTTGCATTCTGGAGCAGAGGTCGACAGTTTAATTGGAAGTGCAAATTGCGTTCACTTGTATCCCCACAGTGGATTGAGCCATGGGTAAAGCGAGTGTGCACACTGCGAGCGTGTGTGCATTTAAAAAAGGAGAAGGAGAAGAATCCAAGAGTGTAGGGGTGGCTGAAAGCTCTCTGCGATGTACTTTGAGAGCCACACGTGCAACAGAGCAACAATTAGTACCACTGAAGTGTTGCTTTTACTCTTCCAAGAGTCTTTCACACAAACCAGGAATCTCTCCTGCTGCCTGCTACTGAATCACCCCAACTAATGCTGCCAATTCTTTGTTAGAAAACTGTAAATATTGACTTGGTGATGGCGGATACCATCTGTTGGTGTGAAAGTAAGCGGCTCCCTCTCGTTCTGTCTGCTTTGCTTTTTGCTCTCCATCTCTCTGCTGGCTCAGAGTCTGCAGAGAATATCCCGTCATTATAGTTCCCCTACAGCCACACTTACCCTTGCTGTGAAGACACTCTCATCTCTGATCTCTCTCTTTCTTTAAGCAGCAAACAGTCAAATTAATATTACATCATCTGGAGCGGTTAGGGTTGAGGTCAGGTTAGGATCAGCTGTGTTTGATTTGAAGCCGATAATGAGAGGGTTTAAGATGATTAAGGGTTTCAAGTAGAATGCATAACAATTAATGTATTTTTTGACTACAAAACATTAAGTTACTCCTAGATCAGACCCACTGGAGTTATCTAGGCGTAGGGAGACATTTTGAAGTTTGGAATATTCTTCTTTGGATTGTTCCAAAACCCAAATCAAAAATGGTACAATGTTTCAAAACGTTCCCTTCTTCCTCTGACTTTTTATATTTTAAAACAAGCTGTTCCGCACATTTAAATGAACATGAAAGTGCTCTGGTTTTTCCATTTTCGAAGGTTCAATATTCTCTAACATTGTAATACATGTAAAGACGCAGTTCCTTTGAAAGGGACACCTCCTCTGCCTGGATGCTGCCTCGAGTGACTGTCACTTCTATATTTTCAATGAATGTCAAGGTCTGAAACTGCCGCTGAGGTTAGGACAGTGTTTCAGGGCGCTGGATCCATGCAAACAGTCGCAACAGGGAATAATGTCGGTATGTTGACTCTGTTGCTGTTACTGGCAGGGTTCATGCATGACTGCTGCTGCCACTAATAGCACATGTTTTCATCGATTGAAAATCTGATTAAGGTGATTCATTTGTGGTACCATTGAATCTATAACTGGATGAGCCTGCTGTTCTTAAGTATTTATGCATGTCGGGATAAACGGAACCGTGACCAAAAGGCTCAGAAACATGAACCGTGTCTGTTGCGAGCCATGTTATCCCTCATTGACTACGAAGAGGGGAACTCTGTTTCCGTTGGTCATATATTTGCTAACATGCAGCCACCTTAGGACCACATGGAAAACAACACTGCCTCTTGTACTTGGTCCTGGGCCTAGAACCACTACAAAACTGTGCCAAGTTATATAATGTTTTACAAATCCCAAAGGGAGAAGAGCTGATGATCAAAGGCTCGTCATGACCAATGACCTATTAATGTGGAAAGGCATATACAAATATCTGATATTTACAAACAGATGTGAGCTACGTGTCCTGTGGCATGTGGGAATTAAGAGAAGGCAGTGAAAGACAAAAATAAGCACAAATAAATAAAATTACGGAGAGAAGAGAAAGACGTTGTACTAAAAATATATTAGGGGAATAACTTGTGATATTGACTACAATGAATTGAACTGATGATAGGCATAAATACTACTGGATTTTTCTTAAAGAGCTGTTGAGTTATCTATGTGGCCATGTATCTATGGAAGTAGCAAGGAAATAACCGTGCTCTTCAGCAGGATAATCTCAGTTGAATACTGTATTTACGACAATGTGTGAAATCTGTCTCTACACAGTGCTTTGTTTTATATATAGGTTTATTTATATATATATATATATATATATATTAGGGATGCACGATATTGGTTTTTTGAAACCGATACCGATACCGATAACTTCCTGCTTCTCAAGACCGATACCGATAATAAAAAAATGTTTACGCCACTAATTATTTTAACGCATTTAACGCATGTGTATTTTTTTTCCTCGGCCGCCCCGTAGTTTCAGAGCGCATCGAGTTTAAAATACCATCTACAAGCTGATGCTGACAGCCCCGCTCCTGCCGCCCGCTTGTGGCAGACCACACTTCCACGCTCACCGGCAGGCACCGACTGGCCATCTGGAGGACTGGGAGGGTGTGTGTATGTGTGGCCCGAGCGAGCGAGAGAGAGACCTTACGTGCATTGTTGTTGTTAGCATCTGGTGCTAGCTAGCTGCGCTAACGGATATACGGAGCTGTTTAAATGAAAACAGAGGAGCGACATTTCGCCACAACTGCGCCGAGCACTTGACTTTATGCAGGAAGCCAGACAGTGGGACATTGTACGAAAAGTCAGCACACTCAGCAGCACGGATAGTGCGCAACATGATTGCAGCGTCCAGGCAGCTCCGGTTCGAGCATATGCCTTGAGTTGCACATAGCTCCAACGCCCATACCACCGACGACATGTTTGTTTACTGTCCTGGCTTCACGAGTTAGGGAGCGCTGGATTTGTGAAGAACTCCCCTCTTCCTAAACCACTAATACCACAGTACTGGCAAAACGGGAGGAGCAGAGTGAAAAACAAGCGCCGCTCATCCCAATCCACCCACACCGCAGTATTTTTTTCTTTTTTTTTACCCAAAAAATATATTGTATATTATCGGGGCTATTAATACTGGTATCGAGTTTATCGGGATGACGTCATAATTCCTAATATCGGACCGATAATTATCGTGCATCCCTAATATATATATATATTTGCAAAGGCTTAAATCCCAATGTTCCTTCCAGAGGGAGTTTCTCTCCAACATACACACACAACCTGAAACGTTTCAATTCGACTCCTTTGTTTGCTTCTGTAACACAGTGACGACGCTATGTATTACCCACTCTTCTATTGGCTAGTTCTCCAACACATTGTATGTGATAGGCTAAGGGGCGGGTCATCTCCAAGTGGTTGACCAAGCACAGCAGAGCCAGCCAGCTAACCAATCAGAGCAGACTGGGCTCTGGTTTCAGACAGAGGGGGAAAAGAGGTGCTGCACCACAGGCAGTATGAGAAAAATAAAGAGCTGTTTGAACATTAAGGCATCTAAAGATGACACAGTAAAGGCACAATACTAGATACTACATAATAGGGCCCTTATAAAGCTTCTTAAGTGCTTTATTTTTGCCATCGATGTTCTCCCTGATATAGAAATAGTGTCATGTTACTGTTTAAAAATGGAAAGTTGGTCACTTGTTGGATTCAAGCCATCTTCTGTTTTTTAGAACAATATCTTCCCTACAACAGTATTTTTAAAGAATGTTCTATTCATCGTTGTATGTCATATATTAAAGTACTTACGGCATACTTGCAATGAAGCAAATAGAATTTGGGATAATGAGAGAGTAAACTTCTCTCTTCCTATAAAAGTGAAGCTTAAAGCATTTGAAAATGAATTGGACCCAGCCAACAGACAGCTACACATGTGCTACACATTACATTATTAATACACATCATTTTATCGAGAGCAATCACCTCTCAGTCCCATTACAGTTTGTAGCTTGGCATTAGGCAGCAGCAGCCGCCATGCTTATGCAGGCCTGCTTATCAATGAGTGATGTCTGGCTGTGGATCGGAGAACGCTGCACATCAGTCTTGTGTGAAAGATACGGTGAACAATTGCTCCTCTTGCTTTCATCATTCAGTACGAATCCAATAAAGTGTCAGTCGTTTCCAGCTCTCGATGCAACTTGTTTGCAGTGTTGAACACTTTGAAGGAAAAGGCAACCTATATTCACTGATGAGACCTCAGCGACGAGAGGCAAAATAAGAGCTGGAGAGCTAAAAATATAAGATGGAAGGGAAATCCTAGATATGTGTTGTTTTTTGGTTTCCCCTTGTTATTTTGTGTATCCAGAAACACATCAGATTACACCCTGAGATATCATTACATAATGTATCAGGTAGAGCTACAGGCAGACGGAAGCCATATGTTTTGTACAGCATACAATATATTACCTTAAAGTAATTAATATGCAATCATGAACCGGATGCAGCGGAATAAAAAACTCATATCGAAGAGGTATCCTGTTCTATACTTAATTCTGGGAACATATTTTTTTATCAAATCGCTACCAGATGGTAGCCAGCGGTGCTATGAGACAGTAACTGGGATTGAATAAAAGTAACCCATAACAAATGTAAAAGTGTTGTTATTTGCTGGAGTGACAGGCAGTTAACCCCAACAACTCACCAGTTCAGCATCAATAACGCTCAGTGGGAGAAGCTCATGTCTTGGCCTACAGAGACAAAAAAGGACATACAGTAAGAAGGGGAGAACATTTCATGAATCACAGAGGCTTGAATCTGGACTTATTTGGCTGGAGGTCTGAACCTCTGCTGTACAGTAGGAACCACACAGAGAGGCGAGCACATACCACATCCCGCTGCTCCCCTGCCAAGGAAAACATCAAGTAAATCACAATATCGACTAACAGCTTAACAACAGCCCTAGATTTCAGACTTTAACAATAGGACAGACATGGGCAGGGCTGTGGTTCAACATGTTTTTGACATACTTCGCAACACTAGGCCTGTCAATCCGTGTCTGTCTGGACGTCTACATTAATATATCTCTCTGTGAGGCCTTCAGACATCCACAAGTGACTGTCGAGCTTTGTACATGTAAAGAATAATCTGCTCTGTGATCCCTGATAACCTCCTCTAAACAAAGGGATAGATTTATTATGCCATTAAAACCATTTTTTTAAAAAAGTATTTTAATTTTTTTTTTTTTTTTTTAAATTCCATAACGGAGCAAACGCCACGAAACCCAATCCCCCGAGAAAAATAAAAGTATGCTTACTAGAACTGCATGATATATTTTTTTCCGATTATGGCTGCACAATTTGGGGAACTAATCTAATTGCGATTCTTTTTGACGGATATTGCGATTCGATTTGCGATATTTGTTTTTAAGCGACCCAACGGAAGTTTATTGTAGAATGCGGCCATATCTCCGGCTAGGAAGGTCGTATCAACGTGCTCCCGTCTCTAGCACCCCCGCAGCCCGAGCTACGAGTGAAAGAACTAAACTTACATGAAACTTCCGTTGGGTTGCTTTAAAGTCAAGCTTCAGTTTAAGATTCACCCTGTAATAGATGTAAAACATGTGTTGGAGCATCACTAACCTGACTCAGATGGTTTGATTCACCAAACCATCTAAGAAAGCTCCATTGGAAGACATTTGGAAAAGTATTTCAAAAATACTTGGCAGGTGATTGGATCAATCTGTCTATCACCTACTATCATGGGCCACGTCTGATTGGTTAACAATGACTGGCACATGTGGAGCACAGCACTTCTGATTGGTGTGGATGACTGACACACACGGGGAAAAAAAGCAGGTTTTGCGATTTAATAATTGCATAATTTAAAATCGCGATTTTGATTTAAAATTGATTAATCGTTCAGCCCTACTTACGATATTGGAGGAATTGTTAATGTTCCTATTATTATTCTCAATACCAATAAAATATATATATTTATATATGATCATGGTCTATTTTTTTTTAAGAGGATCCAAACAAACAAATATCTTCAGTGAAGTCTGTAGAATACTTTTTGTAGGCTTGGATATTTCTACAGCTCTACAATACTGCATCAATATGGTAATTTATCACATAGTTAGCCAAACAATGATTGTGCTTCCTTTGAATATTGCACCAGTTCATTTTGCAATTCTGAAAAAAAAAAATGTCTATTCATGGTGGAGGCCTACCATGCTACCAAACTGGAGACACTCGAGCTAATCAAGAACAAATCCTCCTAATTATAAGAATTAAAAAGTGCTAAATGTTTTTTAAATAAGGAAACGAGCAAGAGAGCAAACTAGCCCTCAGAACAAAATCAAGCAGTTGAGGTGTACAGTAAAATTGCAGGTAAGGGGATGGATTGCAGACATACCCTCTCTAGAATAAACCTACAACTTTTTATAGTTTAATCCGAAGCTGGCTAATGCTCAACTGTGTAATAAACACAAATAAAAACCTTAAACTCTAAGAGACACAAAGATCGAAAAGATAAGATTCGTCAATGCTATATCTATAGTCACATTTTTAAACCCTAAATCTGTAATAAATGCTAGGCTTGCATGTGTGTGCCAAACAGGATGTTGTTGTACCTTCCTCCTTCTCCATAACAGTGTCATTTAATCCAAACGTGACTCAAAGAAAAAAAAAAGATATGTCTTGCCAAATACACAGAGACGTTGGACAAGATACAGCAATTTTCTTTCAATTTATCCAATTCTGAACAGTAAATTCAATCTCATCCTCACTGCCCGCATTACACAGAGTACACGTACATGCTATTCACTTGAGGCCTGACAAGAACAGGTTATTTCATTAGGCTAAGAGCAAAATGGCAAACAAGCCCACAGAGTATGCAACTGACATATTGGGACCGGCAAGATTGAGGGTAATATTTAGCTTCCTCACACAGGTATATATATATATATATATATATATATATATAAAAAAAGCCATGACAACTCTCAAAAGCGTGCCAGTCATACTGTAGCTTGCAAAATCTAGCAGTTATTTATTTCCCTTAAAATCATCTAAACTAATAGCTTGATAATCATGATTATAGTATGCCATTTTTGACGAGTAGCAGGGATTATAATTAAGGCCCTTATAATTGTAGCCCTCTTATTACCAAATAAACATACAGAAGGATAGCACTGACTGTTCTGCAGCCCGTTATTATTCCATCAAAGGCACTGAACACTGAGAGCACCGAAGATACAGCATTTACAATGTCATCTGCCCTGAAAAAAGAAAACAATAAAAACACCTGTGTACACCTCAGTTAGCCTTTAAGCTTCTTAAGCCAGCGCTATTCATCAAAATGCTTCAGGGTCCGGGTTTAAACCACAGGTGAGGTAAGGGATTGTTACTGTATGTGGGAGGGCACTGTTTGCCTCGGTAATCACCAGTGAAGCATTTAAACAGCAATGTCAATAAGTCAGAGCAGAATTGGTTTTTCCTTTGCATAATAGTTGTGATCTTTCACGGGCAGCAGAGGACACACTTTGGAGGCAGGGGTGTGGGACAAGATTCTGTATTTTTACATGTATAAACAATAACACACTGCCGGTCCCTGACAAAAAGCCTGTTGAGATTAGATATGGTGGCCAAACAACATTAAGATAAACTGGAAAACACCTGTGCTGCTTTTACAGGAAGGAAATAGGGTTCCTTTGCAAATACGTCTCTCAATGTATTTGGGAACAGGTGGAACAAGCGTGTTAAGGCAACACAAGTTGATCAATTCCTTTTGAAAGCTGCCAAGACAAACAAAACCTGTAACATAATCATACACCATGGGCTATTTGCTCTGCAAATAAGCTAACCGAGTTACTCATAGTTTATTCCTGAACAAATAATACCTTCTGGGTGTGTGTGATAAAACAGGTTTTGAAAATAGAAACCTGTCATCTACGTTCCAAAGAATTCTTCACCAATGAAAAGAAAATGGATGTGAAGTTTCAAAGAAATAACATTGGTGTAATCAGCAAAATCTAACATATTTTTCACTCATTTACTTTAGGCAAATAGACTGCATTCACTGAAAACTGTTTTTTTTGGTAGACTTAACACCAACAAAAAAAATATTGTTATAACTTCTTGGCTGAAGATTGATGATTGAAGAAAGGCTCAAATAGACACAAAATAGAGGTTTCTGTAAGAACTAGGACTTTCTGGTTCTGACAGTGAAGCATTGACACCTTGCTGTCTGGGATGTACAGTATGGCAGCTGCAGCTCACAGATTCACTTGGCTGCCTACACGACTGGGAATAGCAGTCTTTGAATGTACCACTTAAACAGATTTAATTAACATTTTATCGAGATTATTTGACAGGTAATAATATGCTAATACTACAGTGCAGCACGCCAAAGTGTACAAACACTTATAAAGACATAAAAGCCAGGCTGTGTCAGTTAGACCGTTGACTTTTATGGCCCCTGTGCAGTGTGCCTGTTATCGGCCGGTTGTTTCTGATGTGTCCCGCTAGAGCTAGCTGCACTGGCTAGCCTCCCAGCCGTCGGAAACATCAATAACCCTGCCGTCACAAAGTTACCAAGCCGCGCCGGCTCTCTGCTGTATCGTATTTATCTGCAAGAGAAACCACAGTGCCGGGCAAAGCAACAGTAAATTCGATATCAAATTGCTAAAAGGTCCATTTAATGCGTCTGGCTAGCTAGCTAACGAAAAAAGCTACTGTCTCCAGCTGTGTGTGTGACAGAGACAGCGAGCATGGAGAGGATGTCTGAATGATGAGAGCAGGACTTGCAGCGAGCCTATGAAAGCTAGCGTGATGGAGTTCAAATGAAAAAAAGGTCCTGCATCCGTCAAGCACCTAAACAGTATGGCCAGTGTATAACAGTACGGTTACTCTATATATTTCGTTATGAGAGACAACTGACTGTTTGTTTCTTACGTGATTCGGTGTTGGGGACGGGTTTAATCCGACGGTGGAAAGAAAAGATGATTTGCAGTCCGGGTCGGGATGTTCTGTGTGTGTGGCTGCCTGTCTGTGTCTTCCAGCTGCTGCTCTATCCCGTCTCCCTTCGCCTGTCAGCTCTGTCCGTGCCGCCGGAGTGTCCCGGTGTTCTTGTACCACTCGCCCTCCAGTGGAGAATGAACGGCCCTGGTGCGGTTTGATTAGGAACCCCTTTTCAACTGCTGCAGCACGCCCCCCGCCAAACGTGTCAGCGCGTTAATGTGTGTGCGAATGTGCGCAAACGAGTGAGCTCTGGTTGACAGAGTGAGTCATCCAGCAGAACAAGTCCCTGCCAGCTCCTCCCTGCTTTTGCTATTCTAACAGCTGACAACTGTAGCCGCCATGCGCTGATAAAAAGACAAACACTGCTTCCCCCTCCTCCCTTTGTAGAGTCATAATGCTCCTCTGTTTCTCACACAGAGGCTAGCCGCTACTCTGTGTCTGACTCTGAGGCACAGTACTGAGTTCATTGCACATTATTCTATTTCTATCCATGGCATCACGTCGTGTAATATCATACAGTCTATGTGTAATATCAGACTTATTGTAGTGATGTTCCAGAAGGGCTTTCAATGACATATAGCTATTCAGCCTCGAGTTAGGCTCTAAGGTTGAAGTTGTTTTTTTTAAACAAATATTCTGTGACCTATTTGCCCCATTCTTATTTAAATATAACTTTTGCTTTGCTGTCAGGATGGACAGAGTAAATATTAAAAACTGCAGATTGGATGTGAATAAAGTGGCATATTTGAAACTCAACACTCCTAATTAGTTAATAAGCAGTTGTTATGCCAACCCAAAATAACCCTGATGACCTCGGTTAATTTTTCTGACAAATAAACTACCTCTGGAGCCATAAAAGAAATTATACAACCGTTTTCTTAGGCTAAATGGAAACCCCAATGACTAATAGATGTTAATTATACTCCTGCTTGATTAATGCATTGTTTCCCAATCCCTGCGCCACAGAATACACAAGTAGACTTAACCTGCTGAAACATTCGAAAGAAAATCCCTCAAATAATGTGCAAGCTCTTTCCTCTTTTGTCCTCATTAAGACTAAATTGTCTAGTAACAATTGGGACAATAGTCATAGAAAGAAAGAACACTGCTTTTCCTCATCCATCTACAATATAGGGTTTTCTGACATGGTTTAATGATAATGCTGTAATAACAATCAACATTTGACCCAGAATAGATTAGGTAAGGTTTAATGTTAGCATTACTTCTGGGTTATGTCTCGGGTTTAGGATTAGGACAGGATTAGGTTTACATTCGAATATTTAGGGCAAAGTGGAGAAGGAATGAAATTAATGAAAGTAGTCAGTGAAGATCCTTTCAGGAAGTACTACATCAAATCTGATAATATGTCTTTGTGCATGTACATGTCTGTCTGTGTGTGTATGTGTTTGCTTAATGTACCTTTCAGGCAGCACCCTGTGGTCCTCTCCTCTTCTGCTGTCCTGGTGTACCTCATTAAAGCACAGCTCCTCCTCCTCCTCTTCCCTGCAGCAGATGGACAGACGCGGGGTGATAATATTCCTTGGAGTTTGTTTATATAACCAGGAGAATCTTATTAAAAAGTCGCTCTCCTTCCGCCTTGAACTCCGGGTTAATTAGCTCACTTCCTAGTTGCGGTTATGCACGGAGGTCTCTGAGTGGTCACAGTGGTTGTTATGGGCGACATGGCTTGTCTTATCTCCTGTTGCCTGTTGGGATTCAGCTGGGGAGCAGAGACTGAGAAAGTGTTTATGTTGTCTGGAAAATACAAACACACACCAGCAGCAGATGCATATACGTATTTTACACAATCTAAGGCACATAGAGGCAAGCTATGAGGACAGATGATGCTTTTACAAAGAAAATACAATGTGATAAAAGAACACAACAAGAACATGTTGACTATTCACATTAAAAACCATTGATCGAAGCAAACTAATGGCAGCAGACGTGTGTGTGTGTGTGTGTGTGTGTGTGTGTGTGTGTGTGTGTGTGTGTGTGTATGTGTGTGTGTGTGTGTGTGTGTGCGCACGCACAACAGAGCTGGCCAGCTAACCAATCAGAGCAGACTGGGCTCTGGTTTCAGACAGAGGGTGGAAAGAGCACAGGCAGTATGAGAAAAATAAAGACATTTTGAACATTAAAACATGAAAACATGTGAACCTGAAAATGGCCAATATAGCTCAAGCTCTTGTGGATTTTTTCTAAATGACTTTGACTTTTTACGGACAGGATGCATAACACATTCATGTCCCCCCCACCCCCCCTGTGATGTCACTGTAGCATAGTGACATCACTGTGTAACACGTGTGCTTCTATTGGCTAGTTCTCCAACACATTGCACCTGATAGGCTGGAGGGGGTGGGGAAATCTACTGACAATGTCAAAGTAGAGGCACACAATACAAATATGATCCTGAAAGTGAGCTTAATAGGGCCCCTTTAAGGACTGAATGGATGAGATAATTGCCCTTCTGAGGTACTGTTTGATAATTGAATACAACAAGGTAATGGAAAAGCTAAGAAAATAAAGACAATACAATGATGTATGAATGACAGTGACAACATATATCACATTAGGGAAAAATATTTAGGGGTCAAGGACAAATCAAAAGACACAACTCCAGTAGAGTACAATAATAGCCACATTTATTTTAATGACAGGCAAATTCCCTTTACACTATATATTTTTTTATCAACTTCATGATTGATCCTTAATGTCATACATACATTTACATTTCCAGAGTGCATACACTGATGGGGGGGGGGCTGTTAAATAAAGTGGTTCAAGACTAGAAGGAAGTACGTCTCGCGTTTCTTATGAGACACATGTCAAATACTGCTCATCACAAGCATTACTCAGTAGTGGTACTGTACACATAAGTGCACACGGTCTATTCAATATTAGACAGCTCCATATAATATCATATCATATAATACAATGGCAATTTAAACAATGTAGCATTTCACACATTCAACATCAAACAAGGCAAACCTATTCAAAGGCACAGGACTCTCACATCAATATCGTCTTTTTAGAAAGTAGTTTGTACTTACATGTCAAGTTATCCTTCACATTCAACTTTTTTTTTTTCCAGCTGAAATATGATCTGATATTAAATGACCCGTGAGTTAAATGGTACTTGACAGTAAGGAAGTCAGTACAAAACACTTCCTCATGGTTACTGAATGGGCACAGTTTGTTACATAAAGAGGAAATAGTCCAGTAACTCGTTGGATTAGTAAACACTGGTGTTTCACAGATATTAACTGAGCGTTTTGAAGTTTGTTCACATGTAACTGGACTATTTCCCCACTTCTAACTAGAGCTACCAATTGTGGGTTAACATTAAGCATAATGCCTGTGGGCAGCGTACTTCCTGTGGTCACGGGCATCTGCTCTTTGTGCGGGAGAACTGCACACACATTCCTCTGTAGGTACACAGAGAACCAGTACCAGGAACCAGGAGGGCCACTTCTATAAAACTACAGCAGCTACCTGTTCTCCGGGTTTAATATCCTGGTTTGACTGTTTTAGGACAAAGCTAAAGAATACAATGCACAACCTGTTGACTTCAGCCATCTAACAAAAGGGTGTGTTGTTACTTATTTTAGTCCAGCTCATGCCACAGTGACGCATCAAGCCACAGTGCACCATTTTGCAGGTTTTAGTTTAAATGTTTTCCGAGAAAATAGATTTACATTTATTAAACATCTCTGCTACGAAGCTACTGTAACATTTACAGTTGTTCAATGACATGCAGATACTGTACAACACACTTTCTCTTCACTTCCTTTCTCTTCACAAACTTGTTAAAAAACTAGCCAAAGAAAAACAAGAATGACACTGCATTATATCGCCATGCCAAATATCAGACAAGCTATATAAGTGAACATTTTAACAAGTGATGGGTTTTAAAACGAAATAGCAGCAACACATAGGCTAAGTTCTGTGAGAACAAAATGGAGAACCAGCAAGCCACCAGTGCCTCTGGGTTAAAGTAAAAGGAGTTACAAAGTTACGTAGGGAGCCTTCAGTGCAAATAAGTAAGAGTGAATCTAAATCGTATAAAGATGGAAGCTTCAAAGGCTGACTATGCAGTGGTTTTATGTACAGTACAAGGTGACTCTATTTAAATGACATTTCCACTGTACTGTAAGTCAATTCAGAACCATGGCACAACACCTCACTAACTACCACTACTGTCAATATCATGATAATACAAAATAATAAAAAGAAACTACTCTCTCTGTGCAATAGTTCAAGTAAGTTATTTCCTGCAAATAGTTAGTGCTTTGTTACACATCCTGTGGCCGTACCGAAAGAGACGACAACATAAAGGGGACATATAAATACACAAAAAGGGACTATTTACACAAACCATCTTCTTTCCGGACAAGACTGCATTACAGCAGAGAAGACCTCTACTCACCAATTCAGGCTCAGATTTGATCTAATCCTCCCATTGGTTAAAATTAGGACAAGTCTCATCCTAGATCTGTGGTCACAAACACATCCACCAATCAGTGTCCCAGTGTGAAGCAAAGCGCCGAGGTTGAATCTCTAAAGGGGCGTGTCGTAAACTCGTTCCGACGAGCATTCCTCCGTGTCGTCCTCTGACTGCGACGCCTTGTGGTTCAGCTTCTCTGTCGTTGAGGACGCAACAAGGTTTCCATGGACACTGTCGCCGTCGCTAAGCTTGGCCTTGCTGCTGTCCTGAACAAACTCTTGGATCTCCACAGGTAGCCTGCGGAACTTGTCCTGGTACTCCTGGTCCAGATCGCTCTGCAGCTGTGGAGGAAGAACAAACAAGATATAAGATACAACTAGAAGATCAGAGCTGTCATTTGGAATGTGTTGTTATGGATATATGTATTTGAAGATGTTCACAAAGACAGAAAACAGAACACATTCTGCCAATATTTTCACACAATTAACGTTTTAGAACATCAAATCCCTGCGGAGGTTTTGAAAAATGTACAAGTTATTCTTTCACCCGTTTAAAAAGCTACAGTACTGCCAAAGTTCCCCAGCTCTGATTGTTCACGAAGCATGGTCACTTCTTCAGAGTACATCATGTTTATAGATTTGTACTGCTTAATTTATTTATTTGAATCAACAAGCAGTTCTCAGAAGAGAATAACGTGAACAATCCGTCATCGAAAACACTCAGTAACAACCACATGAAATGGACCTGTTGAGTCCAGGAACATCGTGAACAAAGTACATTTTAAATAACACATCATATTTTCTATCTATTAGAAGTATTGTAATACCCCGCTTTTCTTGACACTTTTTAACAATTTGTGCATTATCCTAATGTATCCTTGGAAATAGCTTTAAGCATTGCTTCATCCTGCTATCAGTTATGTTTCACACAGTGTTTACTTTCATTTAAGTTATTTTTGGTTTCTACCCCCACCTGAGGGAAATATCTGATTCTTTACCTGCTTAAAATGGAGATTCATTGTTTCTCTGTCAGTGGGATAATGGAAAATGTACTGGACGGACTTTAATGAGAACTGGTGGAAGGATCTAGTATGGACCAAGGAAGAACCAATACATTTTGGAGTGATTCCATATAACCAGGTGGATAGGTGAATCATGATTTTAAAATATTGCATTCGTGCTACTTTTGTGCTTTCAGAAAAGTCTGAAAAATGTATTCCGAACTTGGAAATTCCTTGAAAATGTCGGAGAAACTACTCGGGACATTGGACTATCCCAGGAGCATGTGAATGCACCATTGGCGTTTTTCTGGTACCATTCTAGTTTTGCTAGGGCAGAGTAAAGCCTGTCATATTTTCCTATGACTGTTTTACAATGATTAGGAATATTTATTTTTGGATAACTAACATCTGAGACTACAAATAAACTGTAGATAAAACCGACAGGTACCACGACCCCCCTCCCATCACGTATAACTAGAAAAGAGAAGCTATTTTTCTCCCAGGCATAGAGGCCCCAAATGATTACAGATGACAAGATTGTATTCATTTCATTGTGAGCCAATAATTGCTGTAATGCTGATTTCTCAGTTTAACTACCCGGCTGGCTCCCATGGGAGAGCAGTAATTAAAAGAAAAGCCGGTAAGATGAATGGTGTCAGAGTCTCGGAGCTCAATACAGTCAGCGTTATGAGAGATCGAAAATACCTGCGAGTTCTGATAGGATTTATTTTGGATCCATTTTATGTCTGAGGGGTCTTTGTTCAACGAATAGATTTCAGACTCACACCAAACTTCAAACAAAAGTAAACACGTAACAATCTTAATAGAAAATGCATCGCTGACTTACAGAGGAAAAAGCCAAGGCTGCATCTATTGATACGCACTTCTGCAACAACTTCAGATAGAGAAAGCTGAATTATTTTTGATGAACTCATCTAAATCTATCCTCCAATCAATACAGCGGCCATGAAATTCAAAGCTTGCATAGAGAAGCCCTGAAGGGCTCAAGACCTATTCACAAAAGAATATCAAATTCGATGAGCCGAGAAGAGGAAGAATGAAGGTCAACGAGCGCCATCCTGCTCTCTATACTTTCTAATGTTCTGCCCTCCCCACTCCAGATTTTGAGATGGTACATCCTTTTCATTTACGAGTACTGCAGAGCAAGATGAGAGAACCTGATTGGTACAAAGGTCTTGCCTTCACAACACTTTGATGCATTGCTAGGATGGGATTAATATTAAATTCTGAGTGTTTTTATTGTATGACTATGACCTCTACCACAAATTAACACCGAACAAAAGACAAAGCTATGTTTTTGATGATGTTGAAATGAGCAGTTGGGCACATCTCGTTAAATAAATAATAAATGTAATGAAAAAAAAACACGACAAAGATATTGGGAAGGAGTTGTTATCGTATCATACTTAGCCTCTAGTAATATGCTTGAAAAATAACCGGTATACAGTCCTTTAATACCTCAGCTTTACAGAGTGTTTCCAAGTGTTCTTCTTTTAATACATTTTCCCCTTGCAGAAAGCGTATCTCAATCCAATTTGACACATATAACATTGGATTGAAACCTTGAAAGTGAAATGTAAAGCTGGCAGAGTAGGACAAATAGTGTTGAGGCTTAATATTTAAAAGAAAAGTTTAAAAGGGATAAACAAAAAAGCCCTCAATGTCCTGAAAAAGCTGAATAATTGAATAGTTGGATGGTTTCTATAGCTGACAGTAGCCTGAGGAGTTAGATGTACACCGTGTGCAGCGTACATGTGTGTGTGCAGCGTACGTGTGTGTGTGTGCAGCGTACATGTGCAGCTTGCCTTTACCCTGCCTGCTGAGGCCCTAACACCCTCTGATTAAAGCTGTCATCTTTCTCCCATCTGACGACACCCGGGAACATGTGAAGGAGGTGGGAGCAGAGATGCAGTTCTCTGACAGACGTGTGCGTGTGTCAATCTGCGGGCATGTCTGTGCGTGTTGTGCGTGTGATCAACAGGTCAGAGGCGAACACCAACGGCCGTCTGTTAGAGTCGGGGGGCTGGATGATGAAGGGACAGCTTGAAAAATCCCAAGGAGTGATACAAACATGGAGGATTATAGAACAGATAGATAGAGCCACAATCTTTCAAGAGCTTCCCCCAATCTATGGCTTTTTGATCGGTAAATACCATCTGAACTCTTATGAGTTTGGCAGCAAGAAGATGATTAATTATGAAAGGTGTCCACAGGGGAATTTTTAGATGTGAGGGGTTGAGCCGCTTTCCATTATTAGACACTTGATTGGCGTGCAATGAGGCACTTCCTGCTGGAGGATTTCAAAACTTTTGAGATTATATAATGAAAATCAGTTTTTGGTGATTGTTTTTGGGGAGATTGGAGACGTGGCGGGTTACACTGGACATCCCTACTTGGCATCAAGTAGCCTAGACTTATTGAGGAGTGGCCAAAGTGACACCGCGTCTCTTTAAACGCAGCGTGGTGCTACCAGAAGTTGCCTACATACAGTATGCAAAGACTGGGAGGGTGGAAATGAATGATCCTGTGGACACATACCATTACTTCTGATGTTTGATTGCTTGTGTGGGAGATCAAAAACGTCTGTACAAGTTGTAAAGAGGTCAACTGTGAGGCTTTAAAACTCAACTGGTTGAAAAGAAATTGTCATTTTGAAACTGGAAGACACCTAAGGCAAACAAAGTGTGTGTGTGTGTGTGTGTGTGTGTGTGTGTGTGTGTGTGTGTGTGTGTGTGTGTGTGTGTGTGTGTGTGTGTGTGTGTGTGTGGTCCAGTTTCAGTTTGGACACCAACCAGCAGCAGTTATCCAGCCATCTTTTCAATATGTCCCTTATATCTGAAGACCTGTCATCTGCACACACATACACACATGCACATATACATGCCAACCCACACCCACACACACTTCTGCCTTTCTTAAAATACAGCACTCTGTGACCTTCTTCACCAGCTGTCCTCGTTTTGAGAAGCTATCAAGGGAAGCAGAGGAGGCCTCCAAAGAGCCAAATTAATTCTTTGCTTTGAGCCGTGACATAACTCCGGCTGCAGCGCCATAAAAAAAGCCTTGGACCGGCAACAAACCGCACAGTCTTTACCGCATTCAGTATGCAGCTATGTAAACTCTGCCTTTTCGTACAGCCACAATAAGGAGGTCTGAGGTCAATATTTCTGCTTCCCTATCTTGCCTTTGAAAGAGAGGTTTAGCTATATGCTGCTCCTATTCCTGACCTTGAGATACGCTGCATATCCAAACACAGCCCAATTAGGATGTACCCAAGATCCCATGTCCAACCATGAGACAGGGTCAACACCCTGTCAGCACCAAAGGCTTTTGAAGAAGAAGGAGTACGTTGTGTGTGTGTGTGTGTGTGTGTGTGTGTGTGTGTGTGTGTGTGTGTGTGTGTGTGTGTGTGTGTGTGTGTGTGTGTGTGTGTGTGTGTATGTGTAAGAGTGAGGGAGAGCAGGAAAGAAAAAAACACCATTCCTTTCAGTTCGTCTGCACTGGTCATAACTATGACAGAGAAAAAAGGACACAGGTAATGAAAGAAAGAGACAGGAGCACTGGAGGCTGCGTTTTATCCACTATCTGCGTGTCAGTGCCCTTTCACGACTCAAATAAATAATGTTGTTTGCTTTGCAGGAGTACTTCTTAGATTCCACCTTCAGCTCCAGAAATTGTAAAAACATTCCTGCATAGCTCCCTTTGGTGTGTACAGTAATGAGTGTTTCCCCTAAAAGGATTGGTTCAGAAGGAAAGGCCAGCTGTGAAATGAGTTGATATCTTTGAATCAGATGTGGATGCTTACTAAAAGATGCTGCATGTGTACAGTAAATCCTTGTAAAATGAAATGACATTTATGTAATTATTAGAGTTGAGTATATATCCATTGTTTCTTAGGTCACGACAAGTCTCTAGGGGAACGCCAATGAAGAACTGACAAGCTTCTTCAACAGTGAAACAGTCCTTGAACCTCACTGATCATCGTTAACACACTTCCTTCCACCGAAATACAATTCAAACCATCAAACCAGTCTTGGTTAGTATTTCCACTGTTCCAAAAGACATTGAATCCTTAAATAACAGAATTAAATGTGAAAAAATGCAACACACGGTTTCACGCTTGCAAGATGTGATGTGTTTGCAACCAACGTTACCTACAGTAGCTAACTAGCATTCATTGTTGCTTTGACAAACAGCATTATTGATCCATCCAGATCTATGGAGTTCCTAGTAGTGTTCATTGTTTTGCCCTCAAGGTCTTCGTGCCGATCGAGAGCTTTGGAGAACGGCTTAACAACAACAACGTTAGACTTCTGTTTCAAAATCACAAGTTATGAGAAGGTAATGATTGTGTGTCGAAATCAGTTTGATAGTGATATCCTCGGCTCTGTTTCAGTACTACGGACAGCGCCGCTCCTACACGAGACAAACAGCCCTGACCATTACTCTGAAACAGCTAGCGATAATAACGTGTATCTCCGGCCATCATTTTCAGGTTTTTGATATGAATACTCATGAGGAGGATGAATCAGCAAAAAAAATGTTGATTTCTACTAACTTAAAATGCCTATCATCTTAAAGCTAGAATATGATCACCAGCCTTGTCTGCCATTTGGTGTCTGGAAAGAAGCCTTTTTACTTAAAATAACTACATTTCCGGGACAATGAAAGACACTACGTAGAACTGAGGAGAACTGTGGTTGGATTATAATTATCGCTGGGTTCATGAAAACGAGCAACCCTTTCCGATTGATTTGATCCATTGTCAATTGATTAATATTGATTAGTGCAGCTTTAAACCCCCATGCGTACTCATAATGAGGATGTCAACGTTTCTTTTCTCTTTCATTTCCGTGAAAATCACATCCCTTAAGCTGTAAGCAGTGCAGTTTTTCTCTTCTATAATGAATTAGTGGCACACAATCTAACATCTCATTTAGAGAGCAGGCTGTAAGACTACTTTAACAGTCTTATTTACTAATGCCAATAGGCTTATCTTACAAACACAATAGGCTTTTTTGTCATTTCCTCACACAAAATCGCCAGCCATCATACTTCACTTTCCACCTCAAAACATCTTCCAATTCCTCCATCCTCTCTCTCACAGGACCAACAGTCTTCCTGCGGTTCTCACCTCGCTCCTGCAGGAACCACACTTTCCATGAGCATGAGTTCAGGAGTGAATTTTCCTTAGACAGAGCACAACCCTGGAGAGCTTCATTAGCACAAGTGGGCATACATAATGAACCCTCGTGCACTGATCTAAAATAGCAGCTAGCATAATGGAGCAGAAGAGTAACCAAGCATGGAGCACATACGCGCACTCATTCACAATGGATTTTACTTCTACCTCTAGTTTGCACTCAGTGTTCCCTGTGGGGATCTTGTGTGTGTGTGTGTGTGGTCACAAATGCATTATTGATGTAAACCCCGTAGGCAGGGATGATACAGATCAAAGCTTGTGATGAGGGAACATAGTGGCCACCCCTACAGTACATCACCCATAGAGAGGCAGAGAGAGTGTGGCCACATATTTTTCTCCCTTCCTCCTCAAATCCAGCCTTCCCTGTCTCCTCCAACCTGTTTGCCTGCACCCCCCCCCGCTTCATCCCTCCCCCCACCTCCGTTAACCATCCCTGGGATATTGCGTCATGAGCACTCAGTTCCAAATTAACAGATTGCAGAGAGTCATGAAGGATAGCAGAGGATATGAGCGGCGAGGAAGGGGGGGGGAGAGGGAGAGAGAGCGGGGGACCGGAGTTTCCATGACGACCGCACAGGATTCCTGCGTGTCGAAACGGATGTGTGCGTCTGCGTGTTGGTTCAAGGCTTGCACGGTGGGGAGACACCGTCCGAGACTCTTTTTTTTTGTTCTCCCTTTCCTCTAAACAAGAAAGAATGAGCATGCCTCCCACGTAATACAGTGCATTCACACACCATTCACACTGTGGGGAAACATATGGCGTTATCACCATGTCATACTCTCTTTCACAGCCAGATAAGGTGTTTGTGAGGGGATGGCAAGTACAGAGGAATTACAACATGGCCTGGTGAGCCTTCAGTGTGGAGGCTGAGAGGGAATGCTTGTTGCTAGACATCTGTACTATCTGTCCTTTTTTGGTGCAAAGAGAGGGGAATCGGAGCACATTTTAGATGGTGGAAGAAAGAGCCTTAAAGGGGCCATATTATGCTCCTTTTCAGGTTCATATTTGTATTCTGTGCCTCTACATTAACATGTTTCCATGCTTTAATGTTCAAACAGCTCTTTATTTTTCTCATACTGCCTGTGCTGCAGCACCTCTTTTCACCCTCTGTCTGAGACCAGAGCCCAGTCTGCTCTGATTGGTTAGCTGGCCGGCTCTGTTTTGATTGGTCAACCGCTTAGAGATAACTCGACCCTTAGCCTATTACGTCCAATGTTTTGGAGTGCTAGCCAATAGAAGTGATGTCATTATGGTACAGAAGTAGACAAAGGATTCCAATTGAGGCTAAGAAGAGAAAAAGGTGACCAATCAAGAGGCTGTCAGACAAGAGTGCATTTCTGACTTGTTTGGCTGTGTAGGCAAAGTTGTTGAATCACTAGTTTTAGATCATTAGTAATGTAAACATAACAAATGCATGTTTAAAGCTGTATCGATGACAGCAGTGTATAACTGAGCAGAACTCATTATAGTGTTCTTTCAGAAAAGGTTTCAATCAACTGCAGAGATTTCCACTTGGCTCAATTACCCTGAGTAGTTTACATTTGATTTGAAAATTGATAAAAAAAGATAATAACAATAAACATTGTAGTGAGCAACTTAAGGTGGACATATGCTAACTTGAAAAGGTGGCCCCGAGTAACGAGAGAAGTTGCTAAGAAGTGAAATGGAGGATATGGGGGCTCTAGGGTGCTGGAACAGCAGCAGTCATCCTGCTGGGCCGGCTGACTCCAGCTGAGCGTTCTGATTGGATTATTAGCAGGACAGTGACACCTCCGTGATCATGGCGAGTGACGACGGACCTCGCCACGTCTCTTTTTCTCTATCTACTTTCTTATTCAATATGTGATCCTCAAATTTTCTAAAAATTTGAAATCTTACGAACTAAAGTGGAACATTTGTAAGAATGCTCGGGTCTTTTAAGTAACAGCTACAATTGTATGGAGATAATATAACAAGGATTGTCAAAACTATGGAAGATGATAAGGGTCAGGCGAATCAGAGTAGGAGCAGAACTTTTTGATTTTAATCTACATTTATTCGAGAATAAATAAAACATGTAGAGAATAAGGTCAAATGTTCTGGTAATGCTCAAGGTTTAAACTTGACTTTATTCTTAATTCATATTATTTCTAACTCTTTTTCATCAATAAAAACATGATTTATATTTTCTTTTTACTTGCCATGAATACTAAATGTTAAATGTAAAATGTTGTTCTCATCATTTGTAATTTATTCTTGACATTTCAAAATAATTCAACAATATAACGTAATTCTAGAAATACAGAACAAAAAAATGTTCTGCCTCTGATTTATATTTTCTTGTCATGTGTGGCACAAAGAAAGTTCACCTTTATTCTCGAGAAGACCAACACATCTTTCTCAAATGTTTTCTCCTTATGATTGTCTCTAATTTTCTAAACAGCAGTTAGTATCCAACTTTAGTAACGGAGATATTGTACAACAGCTAGTTTAAAGTTTGGTATATCACATTCATTTGTCCACACACACACACACACACACACACACTAGCGTTACAGCGAGCCGCTGGGCTCTCAGGGTCTCCACCAAGGATCGTTATAGCTGTCCATTAGTGGCTGCTGAGCCCAATGGAGAAAGTGGGTCAGAACTGTGTGAGAGAGAAAGTATGTTGTATCTTCCTCCCTCTGAACACACACGCGCGCCATGACACACAACATAAGTATTTCTATATTAGCCCTGTCCTGATTTTGAATACCCATCAGCAACCAGAGGAACTTTCTACATCCTGTTTTCCAGTCCATCACGATTTCAATGTTTTGTATCCGTCTGCTGTTGTTTACACCCATCCATGGACAAAATGACTAATATGGGGTATTCATGTGAGATTATTCAACAACACTTTGCCTCAAATATAATTTTGGGTGAATGCTGAATGGACTCCATTCAGCATAGAGAATGAATTACGAAAGACGAGAGCTTTTACAATGGTTTATATTCATTACACAGAAAAAGATGGTATCAGAGCTGCCACGCAAGGCCAATGACCCGGGTTCAATGTTTTGCTCAAGGACATTTCCAAAGGCTATTAGACCTTTATTGGATACAATAAGATGTCACAAGAGCGTCTGATTATCAAATGATAATGTTGTTTTGTCATATTAGTTAAAAAAGCACATCCTCCCACACAATGTATCCTTAACTTTGGTTAGTGTTGCAGCACTGTGTTACAAACATAACCCTGGGCTCTTTCTGCTAACTTCCTCCAGAGATGTGTCCTCTGACAGCCCTTTGCATATTTTGCATATTAATGAGTGTCGCTGCAGGAGACGGTTGATTACTATGTAATAGCCTTTCCTCGGGAGGGAATTCAATCTGCCAATGCCCGGATGTCGATTAAGGGGAGTGATTGCGACAGCGGGAGAGGTGATGGATAATCAGTTCCATTTTTGTGGGAAGCTACGGTTGCTAACATCCATTTTTTTCCATGCTGCACTTTAAGAGTGGGCGTTTATGGGTTTGTTTCCAACAGAACATTTCTGATTTATGCAAGTCTTTCTAAAAAACATGACCTCATTTATGGTAAATGTGCACTATACTCTTCATTTGACAACAAGATGAAAAACATGACAGGAGGATAACACCGGAGTCTCATTGGCAAGCAGAGAGCAATTTATATTAAAGGGTTTTGTAAATATTATTATGATAAATGTCTATTGCCTTTTTTCTCTTCTTAAATACTTTTCCTTGTTGATTTTGCAAATGGAGCTGTTGGGATGCGAGAAACATTTCATACTTTTAATAAAGTATCCCATTGTTCTGCACCGTATCATATCGTAGTAGTAACAGACATTTATGCTTTTAATAGAACATGCTATCAAGTTGATTTGATGTACCTTATTGGTAACCCAAAATGGTGATGTTCTTTCCCTCCGGTTGGTTTCTAGGATCTTCCTCAAGGACACATCGGGATCAAATAGGGGAACTCCGACTGGGTGAGATCTCACTACACACCGGTCAATCTGCTCTCCCTGTTATATTATTCTGCTGCCATGCTATGCAGATAACACCTCCATTGACAGCAATACAGCCACGCTGTATTTGTCATTCTTGCAGAAGAGTACATTACATATTTGCAATTATTCATACTGTATTCTGCATTGAAGTAATGCTTGCCAGGTCTCAGCCATTACAGAGATGCAATGCGCAGAAGCCCATTTCTGCTGGTAAAATACATGTGATTAATAATTAATTAAAGAAAGTTTATCATTATTTTGAGATATTTTGTCATTATTTCCATCACATTGGCGGACATGGGCTTCCATAGACAGCAGTCAGTGGCTCAGGTGTGTAAAGCTTGCGTATTAATACTGCCACACTAGTGCTATATTAATGATGAACACTGGGATGCAAAGATATTCTTACCATGCTCTCCAGCTGCACAAGCGTCCTACAATGACAGTCACAATGACAATGTTGGGAACTGTGCTGCTAAAATAGGAAAAGCCCTCATGCTCCTGAATGCATCCACTTCACAGTAAACCCACTTATGTATATGCAGTATAGCAGAGTTGCATTAGTGTAATTACATCCTGACTGTTCTACAAGGCCACTATTTAATTATATACAGCCAAATAACTAGCATACTGTATGCAACCACAAAGAGTAGGGCATGTATTGGTATTCAAACACAGTCTGATAACAGCATTAATATTGAATAACACAACTATTTGTTTTGCATTTGAAGGTCATCCAAAAAGTGCTAGAGCCATATCTCAGTAAACCTGGGCCACATCGCCGCCTAGTGGTGTTTACATGAACAACTACAGGACAATTCAGTCACATTAAACCAAAATGATGTTTCCTGTAACTGCTTATGAAACAAATCTATATAAAGGTCAACACTCTAATGAAGTTAAATACTGACCTAAGTGTAAAATCCATAAATTCATTCTAAGTAGCCGGACCAACAAACCAAATAAAGGTCTTATGATATGCATTTAAATTCTTTAAAAAAGCAAGACGTTTGTTGCTGGTCACCATGTGTCGCCACAGCAGTTCATACTAAGGGGAACAGTCTTATTTAGAATTGTTTTTGCACATGCAATGCATGAAAGACATGCTGAGCCGAGCACCCTGACAGTGAACCTGCCATGCAACAGCCCAGGAACTTAAAAAGAGCGCTATGGTGAGAATGTGATGGAGTTCATGAAAAACATCAGAGTGTACAGTGATCAACAAACACTTCACACGACAAGAGATATTTCACATTGAAGTTTTCCTAAATAAGCGCCTTACCTTCGGCCTTTCATCCAAGATTTGCTGGCGGTTATCCTTTTGCTTCTCCAGTAGTCTCTCGTGTCTCTTACTCTGCGCGTCTTCCAGCTACACACACACACATACCATCAGGGCTTTGCATGTCATCATTAAAACATATAACTGTAGACACACATGTTTACTTTTGTAGGTAGTGGTGAATCATAGAAACACATATTAATGTTTTTTTTGAGTAAATCACATGACTTTTAACTGTAATTTCTTTCAGAATAATTGCAGGGGATGATTATCAAATACAAATTCTCTATCATATTAGAGCCGCTCTTACCCGTTTAATATACTGCACCACCTCATTGACAAATGATCTGTTGATCTCCAGCTTCTCTCTGTGGGGAACATTATAATGACAGTCAAACCAAGCACAGTCCCAACAGAGCTAAATCTCAAGTATGTAGTGACATCTAGTGGTCATACACATATAACAATGTATGAGGAATAGTTATTCATGTTTAACAACAGATCACTTACTCTTCTGTCACGTTCTTGTCTTTAGATTTGGCTTCGTTGATCTTCTCTTGTCTTTTCTTGTCCATTTTCTTCTTGAGATCCTTCTTTTCTCTGCAGATGGTGAGAAGGACAAAGAGAAAGATGTAATGAAACATGTGAGGTGCCTCTGTGTTACTGTGAATGTGTGAGCATGCTTTATGTTGAATGCAGTCTTACTTCTCACAGATGTCTCTGAGCTTTCTGAGCTGCGCACTCTGGCACTCCTCTGCTATGGTGGTCAGCTTCTCCACCAGCTAGAGTGAGACACACAAAGAGAGATTTATAATTCCACACCCAGAAAAGCCAAATGTGACACAAAACAGTAAGACACACTTGCTTTTCTGGAATTAAGCATACTTTGTTAATTAAAAACAATTATAGTTTTAATAATGTTAATTAATGTTAATGTTAATAATGTTTATAATATACAAGTTATATCCCCTTAATATTTATTATCAGTTCATAATGAAACCACATTTAGATCAGGGAAACGAAACAGATCTCTTGTGCTTGCTGTCTCTTGCTTGAATGAATCTACCTGGCGCCTCAGCTGTACTGTGCAGGTGTACTGGAGCAGAAGACATTTATTTTTCCACACCGTACACCAGCACATGTGCACAGGCAGCAGAATGATGACTGTAATCATCTAAAGGGGGGTGACTGGGAGTTTACTGCAGCATCCACTCATTTATTTGTTTATTCATTAGTTTGTGTTAGCCTCGCTGAGATTTATTGAGAGACATTCAGCACTTTATCAAGTCCAACACGAGCCTGGACAAGCTCCTACATGAGTGTGGTACATGTGTGTTTGTTTATCCAACTGATACATACAGTACATGCTTGTTTATATGATGTATGGAAACACTAAATAGATGTACTGTTATAATAAACTTTAGCATAGTGTGTAAGGAATGAAATAGCATCAATGTAACTATATTCAATCTATCATTTCAAAAGAATGAATGTAGCTCGTGTGGTGGCCATACATGGGCAGTTAAACGGAGGTACAGCGATGGCAGGAAATATGACATGTGGGATTTTAACTCTCTCATCCTAAACAAGTAGGATTTTACAACAGGCCATTGTAGGAAAGAAACACAAAAATGAAAGATATGGAAAGTTGGGTCATTTTTGGAGAGAAAGCTACATTTCAGAGATGAAAGTTATACATTCCTTAGAATTTATTTTCAACATTTCTCAGAATAAAGTGGTACATTTATGAGAAAGCATAATGTAAAACAGTATGAGAGAAAACATCTCTGAAAATATGAAGTCTTTTTATTTGAATTAGCGCATACAGCATGTTGTCAGTAGTGCCAGTAAAGCGGTAAATCAGGTGTTGCCAATAAAGCTGTACGTCTTAAAAGTGAGTAACAGACAGTATGAGAAAGATTTGTTGCAACCCTGCTACGTACTTTACCCTGAACCACTAGCCAACCCAGCTGCCGTCACATCTACTGTGTGCCTGTGTGTGTATTTGTTGTTTGTTGAGTACCTGCTTGATGTGCTCTTTTTTCTGGTACTTCTCGCTGTAGTACTGCTCCTGGCGCAGTGTGAGGAGCTGCTGCTGCTGCTGCTCCTTCAGCTCTGAGAGCCTCTGGCTGCACTCCTGATCCAGGTCGCACAGCTCCTGGTCCAGGGTGGACAGGGAGTGTTCCGACCGACTGAACACACATACGCAAACAGAACATCTGGAAATTAAGATGACTTAGTAAAGAAGTCAGTAACGAAGTCCTAAAACATTCTATAATGTTGCTATGAATTTTAACTAAAAAGGGAAAATGCACTCTAAAATAAACATGTTTTTTGTTAGTTGTAGTGCTATTCATTCATCTAGTAAGAGTTTGATGTTGTTTGTGCTGTGGTTAGTCTGCTTTCTTTTCAATATAATATATAATTCAAAATAATGTAGTACAATGTCAATACTTAAACTCATATTTCATCTATTATATTTTTTATTGGACATTTTAATTTAGCCTCTTATGTTTATATACGTATACTTATTTAATTTCTTTATTGCACAGTCTTACTTCAACTTGCTATGTTTATATAACTATTGATATTCTATTTTATTTTATCTTGTACTTTTTTATCTTATTTCATTATAAAATGGGTGAACCGTCACAAAACACCCAATTTCCCCTGGGATGCACAAAGTATTTAGATTCTGATTGTGATACGTTCTGAAAATGGAACTAGATTGCACTCAACTTGCTGAAAGTCGAAATACATTTTAAAAACTCAACAGCAGTGTTTCATTCTGGAAATCATGACCTCAGATAATCCACAGTCCTTGTTTTGAAAGTTTCATGTAGGAACTATTTTCTTTTTGTGCTAAGAAAAGGTAGACGTTTCTATGGCCAAAACTAGGGAACTTACATCTTGTAGTAAACGAATGATGAATACTTTTTGAATTCAGGATAAACAATGCTTTTAATTTATTACATTATTTCAAACATTCGGAGGAGCACTTATCTTCTACCACAAAGTAAAGTGTTGAAATGTGTCTGCCTCAGCGGCCCTCTGCTCTCCACACTGTCTGAGAGGACTGTAATCTTCGCTGCGTGCTGAGTACTGACTCTTCAGCGGGTGATGAACTCTTGAGGGCCCTGAACGACTCCCTGAGGCTCGGAGGAAGCCTTATCTCCTCATTTTTATTCTACACGTAGCTCAAAGTTTCTTTGATCTGACATACACTGTTTGCTTTGGAGCAATACAATCAACAATGTGATTTAAAGTGCATAATGTATTGTGTATTTATGTAGAAGGAGGACAGAACGAAGGAAAGGGGAAAGAACAATTCATACACAATTATATTAAGTGTTAACAAAAATAAGTACGAGTTATTTTGTGATGTCGTTTTTCCCACTTTCCTGGAACTTAACTAATTTATCATTGCTTCAGATAGTAATTTACTAAACTTCCCAGAATTATCCCAAGAGAAAAAGGGGGGTAGCTTGAAGAATTGTAAGCTACACAATAATATTGTAAGTTTATACATGTAAACATAGCAACAACAGAGTGAAAATGAAGGTTCCTTAACACAAGTGAGAGCCATGAATGTATTCAAAGTGTAACGTGTTGTGGTCGCATTCAATTCTGGCTTAAAGGAAAGATAGAATGTATTTCGGTTGTAAGTGCTTGTAAAGAAAACCTTGCTTTTAAGTGGGAGAAACTGATGACGTTATCTTTTAGTTTTTATCACGTACTTAAAATGTGATTTGCTAGCTTTTACTTTGTTGACATTTGGCCGGTAAGTCATGGGAATAAAAAAAGCCAATAGACAATTTTTTTGTGGTTGTAATGATGTTTTTCTTTGTGATTTCTTAGTGATTTCTTAGGAGATTGACAGAGTAAAAGGGAGACAAAAAATCCAACAGTTTGAAGAGGCGAAGAGGAGGGCCACCTACCTTTTCTTACCATCTCGTTTGTGGCTCTTCTGCAGGGCCAAGCGCCGCCGCTGGTACTGACCCTGCAGCTCGGACACGCGGGCCGTGTGCTCCTTGATCATCTCGCTGGTCTTGCGGTGGTGTTTCCGCACCAGCTCCTTCATCTCCTTGTACTGCTTCCTCTGCTCTCGAACGAAACCCTTCTGCTGCTTCAACTCCTCCACTGTCTGAGCCTCTAATTCTAAAGGCAGGGATGGAGGACCCGCAGGAAAAGGTGACAAAAGGGAGCGAGAGAAAGGGTGATGACTGGATATACTGTCAATGCCAGTGGGAAAGAGTTTATACTGCTTTTAGCAACTGTTTGGAGGCGGAAATGATCGGCAGTTATAGAATTTGCATCAGAGTAATAATTATAACAGCAATTATACCAGAATCATGAGCATTGACTCATATGAGAGCATTTTCTTATTTTGAATACATATATAGAATAGATTTACTAATGTCTGTCGGAAAAAAGCATTGTCAATTTTGGTTAAAAAAATCCATACATTTACAATTTTTTCACACAGTATCAATTTATTAAATGATAACGATAGCCCTTTATTATAGGTCTTTCTTTTGTGGGCTTAAAATCAATTAAATGACCAAATCATTAACACATAAACAAAGTAAATCAAACTCATTTGAATAATAGCCACAAAGTAAGTACTCAAGGATGAAGAATGAAGCATAGGCTTACCAGTGAGGACACTCTGAATGATGTCTTCAGTCTTAACTGATGGTTTCGATGAGCCTGTGTACAACATGTTAGTTTAGTTGCACAGTTACAATATGCATGGTAAAATATTGACAACAAAATGGACCAATCACACAGCTTAGTGAAATACTTGACTCTGAGTGATAAGTAGTTGTAACTTTAAACCTTACAGTGAATATCAACATATTATAAAAACACATTTCAGTCCATTTACAGACAACTTCATGTAACATTTTAGCTTTTTTATTGGAAGTATGTGATGAGTGGATCAAAGGCTTGTTATCTACACGGTACCCTGCTGACTGCGGCTGGTGTCCGACCAGCGACGGGGGTTTGGGGGCGATGATGGGCGTGTGGCTCAGTCCGTTCTCTGCTGGCATCGCCACCCTCTGATCCACCTTAGATTCTGAGGGGGCATCACTTCCTGCCTCCACCTGTCCACCACATCAAAGATCCACAATCCAGTCAACACATCTGTGAACACTCACCACTGACTCTTCTTCATAAATAGTTGTCGTTCATATAAGTCCCTAAAATGTGACCCACAATATATTTCTCTGCTGTCATCAGGTAAAAAAGTGTCAAAACATACATTTACTTTCTCTATGTTTTAGCTCTAACACAAAGTTAACTTTCCGCACAGAGCCTCCAAAAACGTTCACAAAATACTTTTTTAGAGGAAGAAAACCGCCCTTGAGTGCTGCTATCTGTTTTCAGGAGTCTCTAGTTGTACCTGAGTCCTGTAGTAGAGTTTGTAGACATAGCTTTGGTAACCCACTCTCCACATTGCTTCCTGTTTTGCCGCTCAGCCGATCTTAATTTCCCCTTAGGCCTCGCTGAATCTCACACTATTCGCTCTTATCTCAGAAAAGTGAACGCAATTTTCAGTTATCCTTGTTCGAGTCGAAGCAGATCTTCTCCTTTCTTTCTCTACATCTGCTCACCGTGCTCTGCCTTCCTCGGTGACTGTTTCCATGGTCACAGTATGAAACAGCACTCTGTCAGCCGGCCTCGTGGGTAATCATATCAGCGGGCAAATCAGATAAAAGACACCCCCTTAGGAACTGCCTTCTCTCCAGGCCCCTCTGGCTATAAACTGAGATAACCCTGTGTTATCTCAGGTTATAGCCTCTCGTACCACGCCTGTGTCTGCTCCCTGCGCCCACATGAAACCTCGTGGATTCAAAGGGACACCATTACCACATATTACTGCTTACCCTTGATGCATCACTTACAAGGTTACCAATTCTCCTGCTTGTGTGGTTATAATGATGGCTCATTAGTAGGAGATGTTCGCATTGTAATCTCTCCGTAGATTTGTTACTTGGACTGAAACAAAAGGTCACATTTTCTCAGCAGCCATGACTCAAAACTTTTCTGAGGAGCTTGGCCTTTAAGTTTCTTGACGACTGTTCTAAAGATAAAGGTCACTGCTAAGTCTAGTTGGAGTTCATACATCTGACAAATGGACTGTGTAGAGAGAATCACACCTCAAAGTTCAGTTGGTAATAAGTTCAACTTACTTCTTGAAAACAGTTAGTTATACAATCACGTTTGCTCATCAGATCGTTTCCTTGAGGACTGATAAATGTGTAAAATACATGTCTTACATTTCAGAAGCGATTTTTAGAATCGTTTGAATACTGCATTGATCATGCCAGGAGACTTCTTCTTGTCTTATGTTACTTTTAATGCTTGTCTGCACTGTCCATTTGCTGTAACATTGTTAATGTCCCCACTGTGGGAGAAATAAAGGGCGTAGGATTCTGATTCTTTCTTGCCTATTGTATATTGGCGTTTTGCTACAGTATATTTTCCGGCACATTAACATCATTGTTACATTTTTGGGTTTTTTATTGTATTCACTTAGCAACATCAAAGACACAGTAGTGACAATATGAAGGTATAGAAGGGGATAACAACAACACCATGCTGAGTATTGACATGGTGAGATATCCTTTATATTTGGATGGGAACAAAATTCAAACAGCAGTACCTCTTTTAAAATCTGCACAGCCCTCCACTTTTAAATGTAATATACGTCATTTTTTCACTGTACTTAGTTTTTACTTTTTAGTATTTTTCCAACCTGTATGCTATTTCTCTTTATTTTTGTATGTCAAATAGTTTCTAAAAATATTTTCTTTTTACAATCGTTTTTTTTTTTTATCCTTCTCTACGACTTATTTCCTTATACTGTGTTTATATTTGCACCACTATGCACCACAACAAATTCCTTGTATGTGTAAACCTACTTTTAAAAATCTGATTCTGATTTCAGCCTGACAAAATTAAGTAATCAGATTTGTAAAAAAGTGTAATGGATTCTTGAAATCCAGCATCATAACTGCTCACTCCTGACAAGCAAAGACCCTAAAGCACAGCCTGTAGGTACACACATCCTCAGTGACAGACCCCCCCCTCAGAGCAGACCTAGAACCAGAGGCTGCGGAGGGTTGATGAAATGCAGCAACAACACTGCTACAGCTTTTATCAACCAGCAAGAGGGAATGAAAAATGGCCCAAAACAAGACTATGCTGATACCATCTATCTGTGGATCTGTGCTGAGGGAAAATGACTGTTTCAAAGTGTGGTGATGATAAAAATCTCCTCTTGAATCGTCTTTCTTAAATTGCATTTTTAATAAGGTTTCGCTGAAGAAAAGGACCTTCACTTGTCTGTGTGTTCTCATTTCCCTCCATCTGGTTTAATCTCCAAACCAGTTAGATCCTGATGGTGGGGCGAGCAGCCAGCTGGCTGAGGGAGCGCTCCTCACAATCAGCGACTGATTAGTGGCTCAAAGCTCCACACACACAAACACTAACATTTATCAGCTCACACATGGTGGAGAGAAGAGCACACACACACCTCTTTGTCTCCCTCCTCCTCTCCCCCTTCCTCCAGAGTGAGTGCTGCCAGCTGATTGGCTCTCTGCTCCATCAGGTTGACGTAGCGGATGGGATTGGACAAGGCTTCAATGACATCTGATGAACAAGAAGGAAACAGAGCAGCCTTTTTGTAAAAACAGAGCATGGTTGCGGTGGAATAGTAAAATAGAAAAATTAGGTAGTATATATTTTTCAATCACTTTTCCTTAACTTAAGTGAAAAAAAGTGACGGGGTTAAGGAAATATGTGAAGGAAAATTCCTTAGGACATACATTTTCCATTTGGGTTTACAATATTGTGACTTACTTTTACCAAAAGTATGAGCTTTATCAATATGTATCATCAGATTAACTAATAATAAAATAATAACTTGAATTTATATAGCGCCTTTCATAACCTCAAGGTCGCTTTACAAAGCTTATTAAACTAAGCTTATTAAGCACTGGCTACTTGCATGATCAGCATTTTTAAGTCATGATGATCGGCATCTTTTGTGAGTGTCTCAAATGTGTGTGACTCCAAATGTTGTCGCAGCAAGAAATTGTGAAACAGCATTATCTCCTTTCCTTTTGAAAAGGATGGTCAGTGATTCCTTTGCTTAAGGACATAATAAAGGAAGCGAGGAGCTCCTTTCCTTATCATGTAAAGAATTCAAAAAAGCTCTTTTATCATGGCTGCCTTGAAGGTACTGTACTGTACTTTCGGCTTATTTCACTCAGTTAAGAATCTTCCTAAACTCGACAACATTTTGTATTTTGGTTTTAAAATGTTTTTGTACGACTTACCTGCAAATGTGTCTGGGACATAGTCCTTTACTTCTACGTAAACGAACAGAGCCGGTAAAGTCAGGGACTGGTTCTTCTCGTTCCTTAGACTGATGTAGTGATAGCCTGCAGAGACAGATTGAGGATTGGTCAGTTCAGAAATAACAGAGAGAGATCAACCTGCTTCTTTGGTGACACTTCAGGAAACACCCACAGCTTTTCAAACTACATGCATCTCATATGTAATTATCTTTGCCCTTTGTTTTATTATCTGATGTTTTCTGATGGTATATTTAAAAGATGTGTTGCTTGTTAACCTTTTCTCTTTCTCTATTCTTTCCCAGTCTAGAAAAATAATATTCTCTGGAACAACAAGAGATGAGATGAACAAAACGTAATCACCTGGACGGATGGCTGACACAGGGATGATACGGTGGCCGATGAACTTCCCACCTTCCTCAAACACGGCTATCCTTAATGAGGCGAGTGTGGGCAGAACAACCTGAAAATGTAGAGAAATATCTCATTATCAAATCGAAATGACAACACACAGCTGCTGTTATGCTACAATGTCTTTAGGAAATATTTCATCAATATGGTTATTTTATGTTATAGTAATTGGGGTTGAAATGAAATTGATACTCATCCTTCAAAACAGCCATTTTTGTGAAGGTATATTGAATGCTATTAAGAACATAGTCTGACCTTCTTGAAGACAATGGCCTCCTCTTCCCAGACAGGGTTGATGGCGTTGCCTTGAGACGTCTTGGTCTTGAACGCTTTCCTCTTGGTGTCCACCGGCAACCCAAACATGTCAATCTCTACGTACGTGCCCACTTTCTTATCAGACAAGAACTGGCCTGAGATGATCTAGAAGAAAGGAGTAGGAAATAAAGCAAGAAATAACTAAAGATTAAAAACACACACACAGACGTAAAAGAGACATTTCCCCCGACACAAAAAGACAAACACACACCTTCACAGACAGTGTGTTGGCTACTATCCCGTCCACTGTGCTCTCAGTGAAAGGGTCAAAGTGTTTGTCCGGCCGCCTCATAAACTCCGGTTTGAGCCGGTAGCCACATTTCCCATTGTACTCATACATGCCCAGGTTTAACTGCATGGACAAATCTGTGGAGTGAGGACAAAATAACAACATTTGGATGAGTCAACAACAATAACACTTTAAAATGGCATCGTGCATTGAAAAAGATTTGTTATGGAGATGTTTTCATGATCTATGCTCACCGATGGTTTGGAAGTTGAGAGCCACCAGCTGACAGCCGGCGTTCCAGAACAGCTGAGGGTTGTAGTTGGATGAATCCACGCGGGTGCCTTTAGGGTAGATCCTGCTCAGCTGCAGCTTGTTGTATCTGGAAACAGCTGGTTGAGGACAATACTGCATGGACTGCACTACTAAGCACAACTGGTATGACTACTCCTTCTTCTTCCTATACTTACTTTACTTTGATTACAATTAGAAAAACTAAAATAACTGATTTGAAATGAGATACAGTTCTATGTATATCATCAACAAAATTAGCTGCATGAGCTGTACACAATAAGACACTCACTGTGATTGGACCTTGGACGGCTACAGCACACAGGGAAATGCTCCACAAGAAACCCCAAGATTAACGTGGAAAAAAAGGAAAAAACCTCTGTGAGAACAACAGAGGAGGGATCTCTGTCCCAGGACTGGAAGACATGCAATTCATGTCATGTCTTTAGGAAAAGAAAAGATAATAAGATTACAACATCCAAAATCAAAATGACAAAGATTATATTGTGATTGTAAAAACAAAAGAATATGGACATAGGAGAATGTCAAAAACCTTCCAGTTGGTGCCAACAAAGACCATTGATCATAGTAAATATGTGTGCACTGCAGACGGAGCTAAAAAAACTGAATAGAACAGAAGTTGCAATTACATGATTAAGTATGACTGAGAAGGATACTCCACAAACTCGACAGGACACTTCGTCAGTTGTTCCAAAGCTTTAGTCTCAACAAAGGAGGACATCTGGAAGCTGCGATTGATCTCTGTGGGCAGGAAGTTTCCATATTATTTACAGTGTTTTATTCCCATATTGCTAATAAAGATATTAAAGTTGTTCTTTTAGCAAGAACATGTCTCCATCTATGTCCTAATGTACATACTTTTGGAAGCCTCAAAACTGTTAAACTTGACTGGCTGGATGTAGATGACCAGGTTGGACATTTCCTCCGTGGCAAGTGCCTCGCTGCCTGCTGTACCCTGTATATGAAAACACACACAAACAAACAAATCATGTAATTGATATTTTAAAAAGAAAGGTCTACTGACATTTATTTTTTAAGAACTAAAATGCAATATCCAATGTGTACAGCAGAGGGCAGCGTCATCACATGGCATGCAAACAGTACCATGAGCTGTAAATCATTATTATTACAAGCCTTTGAATAAAATGCTGAGTATTTACAAACCTCATCCATTGAGCCCTTTTTACAGTCGTCATCATCATCATCTTCATCCTCACTTTCTGCTTCAACCTCGCCTGAAACATGAGGGACAAATATGTTTACAGTTAAACAAATCTTAAAGGTTTGAAAGGCTTTTAAATATCTTGGATAAATTCCCTTCATTAATTCATCTACAGCTGTGACACAAATACAGCTTACACTGAGCTATGGCTGAGGAAATGAATTTGAATATTGTTTTGGTCGTCTTATGCGTGCATAATGAGAGATCTACTAAAGATTTCCCAGTGAATTGGAGGTCACTCTGACGGAGGAAATTAACTTTAGCAGCTTAATGGTCGGACTGACCTACAGAGTCTGCAGCCGTCTAATGAGAGCTAAAGCTTTTTCCCGCAGAATCTGAGGTCATGTACTAAGTATGACTCACCGATAGACTTTCTGCCCTGCGGCCTCAGGCTGAGCTCGGCTCCCTCCGGAGGCTGCGAGGAGTCCGCCGTCTCCTCTTTGGTCGAACCTGGTGGGGAAAAAACAAACTTATCAGCAAAAAAACCTGCATCCGAATAAACTGCAAGGTGAAACTACTGTATGAGTGTATACAAGGAAACATTCTGCAGATGTGTTTTGATGAATTCGAATATTAAGCCTTTTACAAACATATATACATCATCAAGTAACATCACACGGTAAATAAAAAGCCATGTGCTGCTTCAAATAATAACAGCCAGCTGATCTAAGGGTATGTCTTCCTTCCTTTTCAAAATGCTATTTGTTTTTTACTCAATGAAAGCTGCCTATGATGCTCATTTTCAGGTTCACATTAGTATTTGGCCTCTATTGTGATATGTTCACTCGCTCTTTGTTTTTCTCATACTGCCTGTGCTGCAGCACCTCTTTTCACCCTCTGTCTGAAACCAGAGCCCAGTCTGCTCTGATTGGTTAGCTGGCCGGCTCTGTTGTGATTGGTCAACCGCTAAGAGATGTCCCGCCGCTTAGCCTATCACGTACAATATGTTGGAGCTAATAGAAACGTAGTGTTGTCACTATGTTGTGGAAGTAACTAGTGTGTGGGAGAGAAACTCCCTTCTTCTCTTGAAACATTGTTCTTTTACCTTTAAGTATAGCTTACTGTCTTTTGTGGTTTGTCCTTAAAACCTCATTATCTCACATCATCCATTTTAAGACCATGGTTTTATATCTTCAAAGCATCTTTACATTGATGGAACATTTGCATCTTGCAGAACCTACTTGTTCTAGATCCTTAGAAATTGGTGACTTTATTCTAAACCACTTTCTTGGTTTCCCTGCTTTTCCTCCTTCTCTGGCTTGACACCGTTTTTAATATCAATCCTTACCTCTAGGGTACCTTTTCAAAGCTATTCAACACTCCCATCGCATGCCAACCTACGGTCACTAATAATCTACGCACTACTTGGTCCAAGAATCTCAAAAGAGAGATGGAGACTTCGAAAGAGAGATTTGGCAGTCTTGGCTATAGTTCACATTTATCCTGGCACCGATCTACATTTTGATAATGTCACCTTGAACCACATCATCTCCCACACGTGTTTTGGACCAGCTCCACCCTATTTCTATTTTAGACGTTTCTCTTTGACTCCCTCTCAGCCGTCACATCTGCTTACTCCCAGGCCTCACCCACAGATGGCCTGTTTGGTGTCCAACCCACTGACACTTCAATGTCGTCCTTTTGCGTATTTGTTTTTTTTTAACATTGCTTGCGAGGCATATAATTTGGATGTAGTGGAATCCCACTACTGTCATACAAATTGGATAAAGGATGCCCTATACTTTGTGAAGTTAGTGAACAAAATTCATTATTATGAGGCTCTAACAAACATGTTCCAAAATACAGTATGGTCCCTTTAACTGGATGCTGCCCAACTGTACTCTACCAACAGTATATCTAGTATAGTATGGTCTTGAAGAGTTTTGGTAAATTGGATGTATATTTATATTCTGATTTACTTATTTGTTGTTCTTTTTAATTTAGAAGTTTATTAATTATTTGTTATTGAAGTTGTCTTTGATCCTAGCATCTTGTCTTAATTTATCATTACCTACTCTGAAAATGTTAACCTCTACAGAATATGTTTCTTCTTTTTTTTATTGATTAGATTACATTTATTTATCCTAATTCAGGATTATGTTATTGGACAGTAGCATGTAATTTAGGTATTGCACATGTAGAAAATGAAGATAAAAAGTAAATATATACATATCAACAGTAGAAGATTAACGATAACACAGTCATACATAGAAGGTTGATGTTTTTACATGTTGACATTTCTACAAATAAATCAAGAATGTATATATATCTCATGTTTTTGAAGAGCCGCAAAGTGCGCCTTCAGTCTAAAACCAAACCAAGCCTCTGATTTGCAGATTTCTTAATGCACAGCAATTCAAAAGATTTGTGCATGTCAGTGCTTTAGCTTCTTATTCTCAAACACCAGGGGGCAGTGTAAGAATGAAGCCTAATTATAATGAAGTTTTGAACCAACTGAATCATATATTTTATGTGCGGACAACACACACACACACACACACACACACACACACACACACACACACACACACACACACACACACACACACACACACACACACACACACACACACACACACACACACACACCACACACACACACACACACACACACACACACACACACACAACACACACACACACACACACACACACCCACACACACACACACACACACACACACACACTAAGTGTAGCCAACTCCAATGCACATATGAACGATTTGAGAGAACTAAAACCAGAGAACAGCTGTGAAAACATAAAAGTCCATAAATTCAGTTATATAAAATTTGACCCGACAGTTATGGTGTAATGTAGACACACACCCGCGTACACACACACCATACAGTAAAGGCCACAACTGGCCGGTGTTAACGATGCCCCAGTGACAAGCCCTAGTGCATGCAACAGCCAATACCACCTTCAGCTGATGGAGAGCGCCATGAAAATGATGAATGATAAACAATGGCTCTGTTTCGCTCCAGTGACTTTGACAGCAGAGGAGTGTTGGTCCATATTACAGATGGTCAGGCTACATTTTACATCTGGAACATCGCAATTAAACGGCCCCTGTGTGATTCGACGGCTCTGTTTCTAGGGTGCAAGCGTGTGTTTGTACCTGCGCTCGGGGAGGAGGGCTCACACACACTGGAGGAGTCGCTGTAGGTGTTGGAAACCTGCTCCGACAGTTTCTTCTTGGTGCTCCCGTTCGTCTTGTGGTGTTTCTTCTTGTTCTTCACCAAGATCTTCCCCATCAGCTCCATTGGGCTCGGGAGCGGCACACCAGACTCCAGCTGAAGAAAGCAATAAGCACAGAGAGGCTATAACATGTGTAATAAGGTCACACAGGATCAGAGGTAGCTCATGAGGAAAAAGGGAAACTGTATGTTTGTATGATCTGGATGGAAGGATAGAGACATCTTTTTATGACAAGGACACAAGAAATGATATTCAATAAATGTTATTAAGTTAAAGAGTTTAGCTGGATGGCTAGAAATGGCTCCATTGGGGCCATAATTAACAACAGCTTGGAGACATATTAGCAAATTAGAGGAAGAAAATACTAAACTTGTTGTGAGTCATTCAAAATGTAAATTCATAGCGGTTTACATTGTTGTTTGTATTCTGCTCAGTCGCTAGGGAACATTTAAGTGAGCGGGGCTTGTTAGCAGTCTGACTAACAGGATATAGAATGTGGGAATGAGCCTGTGTTATCATTTTCAAAATCCAAGCTGCTTTGATGAAGATTGCTATCATGCAATAAGGCAGGCTTGCTTTGTTCTTTTGGGGAATGGATGTACAGATATTTAAAAAATGTGTTTAAACACAGGGATGTTCCTGCATGTTTGCCAAACTTAAATGAAAAAGGTTCACGTCTCATTGTCAGCTAGTGAGGGTAAACACAGATTCCTTGGTCGCCATAATGGAGGAATAACTTTATTTTAACGACAAATAGTTCACAATAACAAGTTCCTAACCGATAATAATTTACATCTATGCTGCATCCTGGGATTAGGGCAACTGTGATTGGTAAAAAAACAACTGGATTTGTTCCTTTCCTTAGAATGGAATTATTATTATACAGAGTTTCTCCAAAATGTGGACATAGGTCTGCCCATGCTACCCTATGACTTTGAGGATCAGCAAAGTGCTTCACAAACTGTTGATGTAACAGCTCAAAAGTTGACACTTTCAACACTAAAATCAGCTTCCTGGGGGGAATCTGAGCTTTAAACACAAACATTCGCCCTCTCAAGGGAGCTGGCTAGAAGTACGAAGATCCTCTGAGTTATTCATAGGGTACACTGCTTTTGGATCACAGTGTTTAGGGATATCAATAATTCATTGGAGAAAGTCAGCAGTGATGTTGAATACACACATGCATTCACAACTCTTGGAATTTCAAACTTATCAGCCACAAACATGACCTAACTTTAAAAATGTCTTACTTTTACTGACTTTAAGGACATTTTAAAGGGCCGGTTCACCTCAAAATATGAAAATAAAATATATGTGTTCTACTAAACAGTAATGCTATTGGATGGATATATGGGGCGTAGAGATGCAGGCATCTGTAGAGTATAACGGAACTAGAAAATCAGAAAATGTAATGGAAAAAATCAACAACGTCTCTTTCCAGAACTCATGACCTGATTACTCAAGATCATCCAGAGGTGGATTGTTAGAAGTTTGATGTAGGAACTTTTTAATTTGGTATGTATATTGTATAAAAGTAGATAAAGGCATTCATCCAATCATGGACGCTTGGTTGGTGCTTGAAACAGCGTAAGATGTAAACATGACTTTAATTACCGGGTCCCTTTAAGTCAAGGTCCTTCAGCCAATAACCTACTTTCCCAGCTGTCACACACGTCCATTTCCCGTCCTACAGTTGTAGAAGGGAAGTGATCAAATAAAGACGTTTGCCTTGACCTCATTCTATCAACAGATCCATTGAAATGGAATCAGTACAATATTGAAAGTGGCACATAATCTTGACTGCACTCAAATGCACAGCACTAAACCGGTTTTCTACATTTTACCTGGATAGACTCAATAAAGATGTTGTCCCCTAATTGCCCTCACATGTTAGTTTTGCTCAGTTGCATAGAGGAAGTTCAAAGAGAGCATCTACTGTAAATAGGTGTACAGGGTGGAATGGGCAGCGTCGGGTGGAAGGACTGTGAAAGAGTAACGCTGCCTTTGATTAAAGGTGTCACATCCTACATTTGAGGAAAGTCATTATTTTCCTGCTTGCTACGCTACTTCCAAGATGTCCAAGTATTGTGAATGCTGCCTGCTGTTCCAATTATGGTTGGTCTGCAGCCTAAATCTAAGCTTCTACGGAACTGAACAAACTGCAAAAAGAATATCAATTTCTTCCAAATTCAATATGTATTCAGCACATTATGAAACAGTTTTGGCAATACAGCCTTCATCAGCATAATGAATGCAGCGATAAGACCCATACAACAGATATGAAAAGATGGCTAATTCTTCTGGAAAGCAGACTGTTGTTTTTTGCACAAAAAAAACCAACAACTTTGTCAGCAGCCGCTCCTTCTCGCCACTGTTTGGTGGAGTGCAGATGCAGCTGTAATCCTCTTTATTCTCACCTTAGGCTCAGCTGAAACCAATCCAGCCATATGACCTTATCTGCCCCTATGGAGTAACGTAGGCAATATCCCATTTGATATGCTGTATACACGCTGTCTCAAAGCCAGAGGGGAGTGGTTGTCATTGCACTCACCTTTCCCAGTTATTACACGCTCAGTATTCGAAATCTGATTCCTCAACGACACTTTCTCTTTCTGTCTCGCTGCTTAAATTCTCCCTTGGTGTCTGTCTCCTGATATCTTCCCTCAGCTACTCTATTCCAAAAGGCTTTCCCCAGATAATACTTCAATGTCAATTACAGTCAGGGGGGCTTCAGCTGCTCTACAGTGTTATATCACCAGGGACAAGACATCCCGGATGAATAACATGCAAGGAGGTATGTTAAATTACACATGTGTGCACCAGACACTATGAGAGTCAGAGAGTTTGTGCGACAAGTGTACAGTATTTGCCTCACGTAAATGCCTGCGTCATTAAACACAAAGATGCCTGTGGGAAGAAAGAAAAAAAGAGTTTGGCCACAAAGAGACGAAGCAAGCTTTTGACTGGTAGCCATGGCAACAGAGGAGAGACAGATAAAGGACTGCCAAGGAAAGCTACGTTAAGATTATAGTATAAACATTTCCATTTAATCTTACGTCACACCATAGTTTGCAGTCTCTCCCATGCAGGGGAATGTGGGATGATTTATAAAAAGTTGGCTTTAATGGAGCATAAATAGCCACAGGTGTGTGTGCGTGTGTGTGTGTGTGTGTGTGTGTGTGTGTGTGTGTGTGTGTGTGTGTGTGTGTGTGTGTGTGTGTGTGTGTGTGTGTGTGTGTGTGTGTGTGTGTGTGTGTGTGTGTGTGTGTGTGTGTGTGTGTGTGTGTTCAGAATAAGAAGTTGAGAGAGAATGAGACTGGGAGGTGTTCAGGAGCGTGCCAGGAGTGACAGAAAGAGGAAAGACAGCAACAGATTTTGCCAGATGCTGGAGGACATGTCAATGTGTTGCTGTTTTTGAGACAGATGGAGAAACACAGACAAAACCGTGTACTGGATGTGGACATTTAATGAATATGTATAAGAGTGGATTCTGGAAAATATGTAGAAGATAATATTTTTGTTATTTTTTAAATAAGCTACTTATCTTACCACTTGGAAAAACACTTTAATAAATCAAAAAGAATGATTCATACTTTATATTAAGACAAATTACCTAGGAATTGGTTAAAAGATGACAACTGTATGAAATCAAAATGAAAGGATATTGTTAAAGAAAATGTATGAAAGGGAAAAATAACCATGAGCATAAGAAATAAGATAAATATCTTTGAAAAAGAATAATGTATCTGTTATCTGTTAACTGCATACTATAACATGTTGTGGGTATTTTACTATTTAATTATATAAGGTATCTTAGTTTTAACTAATTTCCTTGTGTTATGCATGCCCTGAAACCATAACATTCCTTAAAAGGAAAACATAAAAGAATATATAAATATGTGTGTAAATAATTGTTTTATAAAGTGGTGTCCTGAATGTATACATGTCTGGATCACTGGCTGGCCAAGGACACGTCTTTGGTGCACTCGTGTGTGATGATCTGCTAAATCCCTCGTGCTTGCCTTGTCGTATGCATCCATGTTAAAAAGAGACAGACCGCGTGTGTGTGTGTGTGTGTGTGTGTGTGTGTGTGTGTGTGTGTGTGTGTGTGTGTGTGTGTGTGTGTGTGTGTGTGTGTGTGTGTGTGTGTGTGTGTGTGTGTGTGTGTGGGATCCTCTTATGTACTCACAAGATATTTCTCCAGAGGATCTGTCAGTAATGCGTCCCCAAATATTGACCGGCAGTACTCTGCCATCTTAGCCTGCTGCTTCGGCCTGTAAGTCACCACACACACAACATCATGATTTCTCTACCAAATATCAACACACTGAAAATATATGTTACTCCTAGCAAACCCCTATAGGAGCCGAGAACTTCTCCTTAACGCTGCGTAGACGTTAACACTGCTGATACACACTGCAGAGAATGGCTGATTGGGCCTATTGATGCCAAACAAACCAATGACAGACAGCTCTGATCAATAATGTTGACTCTCGTTGTGTAGACTATGCATCTCTGGTTTTTAAATGAGCTGCTGACTTACGAGTCCACGTGATTCTCAAAAGACAGGATGATGGGGAAGGGCGAGGTCTTGAAGGCACACTCTGCTATAGCCTCGATCACCTCCTGAAAGCACAAACAGAAAAGAAAAACGATGCTGATTGCACATACTTGGGAACAAATGTTGTTATTGCTATTAAAGTAACAAAGTGCACAATAAAAATAATGGATGTCAGTGTTGGTAAAGGAGCCAACAGTGACATCTGTCTTGGCTCCAATGTTTTCCGATTGACCGTCAGAAAATGATTGCGTGTAGTATTTTCCTTAATAACATCGGGAAACAACAACAATTTAAGCAAAGCCTCTTTTAAAACATGTCAAAGTTATGACCGTAATTTAGCCTCTTAGCAACACTTTTATTGCAAGATGAGTCAATACATTTGGTTTATCCGATAATGTGCTGTAGAGTCAAGACAGAACAAAGCATTAAAAAAAACACTTAAAAGCCAGTATCATAAATGTTTTTTTCGTTTCCTTGGAGAATATGCCCAAACCTCTTAAGATCAATACATGTAGAAGAGAGAGTGAAAGATACAAGTAGAAATCTACTATGTTTACTAGATACATGGCTGTATTGAGGCTACTGAAAACTATATGTGTATACAAAGCTTGTATGTATGTGCAGGATTTCAACATGATGAACACTTTCTGATTAATAAAGTGAAATAAAATCATGGTAAAGTATATCACAAATTGCAGAATGCTCATTCATTCATGCCCTAACTACCACACTAAAGAGTGGATATGTTTCTGGAAATGGGAGCTCTTAGGTGGTGTCACTTCTCAACTCCAGCAAAGACAGCTCAACATCTGATTGTCTAAGTCAATTACACCATCGTTAACAATGGTGTCAGTTATTGCCTCATTTCCATTTGCTCCATCTATCCATCCATCCATCCATCTTCTCCCGCTTATCCATGGTCGGGTCGCGGGGGTAGCAGTTCCAGCAGAGAGCCCCAAACTTTCTTTTCCCTGGCCACATCAACCAGCTCTGACTGGGGGATCCCAAGGCGCTCCCAGGCCAGCGAAGAGATATAATCCCTCCACCTGGTCCTAGGTCTACCCCTTGGTCTCTTCCCAGCTGGACGTGCCTGGAACACCTCCCTAGGGAGGCGCCCAGGTGGCATCCTAACTAGGTGCCCGAACCACCTCAACTGGCTCCTTTCGACGCGAAGGAGGAGCGGCTCAACTCCGAGTCCCTCCCTGATGACCGAACTTCTCACCTTATCCCTAAGGGAGACACCAGCCACCCTGCGGAGAAAACCCATCTCGGCCGCTTGTATCCGCGATCTCGTTCTTTCGGTCATGACCCATCCTTCATGACCATAGGTGAGGGTAGGAACGAAAATGGCCCGGTAGACAGAGAGCTTTGCCTTCTGGCTCAGCTCCCTTTTCGTCACAACGGTGCGGTAAAGCGACTGCAGTACCGCTCCCGCTGCTCCGATTCTCCGGCCCATCTCACGCTCCATTGTTCCCTCACTCGAGAACAAGACCCCGAGATACTTGAACTCCTTCACTTGGGGTAAGGACTCATTCCCTACTCCAATATATTTCTTTGTCTGTAACTCAACCCTCTCCATCTGTAAGCTCCATCCTCTGCCTCTCAAAACTCTTCTCTTTGTGCATTTCACTCTCCGGGTAATTCCATTAGGCGTGTTCTACTTCTTTTGTTACTCTCATTAGAACAAATGTTCTTCTATCAATCAATCAATCCACCCACTTTCCATTTCCTTATTCTCCTCACACCTACTCTGCCCTTAGATGTTCACACCCCCACCCCATCTCTTCCTCCTCCTAGTTATGTGTTTTTTCTTTTTGTCTTCTCATCTTCAATTAAGCGCCCCTCTGCACCTCGGTTTAGGGCTATTTGGTGTTTCCCTGTTATTTACAATTTTCTGCTGAACACATTCCCCTATTTGTTTATCCCACTTCTTATCCAGCTCTGCTTCCTCTGTATTTATTTTTATTTTCTGTCTCCGAAAATGTATCTATCTGCATTTCTGTGTTTACATATTTCCATGTTATTATCGCTAACATTTGCATGAAATCTCAAGTTTATGATTCTATTATCATTTACTGTATTTAGATTGACAGGAACACGATACAAATATGTTATCCATTTCTATGTCATTTCTTTGCTCTTTCTCAATACAGTGCACACTTGTATAGCCTGAAGCAAGCTACAACTAGTACTACTTATATATTACTACTATTATGGCTGGCCATTTCCTTATTTTATTTATATCCTTGATATCAGATGGCAGATCCCTGCACTAGTTGGTTCTTTGTCAGCACTACAGTAGCTGGACATCTGGTCACACTAGTTTGGCTTTCTCTTTTACCAGTTGAACAAAGACTAGTAACTCTTTTACAGCAACTAGTGGCACTTTTGTCTTACTAGTTCCATCTTAAACACACCACAGAGGCAGACTGCCTTTGTACACTCTGCTATTTCCTTTACGGCCATTGGAAGCATCCAGATTCAATTCAATCTTTTGGTGTAACACATTTATATTTAGCAACCAAACATGCCAACATTGATTTGCATTTGAGACTTTAGTTTAAATGAATTGTAATATGGAATATGTTTTAGCTATAATCTGGCATATAGCATATTTTCTCTCTTTGAGATTAATGTATTTATGCATGGTCCTTGTTCAATAAAGACATAATAATAAACCCTACTAGTGACACCAGGCAAAAGCTCAACATATTAACTAGTCAAACATGGATTGGGCTCCCTAATGAACAAAGAATATCCAATTTGCTCACTAGTTAACTAGTAAAGGTAAAAATATAAATAGACCTATTTTGACCTTCCAAGTTAACTAGTGAGGCTCAAAAGGTTTACTTGTTAACTAGTAATGTGGGAAATGTCACTATCAACAGAAGTGAGAGACATTCCGACAGGTCGGATAGTGAGGTTTAAAATATTTAGTAGTCAACTAGTTAAGCCGCATTCTGTTATGGAAGACTTTGCTAGTGGAGCCTCGCAGATGCGGGTGCTGCAGCCCCCTCAGCATCCCCCCTTCCCACGTCCATGTTGTTCAGGCTGAGTTCAGGCTGAGTTTCACGGTGTCTCGCAGACCCCACGCAGCAACCAGGAAACGACACCAGTAACCCGGCTCACACTGTCCGCTCCTCACAGCAGCGAGCCGCGCAACGTCCCACCAACACGGCACCCATACCCCACGCAGCATTCTCATCTGTTTGTCATTACTGGTGTCATTTTCTGGTTGCTAACGCCATTGTAACACATAAACACTGATGTTCCGCTGCAACGGTGATGGACTCATCAGAACAGAGTGGGCGAGCTGACCAATCAGAGCACACTGGGCTCACAGGGAGGGGGGGGGGGGGGCAGGAGCTCCAACAAGCCGTTTAGGACAGAGAGTGAATACACATACTATACAGAGATGCTGTATGAGAAACCAATGTGAGTTTGGAACATTGAACAATGTAAATCTATTCTAGTAGACCTCAACCATGGAATTATGATCAGTAGAAATGGCCATGTCATGGGACCTTTAAGTGAGTATTTAAAATCATGTTCTTGTAAATGATGCCTAGAAGCCTGTTTGAACTCTAGACTATCTAAAATAACTAAAACATAAAAGGCTGTGGGTGCAAACAAAACACCAATCAGTATTTGATGAAGTAAGTGGATCATATGTGGATTATATCATCTGTCTGTGAGGTCTGTTTACCCAGAATCCCCCTCTGTGTGTGTGTAGACAGAGACATTAAAATGCATCTTCAAAATAAAAAATAACAGGTTCCTGCCCGTCCCGTCCCGTCCCCCCTCCCTCTGCACTCCAACCCTTCGCCCTAATCGCTGTCACTCCGCTCTCCTTGTGTTACCTTGAAGGAGATTTCAGTTGTCATGGTGAAGCCGTGAGTGATGACGGGCTCTTCTTCTGTGGTGCGACCCTTCCAGCAGTCCAGTTCGATGCAGCGGCATCCGGACAGGAGGACCTGCTTATACATCTCCACAGAAGAGTTCCCCGCGAGCTGGCCGGCTGCACACACACACACACAAAAACAAACCACTTTAGGTAACTGTCATTTGATCCTGAAAGAACCGAAAAGCCTACAAAATCATGTCCTCCCACCTTTCAAGAGCTCATTATCCGCTTTATTTGCTAGCATGCAGTAAAAACAATACAACTGTCGTTATCTGGAGCAGGTAAATCTCATCAGCCTTTCACCATTAGCGAAGCAATTACCTCTTCACATTAGCAACACACTTTCCTACAACACGGTGGGGACTGTGTCAAGGTGAGAGGCAGTTCTGTTCTCACCTCGGCTGACATCAAGTATACTTTTTTATCTGTTTGTGTTCCCTTTTTTCTCTTCGTTTGACAGTCATGCTTTTCCAAACTCATTAGAGCAACACCTTCTTTTCTAAATGAGCTCTTGTGTTGTGCGCTGCATAAAACATTGCTTTAATCTACCACGGATCAATAGAATGGAAATACATCAGCGTGAATGAATAACTGTCAGTCGGATTATCGTGTGTGGATCTTTATTATAAAGTTGTAAATACCTCTCTGTTACCTATAATAACGCGTCACTGTTAAAATACATAACAGTATTGTGAGGAGAGAATTAAACACACTTGTTTGTTTTTCCTAATTTCTTCATTTTCGCAGGCCACGAGTCTGGCCTATTACAGATATTCCATTATTTCCATCGCTGGAGAAATTTGATCCACTTGAAAGATTCAATGCTCTCCAGTTCCCCCCAGAATAGATTTGAATAGATGAATTCTAATATCTATTGGAGAGAACATGGCCCCTGTATTGAGCCCCGCCATGCTCGTGCACCGCTGAGAGCCAGTTACTGTGACTACCAGTCAAAAGAAATATTTAACTCATGAATATCAATGAATTGAGTCTCAGTGTATGACTTGATTGGATAACCTCTGGCACAACGGCCTGTTTGAGTGACTGACCTGCGAGGCATCGAGTCTGCTGGATTCACGTGCGCAAAAAGATTGTGTTTCTAAATGAAAGAGTGATCTGTTCAAGTGTGGGAAAATAAATGAGCAATCAGTAAGTTCAATCAAGTTGAGAGTTTGTATGTGAGAGAGACAGAGCTTACACACACAACTCATTTAGATTTGTTGAGATGTCTGTGCATACCTGCTAAGCGTCTAATATCAGAGGTGGGAAGTAACTAAGTACATTTATTCAAGTACTGTACTTTTTTGAGATACATGTACTTTACTTGAGTATTTCCATTTTATTTTAGCCTGTACTTTAATCCACTAATTCAGAGGTAAATTGTGTACTTTTATTTAATGCCTTTAGTTACTTTACAGATTTGGATTAATGAAATGAAATATAACTAACCCTTAAATAAGACTTTAGTTACACCTGGGGTAAATTCAGAAGCTACCATGCAGTACAAAGTCATTAAAACTAGCTGCACCTTTACCAGCTTTGAGAACACTTTGCTGAATAGTTATCAAAACACATATTATATATAATTCTGAAATGGACCAATCTGCAGAATGACTACTTTTACTTGTGGTACTTTAAGTATATTTTGATGCTTATACTTTTACATGAGTAACATTTTGAATGCAGAACCTTTACCAAAGTATTCCTACACTCTGGTACTTCTACTCAAGTATAGAATCTGAGTACGTCTCCCACCCCTGTCTAATATGAATAACTTTATATATCACTACAGGATATCTTAACCTACAATTAAATGTAAATGTTTATTTATTAGTTGACTTAACATTTGCATTAGCTATCATCTTAATATGTTAAGTAACTAAAGCTGTCAGATAAATGTCATGGAGTAACAAGTACAACATTGGCTTTCCAAATGTAGTGGAGTAGAAGTATAAAGAAGCATAACATAAGTACCTAAACATTTGTACTTAAGTGCAGTACTTGAGTAAATGTACTTTATCAAATTCCAGCGCGGCGTACCTGTGAGGTATGTGTTGTGCGAGGAGTTGATGAAGTAGTGGGGGAGGGGCAGGGTCATGTCTTCGCTCTGATCCAGCTTCTCGGGGGGGATGATGCTGTTCTCCTCTCCGCTCAGATACCGGGCAAAGCCTTCCACCGAGATCTGACCTGCACAAACACAACACAGCGCACAGACATGTCGGTCAAGATGAAAAGACTAAAGGTTGAGTCTGATACTATTCTTTGGGTTTTTTACCATCAACAAATCCAATGAAAAATCCACAAATAAATACATACTGCTGTCTCTGTAGTAAAGCCTATTAAAGCATAAATGTTAAAGCCATAGATCTCCACTGTTGTTCAAACTCATTGTTGTAGTTTTTATTTTGACATACCTACTGCTGACACAAATACCCACTCGAATACTAAGAGGTTGTCAATCTACGCCAAGAAGTAGTCCCAAATAAATGTGTTATTTAATCTTGTCTGAGTTACTTCAGCTACGTGTGCGATTGTTTCAGATAAGTATCTAGCCTTCTTTAAAAAATAAAAAAGGGTAGATATGGGCTACCTTTTTTTCTTTATGTCTTCAGTGCGCCATATACAAGGTAGGAACACATTATTCACACTAACACTTTTTAATCTATTTTTAAAGTAGGATTTCATGACAACAACAAACATAACATACTGCCAGCCTTATCCTTTACACTACATGCATCAATACATGCTGCATGACATATGGTATGGCATGATTGTGTGCCATTTAGCAAAGATAGAAAGAAGATGTTCCCCTCGCATGTCTTGAATAAGAATAACAATCCTGAACAAATATCATTTGTAATGTTTGTGTTCACACTATACTGTGTACCCCTACTGCTTGTATATCCAAATTAGCAATTGGATGACTGCGTTAAAATATTTGTAATGGTTATATGTGAACATGTTCAGTATCACTAATTTCAATTAAGATAACGTTGTATTGAAACAGAACCCTAATTTACTGTTTGGTGAGCCTTCGTGGTTAGTTTCTAACATTTGCAGTGGGTGTATATTGCCAGTCATAAGCATTCATTAGAAATATTAAAGCTGTCTAGGTGGAGAAATGCAAAAACATGATGAAGAAACCTGATGTACTACATTTCATGCTCCACTACCTTCTACGCCACTGCCCATAATAAGTCATACAGTGATGTGCAGAAGCTAAACTACCCTTGACGTTGTTATTTTTTGTTTTGATTGTTTGTCAAGGTCGCTCATGTTAAGCTGTACCTTTTCTCTGTCATCACTGAGCTCATGTCCTCAGCAGACATGCTTGAGAAAGTGAATCACGCTGAATCGCTGAATAAATAAGTAATAAGCAGCAGATGAAAAGCTCAAGACACAAGATTAACATTTCCATACACATTACCATACGCATCATGCACCGCACCTGCATGGATTACATTTTGTACAACATATAGCAAGCGCCCGAGGCAAAACCAAAACACTCCTCCACCCACACACCCACACACACGCTTGACGTCATGCTAAATATGATAAGTGATACAAGCTCTACGGGTGCAGCAGGTCCCTCCGGCCACTTTATGCTAATTAATGCGGAGCAGCCCTCTGCAGAGTTGCTGGACTAATTATGGCTGGCTGTTGTATGTGACATGTGAGCTCAATGAACGTCTCACTCCCCGCTGACTGCCAGGACGTCCCCAGGTATAACCTCCTGCCACTGCGCTCAAACAGACAGAGTGTCCCCAGTCCCCGGGACATTTGTAAGTCAAACAGGGAAAAATAGTGTTAACATTGCTTGGATTAGAGGTGTACTTAACTGAGAACCTACTGTACAGGTGTTATGCCAAAGGTGATGCTTGAAAGGTGGAGTTTGTTCTGAAAGGAGTATAAAAGGCTACGTTTGTGGCCTTGGCAAAACGGAAAGAAAGAACCCAGAGGAATCTGCAGTGTGAATATATTTTAAATAATAACCTGTAGGCAAGAGTGGAAGAAAAACTGTTAAGATAAATAGCTTCCTCTCTGCAATCAACGAAGATGAATGTGTGATAAGGCATTCAACCCATTAGCTCCGATTAAAACGTATATGATGATGCATGGTACTTTTTAATGCAATCAACAAGCAAATGTTTAGAATGCATTAAATTACCCTGGTACTGTACATCTCTATACGCATGCGATTGCGTGAGTGTCCTTGAGAGAGCAAAACGTGTGTGCCTGTGTGTGTGTGAAGGGAGCATGTGGAGCCCTGGACCCCTCTGTAGAGCAGATGGCAGCACTTCTTCCGGCTAGATAAATACTTCACGTTGGGAAATCTGTCACTGGGACAGAGAAGGGCACGCTGCCAGAGAGCAGGGACAGGCCAAACACACCACAGCACAGCACGAGCACACGACTGCGATCACAGCCAAACACAGGGCGGTCAAATGTGTTTATCAATGTGATTCAGAAACAATTATTTGATCTCATTGAAGTACCAGTGATTAATTGTGTCGCACATTTAAAAAAAGTAAAGTAGGTACTTCAGGAGGAGAGATGATTGAAGAGTCACTACTGGAGTCAGTTCAGGTCAATTGTCTTTCAGTATAATGAGTATTAAAACGTGCAAATGTGATGGTAATGATATACTAAACAGGTTTTTAGATAACCAGCCTCTCCTGGCACCAAAGATTAGTATTTTTTTATTTGAAAAACAGAAACTCTGTTTAATAATTGCCTCTAGCGTGTTTGTTTGTTCTTGAAGTATTTCTTAAGTTTATTCAATTAGACGTTGGATCTGCAGGGCAGTTATAAAGGTTTTTCGTGAGCAGCGTTATGCAGGTTTATAATCTAATGATCTGTGAAGATTGTGCAGTGCTCACTGTCGCTGCTTGGAAAACACACCCGAGGTAGGGATATTTTACAAATCATTGGGAATGCTGTAGTACAACTCACATGTAGGGCAATGTCTAGAAGTGTTTGCCTGTTCCTCTTCTACAGAACCAGCTTACAAAGTGTTTCCCGGAGGCAGACACCTTCTCCACATCTAAGAGGAGGCTTAAGACTTTCTTTTTGATAAAGCTAGGGCTGGCTCAGGCTTGCCTTGAACCAGCCCCTAGTTACGCTGCTTTAGGCTTAGACTTTCTTCTCTCTTATCTTTCTCTTTATCTGTTTGAACTCATGTCCTCTCTATCTTCATCCACCCATGTCCCATAAATGCACGTTACTACCTCAGCATCTGCAGCATCATCCAGAGTTTGTGTGTCTCCCACCTGGCAGGTTGCCAGTATTAAAAGTAACTTCTGGATCATGAGTTGTTGCTGCGCCTGTTTCCGTGATCCTGCCTGCTCACATAATAATTATATATGTTTTGTATGTGGTTTGTCTACGTTGCAAATGTGTTATCATTCTTATTTATTCACATTCATTGTTGAAGGTGTTATCTTTAATCGTTAGATAGGAACAATATTTATAGGGGTGACCAGTGGCGGTTCTACGGGGTGGCACAGGGTGGCAGCTGCCACCTCAGAAAAATGCCTTGCCACCCTAGTTGCCACACTAAATGTAGGCAATTAATGTATTAATAATGTTTTTTTAAATGTTGATTATAAATGTTGGTGACATTTCTCCATAGTTCGTGTAAAATGTTTTACTCAACCGTTTAGAATTAACTCCCCCCCTTTGTTTTGAAAGAAAAGTTGTGGCTCATCCAACATTTATGAGAGAAAATATATAATGTCCGAGTGCAAGTGAACACAAGAGGCGAGTCTTATAACCCCTCCCCGGCCCTGGCGCGAGCGTGGAAATATGATAGGCGGCAATTTCATTTGAACGGGACGGCGGAAAACGAGAAGCATTCGGACCCAAGTAGATGGAAGGAATGAGGTATTTGCAGTCTACAATGACAGAGAAGAGACTGTCAAGTTTGGCTGTACTCAGCATTGAATCAAAACGCACTAAAGCTTTAGATCCTAATAAGTTCGTGAGGCCTTTTGCTGAACAAGATGGTAATCGCCGCATTCAGCTGTTATAGGCATGCCAACTTGATGCTCTGCTCACGGATGAGCATAACATTTAACGAAGCACTTTTATACTAATAAAGGACTGGCTTTTCTAAAGCCAGTTGAGTAGCACTTGAAATGTTTTTGCTCTATGAAACCTGATGTACTTTGATGATTCTGTTTTCTTCAAGTTGTATTTTGTTGGACGAACGCACTTATTGTAAGTCGCTTTGGATAAAAGCGTCAGCTAAATGCAATGTAATGTAATGTAATGTAATAAACAACTGTTAAGATGATGACCTTGTATGTGTGTATATATACAGTATATATATTTTTTTTTTTTGTGGGGGTCTGCCCCAAAAAACTGTTTTAAGTCCTGAGAAAGTCAAATAAGACGGTGTAAAACTACACTGCCCAGCCAACAGAAAGTAAACACTTTGATTTAACTAGGCCAGTAGATAAGGACTTTCCACTGGATAATAACTGCAGCGATGTATATGTTTTAGCTGAATACACGTTTTTTTAACACTAATTGATGCAGTTAGTCACTTCTTTAATGTTTGTTCTTTCTGATGTAAAGTCAAGGTTTTAACTGTTTGCAATAAAGTCGTGGGGCGCTGAACTGTTCCTTTGAATCTTTAGAATATGATAGTAATTACTTCAAATTTGAAGGAGGGTGAGCAAGCATCTTGAGTAACATCATTAAATCCTCCAAAAAATATAGTTTATTCAATAATAAATGAATATATGAATCATAACAGTGATTGACAGCTGATAGGAATAATATGATTGTTAATATTATCATATTCATACAGACAAACATCGATGAGACGGTTAATTAATGTACTTATTGCAGCAGTCTGCATAGATTTGGTACCCCTGCTGGTCTAAGAGTGAAACAAACTCATTCAGTTCAAATTAAAATCCACCTTATATATTTCTATTTAAGGCTTTACTGATGTGCCACAATAATGTCACCTATGTTATTGGCTTAAAATATTAATATTGTGGCTTTCCAAGTTAACATTGATTGATATGACTGCGATTAAATCAGCATATACTTCTGCCAGGGGATGCCACCCCTCAAAATCTCCTGCCACCCTCTTGCCACCCCATGAATATTTGTCTAGATCCACCCCTGGGGGTGATCCTGACTTTAACTCTTTCAAGTGGACCTATTATGCTATATTGGAAAAATATATTGTGGGGCCATAACTATAAAAAACATGTCTGCGAAGTTTTTTGCTTAAAATACCAAACAGTTCACCCATTGTAGCCATGCCTCATACTGCTCATACCCCTCTTTTGCAGCCCTGTTAGAGAAACGTGGATTTTGGGTCCTTAGCTTGAAAAAAAAAAAAAAAGAAGAGGAGTAGGCAGAGCTGCCTGATCAGAATTCTACCGGAGATAAAGTTAAATTCTGCTGTGATAAAACGCCATCCTGTTCTAAACCACATCAAGGATTATTTCTGAAACTGTATGGAGCTCAAATGCTTTTTCTCTTGCGGGTTTATCACAAGGTGAGTTCTTTTTTTATTTCCTGCTTTTTAAAAACACATGTGCTCTACAGTACAGGTTAGCTCTGAGTGTTAGCGAGGCTCTCTAATGTAAACAAAGACGAGATTACGTCCAAAACAGTCAGGCATTGTTTCTGATAGAAACTTTAGTGGGTCCGCTGCCGAGTTGATGTCATATCGGCAGCAAATCTGTATCCGCGCGTTGTAGCCCCGTTTTTAAAAGATTTGGGTATGGAGGAAAAGAGAGAGGGTTTTATTTTCTGACGCTGCGTGAGTTCCCCGATGCACAGGGGACACATACAAACACCGTGACGACCTCCTAACCTATCAGGCTCTCCTCTCCTCTTTCTCTGCTTCGATCTCTCAGGCAAAAAGCACTTTCTTTCAAGATAAGATCCAATCTTCCTATTCCAATCCCAAACAACTATTTTCCATCTTCTCCTCCCTCCTGGACCCCCCCCAAAGCCCCTTCCCCCTCCTCCCTTCTGTCAAGCGACTTTGTTAACCACTTTGAAAAAAAGGTTGATGATATTCGCTCTTCTCTTTCTGACTCACCTCTACTCACCGCTGGGTCACCAGACCCTCCTTTCACCCACACACTGACCTCCTTTTCCCCTCTCTCTCCAAGTGAGGTTCTTACCCTCATTACCTCTGCCCGCCCTACCACCTGTCCTCTGGACTCTATCCCTTCAAACCTCCTTCAGACTATCGCTCCTGATATTCTACCGTTTCTCACCCATTTCATCAACACTTCTCTAACTTCTGGTCACTTTCCAAACAGTCTCAAGGAGGCAAGAGTAAACCCTCTCCTAAAGAAACCCACTCTCAACCCGTCAGATGTTATAAACTACAGGCCTGTCTCTCTCCTCCCGTTCCTGTCTAAAACACTTGAACGCGCTGTCTTTAGACAACTCTCCTGCTATCTCCATCAGAACAACCTTCTGGATCCGCACCAGTCTGGTTTCAAGGCAGGTCACTCCACAGAAACTGCCCTCCTTGCTGTCACTGAGGAACTGCACACTGCTAAAGCAGCCTCCCTCTCCTCTGTCATCATCCTTTTGGACCTGTCTGCTGCATTCAACACGGTGAATCATCAGATCCTCCTTCGCACTCTCCAAGCACTTGGAGTTTCAGGCTCTGCACTTTCCCTCCTCACCTCATACCTCAAAGACCGCACCTACAGGGTTACTTGGAGAGGGTCCGAGTCCGACCCTTGTCAATTAACTACAGGGGTCCCTCAGGGCTCTGTTCTTGGTCCCCTCCTTTTCTACTTGTACACAAACTCGCTCGGATCAGTCATTAGCCCGCATGGTTTTTCATACCACTGCTACGCTGACGACACCCAATTAATTCTGTCCTTTCCCCGCTCAGAGACCCAGGTCGTCGCACGCATCTCTGCTTGTCTAGCTGACATCTCTCAGTGGATGTCTGATCATCACCTCAAGCTCAACCTTGACAAGACTGAACTGCTTTTCCTTCCGGGAAAAGATTGTCCCACTCTTGACCTAACAATCAACATTGGCACCTCTGTTGTTTCCCCGACTCAGACTGCAAGGAATCTGGGTGTGACCCTAGATAACAACCTGTCCTTCACTGCAAACATAGCTGCTACAACCCGCTGCTGCAGATACACGCTTTACAACATCAGGAGGATGCGTCCCCAGCTGACTCAGAAAGCGACGCAGGTTCTGGTCCAGGCTCTCGTCATCTCACGCCTAGACTACTGTAACTCCCTCCTGGCTGGTCTACCTGCATGTGCCATCCGACCTCTGCAGCTCATCCAGAATGTAGCTGGTCGTCTGGTCTTCAACCTTCCTAAATTCTCCCACACCACGCCGCTCCTCCGCTGCCTTCACTGGCTTCCGATAACTGCTAGAATCCACTTCAAGACAATGGTACTTGCGTACCATGCTGCGAATGGATCTGGCCCTTCCTACATCCAGGACATGGTTAAACCGTACACCCCAGCACGTGCACTCCGCTCTGCATCAACCAAACGGCTCGCTGCACCCTCGCTGCGAAGGGGACCCAAGTTCCCATCAGCAAAAACACGTGGGTTTGCTATCCTGGCTCCTAAATGGTGGAATGAGCTCCCCATTGACATCAGGACAGCAGATAGCTTACACACCTTCCGGCGCAGACTGAAAACTCATCTCTTTCGACTCCACTTCGAGCGATAGAACTATTAACAAAGCACTTATATACTAATAAAGGGCTGGCTTATCTAAAGCCAGTTGAGTAGCACTTGAAATGTTTTTGCTCTATGAGGCCTGATGTAGCCTACTTATATGATTCTGTTTTCTTCAAGTTTGTATTTTGTTGGTCGAACGCACTTATTGTAAGTCGCTTTGGATAAAAGCGTCAGCTAAATGCAATGTAATGTAATGTAATTTATGTATAAAAGACATCAAAAAGTGCATTTTGCATGATAGTTCCCCTTTAATACAGTTGTTGGTGCTTTCTAGGCCATAAAGAGGAAATAAAGTGATTCTTAGTAACTACAAAGAAAAACGAATGTGTACACATATTCATCAATTTAACGCATACTAATATAGAAACATAGTGCAAAGACAGACAATTTAGAAACAAAATAAATTGCCTAACTAATACTAGTTGCCTGGCAACTGTTCCAACGCCCCATGAAACAGCAGATTCAATTACAGATTAAACAAATGTGTTAGAGATATTAGGAGATGCTGCTGGGCAGGTTTTGTTTGCTTTTGAGAGAGTCAGGCAAGCTGTTTCCCAAAGTCTTCAGACTTTTTTCTAAGCTGAGCAAACAGGCTGTAGCCTTATTTTGGACACACGGATTTACAATTTAAATAACTGACCTCCTTATGGCCCCTCCAGTAAAATTGGTCAAAACAGCCGTACTGGCCACACAGATGTGTTGAAGATGTACTACGAATTAATTATTTAGTCATCGATTTTATCTTTTTTACAAACAATGACAATCTGCAAAGTCACTGCTTACTTAAGTTGTCAAATACATTTAGTCGATTTAACAATAAATGCCTCTAAAATCTACTGGAGTAGAGGTTAAAAGTATTATAAAATGGAAATACGTCAAGTAAAGAACAACTACAGAGAAATTCAAGTGCAGTACCTGAGTAAATGTGGATTAATATTCCATCACTGCTTCCTTACATCCAGGTGTGTCCTTGTTAACATACCTAAATGTGCATTTGTGTTCAACAGAGCAATACAAGTTTTCTGCTGCACTACGTTGGCTACTTGGTTTTTGTTCAAGCTCTCGTAAAGCACCAACACACACCAGCTGAAACCCCCCTTTCTCTATGTTTTCACTCTCTCTCTTTTACACACTTTCTTTCTACTGAAGGATTCTACTCGTAATCCCATTCTTGTAAATAAAATGGCAGGGAATATCCTCAGATAAACCTGAGAAGTGTTTGGAGAGGGTGAACATTTTGGTGTGTGTGTGTGTGTGTTTTTTTTACAGACTTCTAGCATTCCATTCCCTGGCACCCCGTTGCGTCCAGTCACTTTCAGAGTTTTTGGACACCACTCAGCAGTGTTGCTATGGCAACACCCCTTCTAAATGTATTGGTGGTGGGGGCTGGAGTACAGAATTAGGGGTAGGGTTGGACAAGTTTGGGGATATCTAGGTCAAATATGGTAACTTGCTTGTGCTCGTGCTATCTAAAATGTTTAACTACGAAACACAATTGCACTTTGGTTACCTAAACATGAAACGTCCTAATTGAGAAAGATCCTTTACTAGAACCTGATAATTAAATAATTTCCCTAAATGTAATAACACCTGAAAATGTAGTATAATCTGCACTTAACCTGATCAAAAAGGGGAGAAAGCCCAATAGTGTATACTGTATGTTCTAACTTTGTTCTATATGGTAATTGCTTATAACATTATACAATCGTTTTTTTTTTTTGCTAATTAAATTTGAAACCCTTTTTTAATGCAGAAATGTTACCAGATCAAACAAGGAAAAAGAGACACTATGCTAGCTTGTGCAAAATGAGTCATCTCCTGCAGAACTCATCCTCTTTTAATGATGTCTTATTAAAGATCCACTCTTGTCTAATGGAGCCAATTAATAGAGCGTTAAATGTGTTGCATTTTCTAGATAACCCTGTACCTCCTGCCATCTGTAGCACAATTTCACATTCCATTTCCAATTTCTAAACATAAAATCAGTCAAATATTGCACCCTTTGCAAATATAAAAATAAAACTTTTCATTTTACATTTTACTTCAAAATAATAACATCATATTTTTAAAGGAAAGAAAGACTCACCTGAAGTATGAACATATAACATCATTGGTAAAACTGTCATAGAAATATCCTTAAAATGATTTACATTGTATTTGTATTTGTACATATATTGTATGGTTTTATGATGTTTCCGTCTCGTTACAGTAGGTACAAGTTTTATAACAATCTCAGCAGTTATTAATTTCTTAAGAAAAAGCACTTAATTGATTGGGTGTTACACACCTTATTACAAGTAGGTATACAAGTAGTTGTTGACAGTTCCCTTTGTGTGTCTGTGTGTACATGTAAGCATTACAGTGTGCTTTTGTTTGTACTGACAGACATTTGATCCACTGACCTTTCTGTGCCAGAGATGCGTTAGGTTCATATTTGTCCACCAGCACCTGGACCTGCTCTTGTTTGAGAGGAGGGTAGAGGATCTCGTTCAGACGAGGGTCTCGCTGTTTATTGTTGATAAACTCTGTCATCTGCTCCACATTGAGGTACGGACGACTTTTAGCCCCCCTGTGAGAAGGGAAAAGGAATACATGAGTTGTGGGTCCACACAAATTGAGACGGCAAATAAAAATGGCGATACGAGAAACTTTAAAAGGGTAAGATGATGGAGGGAGGAGCGGTAATTAAAGCAGAAAGGAGATCTGGAAATGTAGAGCAACACAAGTGCAAAGGAGAAGAGAGGATTCAATCTTGTGTTGAGTAAATTATGAGATTTGATTAAAACGCCTTTCATATCTAAGCCTGTTCCATTAAATTATCATCTCCATATCCTCCCGGCTCTTATGCCATCTCCCTTAACTATGATTAAAACCTAGATTTATGTTTTGGAGTGGCCCCGGTCGTGCTGCCATGCTGCCTCGGCTGATGGTCTGAGTCCCTGGGAACAGGGCAACTCAGCACGAGTGGGCCCCCCCACCAGGGCCATCCTGGGCCATTACAACATACATTTCTGTGCTAATTAACATCTTATGAAGACTCTAATGGGTAAAAGCAGGTGTCCTAAATATGCAAAGCCATATTGCTTTTCAAGGATGGCAGCCATTGCTGTCAGTCTGAAACGAGAAACAGTTGACTTGGGAAAAATAAATGAAATGAATGAATCACTCACATTGTTTTAAGTTTACTTTTCTTTCTAACCTGGGATTAGTGTATTCTTTGGGGGTTGAAGAGATGATTGCTTCCTAAGAGACTTTTAAAAGGCAAATACACCAGAGGGAAACAATGTTCTTACACGTCAGAGAAGATGTGGTCCAGCTCGGTCCGTGGGCAGATGTTGCTCAGGAACATGTTGTAGACCTCTGGAGTGAAATCCTCCTGGGGGATGGAGTCATTTTGCTGCAGACAAGCAAAATTGGTTATTTTTTATATAAATATGTAGCATCTCTTGGTTCTATAATGATCTACTAGTACGGCTGCAATTCTATTTTCACTGGCTTCTAAGTAAAGGCAACAAAAATATGCACCCAATGGGGACCCGTAGAGTACGTAACAAATCATACTCTGAAACCAGGCACAGTAAAATGATCAGTGCCACAATAAGAAACCAAGAACTGATAGGCTATCAAATTGCCTTGAGCTAGCTACAAATGTTAGCTTGCAGAAGGTTGTCTACGAGCGGCGCATTTGATAACTAAATGGTGATGGGACAAGCTAATGTTAGCTACGGTAAGTGTTAGCAAGCTAATGTAGTTAACTTAGGCACTTGTAAACATAATACTGCACAGCTTTCTGATTTATCCACATTCCATTATGAAATATAGAGTTAGCATAAAACTGACATTTAGACAAAACTCCCTGCACCCTGAGTTTCTGAATCCCACAGTTGTCTCCTTCTACAGCTGATACCTCAACTCCTATAAGTTATAACCCCCATATGTATGGTCTTTCGTCTTCTTAAAGGCTTAGTTGTTCGCTTCAGCAGCTTGTAATGCCTTATTTCTGGGTTCTTTACCCCGTTGATAGTGCACCAGACCAAGCAGCAGCTAAAAGGCATTTTTTCTATTGCTAGCATACAAAAGTGACAAGAATGAATCTTCATGCAATAAAATGTCAAGGGCTGAATTGTTTCCCTCTTCAGTGTGGGCGGGACCTAATTGCACTTCTTCTCTATGCAATTTAATGATTCATTTTCAAAATCTCAGTTGATTTAGGGAGCTATTGTTAAAATGTTGCAAGTCAGTTTCACAACATTCGTCCCTGAACAAGATTAATCGTTCAAGTCAAATCCTGTGTTTAATCCTATGGGTTGCTTTATCGCTGACCTCTGTTCTCCCTGTGGAAGCCATTACACGCATATTAATTACAAATGCAAATCATTAACCGAAAAGGTCTGCCTGCAATTTGAACCGAGACTTTAACAAAAAAAGCTGTGGCCACAGGGTTAATTATAGAACTATCAGAGCCAAACGGGTCTGCTAAAGACACAGGGCAGGCACTAGCATTGTGCCGGTGAGAAACAGAGCAGAACTGAATACTGGGAGAAAAGAAGATGAGGGAGGATGCCGGGGAGGGGAGGGTGGGGGATGCAGGTCAAGCCTTCCCGAAACTCAATGAGTCATTCTAAAGACCTTGGTGTGCATGCGCTTGTGTATGTTAGTGTGTGTTCTAGGGATTAACAGCACCACCGTTTAGCTGTAATTACTCACGCGTTGGAACAACAGCAAATCCCAAAAGACCTTCATACGGCAACACGTTGGTCCCTCCTGCTCTGCTAATTATGTATAGCTTGTTCTGAGTGTGTGTGTCTGTGTTTGTATTTCTTGTGTGTGTATGCTTTCTGTTTGTATTCTGAAGCCATTCATTGCAGGTTGATATATGCACGTGCCCAAACATGTAAACAGAGGGTTTAAAGGGTTCCATGCTGCCGGTCCCCACAGTAATAGTGTACAATAACCAGTACAATTGCACTGTACTTAATTTTACATTCTGTCAAATTTGTGTCATATTGTGGCACAAATATTATTATTTTCCTCTTCTTGCACGGTTTTCCCTTGTTTTTACATCTTAATTATATTGTGTGTTATTCTGAGAATCCTGAGACTTCAGACTTTCATTGACAAACTACTCTGTACCTATTGCGCATACAATAAACACCTTACATATTGAATCTATTGCTTGAATACCGTGTTTGTGTGCCGTTTTGGGGACTGTTTTACACCCCTTTCTCTCCATTGATATCTGAGAGCGGTAAAGCTAAAACAGCTTTTGTCATCTCGATTGCTCCCAATGGGTTGTTTAATTACAACCAAGGCTAAATGAGTTGGGAAGTCATGCAGACATCCAGAAAATAACACTCCAAACAAATGAGCAAAGCAGCAATCAGCCGCTGTTTCAGGAGAATAGAGATGGAGCTGAGGAGAGAGGACACACTAATGGATGGATGGAGAAGATGAGAGAGCTTGGAGACTAAGATAAAACGGAGCGACACACAGCTTTGAGGGGATTCAGTATTTTGGTGCCTTACTCTGCCAGAAGGGAGGTTACAGTTTTCCAGGGCTGTCTCCACTCGCTTCCTGTCTGCTGAGAACATCCTGAAGATACTGTGGGACACACAAATACACCAGTATGAGTAATCGCAGAAAAGGCCACACAGAAAGGAGTTTTCGCTCTGATCCTCAGTGTCAAACGGATGAATTCATCACAGCTTTTATTGGATGCTTATTAAGGACATCCTGTAAAAAAGCTCTAGTGTGGCAGGAACATACAAAAGAAAAATAGGAGGATAAAAAACAGGAAATAAAAAGGCGAGAATATAACCACATAATTGCAAGGAGAGCTGACAAAAGTGAGACAAAGAGAATGCCAAGAGGGAAAATGGAACTGTAAATTATGCAGAAAGAGAACATCTGAATAGAGACAATGAGGGAAAAAATACAACGTATTCAGTCTAATGAAACAACCCTGAAAGAAAAGGCTATGTTAGTTTATGTTTTTAGATAGCTTCCTTTGCATTTAAGAGGCAGTAGTCTCTGGTTCTGCTGGGTTAGACCGTATTAGGGTGGCTGTGGCTGCGAGGAAGTGCGGTCGTCTTTCAACCAGAAGGTTGCGGGTTCGATCCCAGCCCGTGCAGCCAACATGTCGATGTATCCTTGGGCAAGATACTTAACCCTGAGTTGCTCCCGATGGCATGGCCAACGATGTGTGAATGTGTGTGAATGTAAGGTACACTGCTCTGTATGAATGGGTGAATGAGTATGTAAAGTGCTTTGAGGGGTCTTAAAGACTGGATAAAGCGCTATATAAATAAGTACAGTCCATTTACCATTTATTACACCAAGAGGTGATTTTAATATTTACAAAAGGTTAAACATGTTTACACATAAACTTTGAAAAGTACAGTAGTATTCCCTAAATTAACTCTTCCTATTCAAATGTAGACAGCACAATACAGAACACACGGATGTGGATGTTCCACTGTTTCAGCACCATATGTACATAAAGCGTGATATTGGTTGTGATCCTTTGTAAAACCATGAAACCACAGACATGTTTACAGAGATGAGCAGTTAAAATGATTGTGATTGTTGTTATAAAGTGACATTGCCATTTATTAAATAACATTACCATTTTCATCATCATTATCGTTATCATGCTACAGTTTCTTAGACAGTACTTGTGACTCCACACACAGATATGTTAACAGCTGGAAACAAGGCTTGCAGGTTCCACAGATTTTCCTTGACCAGTCTCATCAGTCATTTTGAGTGCAAAGAGACTTCTGTGCTTCTGAATGATTGGGCTAATCTGCTGTTTATTCTGTCATCCTTGTGAATACAGACAACAAATTAGATTTACTGCGAGGCTCTCCAGTGTCGTTAGAGCTACCGCTAGCTGTTGGGTCCTGTTTCCTTTGTCTGCCTGTTTTAATTACATGCAGAGTAGGGATGTGCTGTATATCTCCATCACTGAGGCGATGCGATGTGCATCTCGATATGTTGCCAACGATACATTAACGATACATTTGAAACACCAGGCGATACGCTTCACCCCTGTTGCGATACAGTTCGATACGATTCAGCATTATGCGATTCGGGGCGATACGATGTGATGCAAAATAATGATACTTCAATATGGTACGACAGAGGATTTTTGTTTTATTCCTTATATGCAGCAAATCATACATTAACAAAAAAGTGCTTTACATATTTGGTTCTCTCTACTAGTACTGCACATCCCATCATGCCGTTTCTTTTTTACCTTAAAAAACTCTCCAGAGGCTACAGTACAATTGTATAACACCTCACAGTTAAACAATTTAAGGATGCATTGCTCATGATTAACAATGTGCAAATAACAACTACCATAGTGCAATGCCCATACAGCCAGGGCCGCCTTAATGCACGGGCTGACCTGGGCTGAAGCCCAGGGGCCTACGGAGATCGGGGGCCTATCATGAGCCAATAAAAAAATAAAAAGATTTAAATTTAAAAAATATTTTTTTTATTTCGGATGTTTTTTTTACATTTTAAATAAACAAAGTTTTGGCTTTCAGAATATGACACTTTTATTTACAAAATCCCACGATAAATACATTTTTGAAGCTTGTAAAGGGAAGAAGACAGCTCTCCCTCGCCACTTTGCTGTTCCAAAGCGCCGCTTCCCCTCCCTCCGCTGAAATTATTAATGTAAGGTGTATAGTAATCATAGATAACACGGCAGGGTCAGTTACAGTTTGTTTTCATCTGATTTCAAATAAACAAAGTCTTGGCTTTCAGAATGTTAAACTTGTTTCGGCAAATTCAGATGATAAATACAACTTTGTAGCTTGTAACGGCATAATTACAAGCGGAGAACGGAGTAACTTGACATCATAGCAGGCATAACAACAGCCGGTGTTTCTCGTGAGGGTTTTCCCTGGGAAACAAACACAATACACACAAATGCAAAAATAGTATACACAAACACACACACTCGTGAGCTTCCAGTAATCCAAACGAAAATATCTTCCCTCCGTAGTATTTTGATCATTTGCTCCGCTAATCAATCAGATCGATGGATTCCAGAGATGTTTCTCAAAGATGATGACTCCGAAACAGTCAGCACCACTTAACAGCCAATCAGAATGAGAATATGTTTCACATGTGACTTATTCAAATTGCGAGTGATTGAGTGACAGATGAAGGTTGTTTAGGAGAAAAAGTTTGAGAAGAAAAAGTTTGAGAGTGGCGCTCGGAAAAGGAAATTGTTGAGGGAAAAGGAGTTTCGAGACAAGCAGCTATTACAAAACATGCCGAAGCTTACAGGTTATTTTAAACCTGTAGGCCAGGATGAGGAGGAAGGACAGATGAGTTCTGTACCGAGCGGCAGCGGTGCCGGCCGCGGGGCCTCGGAGCCAAGTAGGCCGTCTGGTTCTGATAGCGATGGGGTAGCGGGAGAGGAAAAACAGACAGGAGGGACATTATCTGTTGGAGGAGATGGAGAGGACGACCAGGACTTGCTACGTGAAGGGGAGCCAACGGCAACCGGACAAATACATGAGGGAGGCCCGATACGTCACTCATCTGGAGGAGAGGACCAGGCGCGCGTAGAGCAGAGTGGAGAAGTGCGATCACAGAGCCTGCCGAGGCTATAAATGACTTTGATTTGTTGTTTAAATAGGGGGCCTACAGGGCCTGATGGCAGGTTAAGGCGGGCTTGCATACAGCTGCTGCCTGATGTGCTTAACACTCATTCATAGGCTAACTCACCATTGAGCAGAAAGCAGTGGTTTCTATATGAACAATAACAAATACAAATAACCTTTCACAAACAGGTATTTCATAACTGCTTACAGTAAGGAAGACATGTAAACTATTATTGGCAGTCACAGGCTGCTGTAAACTAAACACCACTCTCTGACATAACACCTCACTGTACCTCATTCACACCAACGCAACTCCGGTTCAAGCTCCGTGCTAGAGCTTTTCAGGTTCAGAACCGGTTCTTCGGTTTAGCGGAGGCTCTTTTCACACCGCCCAGAGTCCGACTGGTGCTGCGTCATTGCGTCATCGTTTGCGTCATGACGTAACCGTTTGCGTGCCTGTTTCATAAAGCCAAACCGCGGGAAACCCCTCACAGCTGACACCGACAACAACAACAATGGCCGATTGTGCTCCAGCTTCCTCTGTACCTCTTCGGAGGACCAGATTCCCAGTAGGTAGCTGGTCTCTTCAGTGGACCACTGCTGCTTGTTAAGTTTCTCCATCGTTGTGTACAAGCTGGATAAAACGCGGGCTTCTTGTTGTTGTTCAGGAGTTGATCCCGCCCCTGCCTCGACGTAAGCGTGACGTATGTGGTGCTTTTGCTCTGGCCGGACAATTTTTTGGTGCTTGAAACGAACCGGATTCCGGAGCTAAGAGGCTGCTCCGCGGTGTGAACAGGAAAACCCGGTGCTTTTCAAGCTGCAGCTCCGAACTGGCCCCGAAACACCGTTGGTGTGAATGAGGTATGATGAGTGAGTTAACTCATATGTCTAACTTTCAGGTTTCTCTTTTCAGCCGCAGACCCCATGTCGCCTCTTTATGTGCGTCGATAAGTTCCGCGTACTACTTGTGTACTTTAAAGCGGCTCGGCATCGTTTACAATTTGCGAGCGATTTTTCAAGTTGTCCATATTTCTTGAAAAATCCGAAGTGTTGCTAAACGTTTGATTTGTAGATATTTTTCGGTGCGCTGTGCTTCTCTTTCCCCTCGAAGCATGTGTGTTGATAACTGAGGCTCTCGGCCTCCGTAGTGCGAAGCAAAGATCAAAGATGGTCTCTGCTGAGAGCTGACAGGATGAGGGGATATTATATGAATGAATCGGTTTTTGTACCGATGCAAAGACGCTACAATCGATGCATCGCGAGTTCAACCCAAACTGTAGCCGATGTGCACTCTTTCAACCGGTGCACTTGCATCTTGAACGTTTATGCCGGTGCACCGATGCGAATCGGTGAATCTTAACATCCCTAATGCAGAAGCAGTGGCGGCGCCAGAGATTTTCTCTAGGGGGTGCTGTGGGGTAGCTTGACGTTTCATAGAGGGTGCTCAAACATTAAGGGTTTTCCATTAATGCACCAGCGCTACAGTTGAATTTTCTACTACAACACTCCCCACACGCACACACAGTGTACCCGCGACTGTTACAATGAAGGCTCGATAATCAGCCTAGGTGTAAGCAGGGGTAAAGTGCTATTTTTACAAGTGGGGAGTGGGCCTCACCTCCTCTAGGAGGGTCCTCACCCCCTCTAGTGGGGTCCCCCGGGAAGATTTTTTTTAAATATTGAAGTTAAAAGCATCAATCTGGTGCACTTTGAAAGCAACATTAAGAGATCTATGGATACATCTCTCAACACCCATATGAAACAGAACTGTAAACAGATTTTCTATTTCTTTATAGATATTTTACAAATCACTCCCCTTTTAAAACAAACCGTTTTAGACCCACTGAGATAACTAGACTAAAGTTAACTATCTAAACACTGAGAGTCCTTTACTTCACCTGAGCTGAGGTTATCTGAGACTCTCAGTCTGACAGGAGAGAGTTCTCCCTCCACCTTGTTGTTGAAAAAGCTCCTTATATCCGTTAGCTTGGCTAGCTGGCACCAGATGCTAACCACAACGATCTCCGGTAGATACCCACCGGTGCGCGAGCTCTCTCTCGCTCGCTTGCGCACGCACACAAAATGGCTCGTGCCACACACACATAGAGCAGAGCTTGAATGAAACAGACCCAGAAGTAAGCTACTTGTACTCACGAGGCCTATTATGTGCAGAATCCCTCTCGCTTTCAGGTGGTTTTGATTGAGTGTCCACATGTGGACGTTTAAGGACTAAAAAACGATCCATTTGTCACTTTGCTGTTAGCAAATAATTTGGGGCTCCAGCTAACAGGAAGTCACTCAAGTGTCACAAAGTAATTTAGCCTATGGGTAGGTCAAAAATCTAATGGGTGCTGGCCATTGGCCTAATCATATCACCTGTGTTGGCTTTATGTTTTTGGTCAAATATTTGTTTGTTTCACATTTGCATTAAAAAAGAAAGTTTGGGGCTCTCTGCTGGAACTGCAACCCCCGCGACCCGACCACGGATAAGTGGGAGAAGATGGATGGATGGACATTTGCATTGATGTAATCAATAATCTTTCTGATTTAATTTAATAAAAATAATAATAATTTTCGAAAAAGAAAAAAAAAAAAAAACACATATTTCTTGGGGGTGCTTTGGCTCCCCCTGGGGCCGCCCCTGTGCAGAGGTATTCCAGCGCAGATCCACGGGTACGTATTTGTACGCCCAGTGGGAGAGCAGAGTCAAGCTGACATTAGTCAAGCTGACATGTCCTCCCAGCTAGGAGGTTAATTCCCAAAACGGCAGGCAGTGTCTCTGTGTTGACACCCACTGCTCTCCTCCGCGGCTCTGAGGGAGGTTATCGCAGTGGTACCCTGGTGCCTGCCTGCACGCTGAACTCGGCTAATGGAGATGCAGCAAGTCCTCACTTCCAATGAGGTGATGACAAACTCCCAGATAATTCATGAAAGGGAAATTCTCACACACATCACACATTTGTCAGATTTTGAGCTGGAGATAGTGAAAAGTATAAATGGCGCTTTCCCGAGGCATGCTACCTCATACTCACGAACATGAAAAAAAAGAAAATCTCACAATTGCAGCAAATGCAGTGGCACTTACAATGGTTTGACTAATTGCTAGCTAATGTAATCTAGTAATTACATTGTAATCCCTGTAATGATGCTGTATGATGTCCTTTTTGTTGTTCTGTTGTTTTATGTTTGTAAGTTTCATGTGGAACCTACTTGAGCAGGTCTCTCTTGAAAAAGAGATCAATGATCTCAAGGGATACACCTAGGTAAATAAAGGCTTGAAATGAATGTGCTTGCAGGATTATTTAGTTTAGTTTGTATCCTCAAGGTTGAATGCATATCAGATAAAACTGCTAAATGAAATGTCACATAAACAAATGAATGAAACATAATGCACATCCTAATAAGGTTGGCTCTTTACAGATAGAGAGAGAAACAGTGATAGTAATAGACTGATAACTTTTGAAAGAACATCCATAACATTCATCGGTTTGCAATTTACACTGAACAAAAATATAAACGCAACACTTTTGTTTTTGCTCCCATTTTTCATGAGATGAACTCAAAGATCTAAAACATTTTCTATATACACAAAATAACCATTTCTCTCAAATATTGTTCACAAATCTGAAAAAATCTGTGATAGTGAGCACTTCTCCTTTGCCGAGATAATCCATCCCACCTCACAGGTGTGGCATATCAAGATGCTGATTAGACATTAGATACTAAACCAGTGTGAATCTGGTGTGAGGGGTAGGATTAGTGTTAGGGGTAGGGTTAGGGTAATGTTGTGAATTGAGTGGCCTGTGTTCGTCGTCCATAACATACGCCTGCCCATACCATAACCCCACCACCACCATGGGCCACTCAATTCACAACATTACCCTAACCCTAACCCTACCACTCACACCAGATACTGACTGGTTTTCGGACCCCCCCAGACCCCCCCAATAAAGCAAAACTGCACGTTTCAGAGTGGCCTTTTATTGTGGCCAGCCTAAGGCACACCTGTGCAATAATCATGCTGTCTAATCAGCATCTTGATATGCCACACCTGTGAGGTGGGATGGATTATCTCGGCAAAGGAGAAGTGCTCACTATCACAGATTTTTTCAGATTTGTGAACAATATTTGAGAGAAATGGTTATTTTGTGTATATAGAAAATGTTTTAGATCTTTGAGTTCATCTCATGAAAAATGGGAGCAAAAACAAAAGTGTTGCGTTTATATTTTTGTTCAGTGTATATATATCAATATTCCAATTACTTGTATATAGACTATTCTTGCACTATTTCTATTATATTCTTTTTTATTTGTATTTTTTTACTTGCACTATTTTATTGTTTTGCACCATTTTATTGTGTTGCACTGTTGGAGGAGCCTGTGACCTAAGATTGTCATTGTCATAACTACACTGTAGCTACTGTATATGTACAAATGACGATAAAAGCCTTGAATCTTGATTAGAAATATTGTACACAATTTTACCGCAGAGCTAAAGTCATGGGGAGAACAATGGAGTATTGTGATGACAAATGGTATTGTATTGTAATAAATGCACACCGGGAATGTGTGTATACTAAGGCGTATACATGCTGCTAGTAACAAGAGAAGGCAGAGGAAGCTACACATTGATCAAAAGAGTGGAGAGGTGGCAGGGGAGAGGAGGATGAGTCAGAGAGACTTACTTCTTGACGGGGATGCGCCCCTCAGGGTTCAGCTGCAGCTTCATCCGAGTGTATCTGCATTGGACAGAACACAAACCTTACACAACATGAAATCAGCAGTCTGTCTGTATGAGTAATGTACATTTTTTCTGAGTGTGTGCTTTCTTGGGATGCATTTTTGTATATAATTGCCTGCCTATAAGGGATTATGCAAATGTACAGTACATGCAGAATTGTGTCTCTATAATGCTGAGCAAGCGGTTGATTGATGTGAAGAGTTCTTAGTGCACACCATGAATATTTTGCCATGTGTACACAACTTGTGGATAATCCCTGGAAGTCTTGCAAAGAGCCATGCAGCAGCAACACAGGCAGCGCAGCCCGGGCTATAAATAGCTGCGCTCCAACAGGAGCCATCATTCCAGGCTGGGCATTAAGTGGCTGCTGGCTAATAATTAATATCCATTACAGTGTCCAATTCACAGGGTGCCAAAGGCAAAGTCACAGATGACTGTAATGGTTAACGTGGCTAACATGGAATTTCTTCTCTAAAGTAAAGGGGGAAAAAAGGAAAATGTTTGCTTGTTGACAGGGGATGGCACTAAAGGTTCAGGATTAAGGAAAGAAGGAGGGAGCAGCTAGGTGCTTCTCTTACAACTGCCTCTATTATTTATCAAGACGGAACAACAGATAACTGTCTCAGTTTTTGGTTTTACACACCACTTTCTCTTCTCTCTCTGTCTGCTTTCAGACTCCATACTATCCCATTCCAGGTAATGCTGACAAATGAGATAATGAGCACCAGGGAACAGACGTGGAAAATGCCCAACCAATCGGCATACACAAGAGCAAGACACAGACTTTTTAGATGTTTAGCCCCTCAATTTGATTTGTGTCTCTTTGTAGTTGCTCTCTATTTCTGTATGTATTCAATTTGTGTTTTCTCCTTTTTAATAATCATACGTGTCTCTTTGTTTGTCTATGCAGATGTTTCATATCAGATTGTATCTGTTTCTGTCTCATTGTATTCTTTTGCTGTCACTTTGTCTTTGTAGTCCTTTTGTGACTTTTTGTAGTCTTTTTGTGTTTTCTTTGTAGTTGTTTCTGTGTCTTTGTAGTCTTTTGTGTCTCTTTGGTATTGTTACTGTCATATTGTTGTCTTTTTGGGTCTCTTGTACTTTGTCTATATTTCTTTGTTACCATTTTAAGTCTTTACCTGGTTGGTAAGTGTCCTTTGATTGACATGTTGTAAAGGAAAGGCATGGGGGACCTGACACATGCCAAGTAGGCCTGTTTAGTAAACTAAAACTAACCAAGCATATACTGGTTATACATGTTATCCCATTGCAAAACATGCAATTCTAACACTAACCATGGTCCAAACTGAAATAATCCAGGTTTATTGTAGATCTCAATAGACCATCTTGAAGAAGTCAATCAAAAACACTTGCTGGGAACATTACCCGTATATGCTGGCCTCTCAAAAAATGTATCGCAGCTTAAAGAGCTATAAAATAGAATTGACCACATGCAAAGGAACATCAACGTGGCCTCATGCAGTAGTAATACGAAAGAGAATTGTCTTATTTGTAGAGAAGCAGAGCACGACAAATGCTGCTGCAAGCAAACCAGCGTGACTGTGAAACCCGCTCTATTCAATTCTATTCAGCAATCTCTGTATACTATGTGGTCGATGACCACTTTTATTGTCTCATAAGTCAATTACACTCCTCGGGGGTGAGAGTTAATGGGTTCTGTTTACTGATAAACATCAGACAGCTGGGAGTTGTCACCTAGCAGAGCCAGGCATACTCTCTCAATACAACGCAGCAGATTCATAGTTTAGCTTCACTACGTCACTCACTGCACACATTAATCAGCTGTGAACCATAGATCAGTGTGTGTGTGTGTGTGTGTGTGTGTGTGTGTGTGTGTGTGTGTGTGTGTGTGTGTGTGTGTGTGTGTGTGTGTGTGTGTGTGTGTGTGTGTGTTCCAATCTGATCAATAGTGTGGTGCTATTAGCCGTAAGACACCATTATTACACAGGATCTGAGGATATTCGAGGGCGATTGACGATAACTGTCTCCCCAGACTAAGAGCCAACGATGAGGTCTTGGGCTGATTTATGCAACCAGCTTTACCCAAAACAATGGTGACTCCTTCTTAGCATTTTGACCCCACCTTAATTTCAGGTCAACAATTCTCTTGTTGAAGGATCTACTGAGACGTCATTGTCAAAAATGCAACAGGAATATAGGCTACAGCACCATATAAAGTCACGCACTTACATGCTGTCACACATTGACACACTGAGAGGCACATAAGCCGCCGGAGATGCACAGAGTCGGGTTCATGAACCGAAACATATTTCCAGCTGTTTTATTTATCCTCCTTCTTCCTTCCTGTCTGTTTTCTCTCTGCAACGATGTGAGGTGAAATGACCTTTACAAACTCAAACCCTCGAGCTGCCTTGTGGAGCTGTGAAAAGCTACCTCCTGTGTGTGTATGTGTGTGTGTGTGTATGTATGTATGTGTGTGTGTGTGTGTGTGTGTGTGTGTGTGTAGTACAGCCCCATATGTACCTCAGTGTATGCATAAAGCTTCCTGTGTGTGTGCTTCTGGATTTTATGAGGCGGTTATGTGAACGCAAGAAACATCTTTTTGCATGCATTTCAAAGTAAACACTTATTGTGTATAGTGTGGGAGCATGTGTCTTGAATAACAGTCAATCATATGTTTTATTTTACATAAGAGGCCTCATTTGCTTCCTCCTGTTCTTTCTGTTTATGTAAAACACAGTACATACCTGGTGTGGCGCTTGGGATAACTGGCATTTTTCTGTTTCCAGCAGACCTGATTTTCATATTTATCTTGGGGATTTACATTTTTTGTATGACTGCTTGGTGTGTTTGTGTGTGTGTCGTTTGCATGTTTGTGTGGATGACATACACTTTCTCAAGGCAGTCCTCCCTGGACATATTCTGTACAAAGAGGTTGGATGCCAGGTTGAACAGCTCTTCCGCCCATTCCTGAAGTGAATAACAAATACGGATACAGAGTCAGGCACAAACCATAGTGCTGAGGGTTGAAATCATAGACTGTAGAAAAAAGTGGACCCCTGGAAGTCTGATTGTATAGAAGGCTATAAGAACATGTCCTTACTTCTCACTTGATATTTCACCTCAGTTAAGATTTGCCTAATGAGTTTATGGTCTCAATCATTTGTTTAAAGTGTTCTCCAATACAGGATGATGGTTCATTTTGTAAATCATGATCCTTTTTACAACCAAATAGACAATAAAGCAGATCTCAGCGTAGCTGCATTGTGATTGACAAGCGGGCTTGTAGCAATGTGTTTCACCAACCAATGGGTGAAGTGTCACGCTGACTGCTTTAACTTATTTTATATGATATGGTCAAAATTAATACAAACATGAGTTTGAACAGGGGAATATGCTGTTAATGTTTGTTTAAATTCCAAAAATAAACTTAATATATATTTGTTGTTTAATTTACTGAGAGATCTCAACCCTGAAGATACACTCCATGTAGTTAACCCAACAGAGAAATGGTTCCATTATTAAAACACCTCAGAACTGAAAGTGAAATAATGTTGTTTAATGCAATATATCCTAAACATTGATCCCACATACAGTAATGGGACAGTTATCATTATAATTGTATCGTTGTTCTTTATTTACCTTGGCCGTATCCTCCGTGAAGGCCATGAAGTTCAGGTAGGTGATGTTGACCATGTCAGGGCCGCTCACCACCGTCAGCATCCTGTTCTCCATCTTCCCCGCCAGTGTGCTGACATCCAGTAGCTCACGCAGCTTGGTTTCCTGAACAATGACACACAAATGATACAAAAAATGAGTCATGGCTTTTACAGAATGGAGTAAACTAATCAAAGGCATCAAGTGAAAGGTGCATTTACTTTTCTAAATCTTTCCCAGTCATGTCATGCCAGCTTCTAACCACAGCTTCATACACACTGAAAACCACCTCAAATGGACTACAGTTGAACCAAATCTATATCTAAAGCCTAGCAGCACAAACAAAACCTCCATCGATTGAAAGGAAATCAAATTAAACAGGCCACAGGTGGAACAAAATACAAGGTATACCTTTTCCAAAGAAGTGAGAGACAGAACTACTCTGTGTCACGATTTAATAAAACTAAAATTGCCCCTCCAAAAGCACTGAACTGAAACAAGACCTTTCAGTATTTGGGAGTTTGCACCATGTCTTGGCAGCTGATTTATGTGACTAATGAGAGGTCAGTTGTGAGAGGCGTGTGGGGAGCGAGGTGAGACACCGCAGCCCCAGTAGATCTCAAAGTGACTCTCATATCACAGGCAAACAAGGTGGGTTAAGCAGAGCTATGATGTGGCACATTTCAAGTGTAAACTAATTAAAAGGAGCTGAAAGTATTGAACTGATATTGAAAGAATGACACTGGTGAACTTGCCGGTACCATGTGTAGAGGTATAATGTTTTAAAGCAGAATTTATTAGACGCTTTTCATGTTTTTGCAAGGGCTAATAACGCTTTTACATAGGGACTAACATTCAACCACAATCATACCGAGGCAGATGCTCAAGAGAACTAACATTCACAAACATTCATAAACAATTGGCCATGGCATTGGGATGAATTTAGGTTAAAGTATCTTGCCCAAGAACACATGGGCCCAATTCCAATCCACCCCCTACACACTACCCCTCCGTTTGCACATTAGCGCGGAGGGTCCGCCACATTAAGTGCTGTTTCAAACCAACAAGTGTGGAGGGGGAGTGGGTTATCAAGCCCTCAAACAGCGAGTCTGCATTGGTGCTGACTTCACCTGCTGCCCTACCTGACCGGACTCAAGAGCTTAACAAAAAGCTTAATGTGACGGGGTTCAATTCGTCCATTCGATACATGGCTTAGTCGGTTGTTTAAGCTCCAAACAAACTTTATTTATATCAGCAACAACAATAAAATAGCGAACCAGCACAAGTTAGACAACAAAATAAAATCCACAAACAGGCCGTCCATCACTCATTAGAGTAAACATGCTCTGGTTTGCCTTCTCTGCAACCAACTCCCAAACATGTCCCAACTGTTACCTTCATTGCAACATTCTTCCGAGTGACACAGTCCGAAAAAAAACCGTCCCTTATGAGCCCATAGCCCCTCCCACAGGCTTACCGTCAACAGGTGACACAATTAGCTCAAAACCACATTTCAACATAAAAATCCGACCCAAACATAAAACAGGTTAACCACCTCTTAATACAATCATTCCCCATAATTAACAAAAGTAAAAATAAATAAGAAATTGCATGGTTCATTTGACGGAAGAGAGCAGGAAATGTTTGGTGTGTCGGCTGTCAGTGGCGGAGTCAGTCACTCTGTGACCCGCTCCGTCACACTTAACAATTAAAGATGTTTGGAGTTTTATTTTAGTTATTAATTTAAATTTTTTGTCCAAGGGATGCTGATTTGAAAGCATTGTTACATACAGTTACGGGAGAGAGGGGGAGTTTGTCCCAAAGCTTGCCGCTGTATTTACACCCTCCATCTGACAGGAGGGAGCCTCGTTTAGCTGCGAGTGTCACTCCGTCACGGAGGGGTAGGTTGTAGGGCGTGGTTTGGAATTGGGCCATGGACATGTTGACTGCCTGCGCTGGATATTGAACTACAAACCTTCCTATTGGTGGACCATCAATCTGCCGCCCGTATGATGTTATTTTCTATCAACGACCCCATGATAACTCTCCAAATTCAGAGTGCTTAATGGTATTCAAACTTTGATAACCCTAACCCTTGTTTCAGGGCTTAACAAAACCTCCTCTTGTTTATCTTACTTTCAATCAGACAGTGGAAGATGGTAAGAACAGCAGCCAATGCTCAGCACAGCCTCGTGACCAAGAATAATCTGTATTCACTTAGCTGAAGAGATCCCATGAGGACGCTGTATTTGTTCAGATAAGTTTTAGTGCTAATTCATGGAGGAAATCATCTCAACCTCGAGCGCTGCAATTTTCAGATTTAATACAACTTTAATTCCCTGCGACCTTCATCATCCAGCAAACAGCAGCAGGTTAAATGAGCCTGTTGAAAAACGTCTGTTGTCTGTTGTAACACAACATTGGGTGCTGGCAACAGTTCAGTACTCAGAGAAAAACTCTGAAGGATTTGTATTCCGCAGAGGCAACTGTCTGAGAAAAACTAAACTAATTTCAGCAAATATACATTTAAGCAGCTCATCTTTAGTGTGAATCATATAAAAACAAAACAACAATGCCTCTGAGGTACAAGAGAGGAATAGCAATGATCTTTTTCTCTCTTTCGCAGCACAGTGCACAAGATACAAAATGGAGGCTCTGGCTTAATTAACACAACAAAAAAGCTCTGTAAAGGATTTTGCAGTGAAAGCAAATGAGCTCCCACACATTTAACAAATCAAACAAAGAGTATTGTGTCACGCTGATAAATGTCCTCTACACGTCCCCCAATCAAATTGTGCGGCTTAGTGGCACCCATTATTATCATGCTGAACTTTTCTGACGTAATACATTTTCTTTATTTAAGAAAGTCTCCCCTCAAACTTTGTCTGACTGCATCTCATAGAATAATTGTTGGTTGTATATGGCTGCATGGAGAGCTACATTACTGCACACTCTAAACAAGTCTACTACTCTGACAGACGTTTAATAAATGTTCTTCACTTTTAATGTGTCTGTGTTTATCATGTCTTACCTAATTTAAACCAATGTTTAGACTTATGAAGTTATTGTTTTTGGGACCTTTTAGAAGTTAGGGTTGGATACATTTGGTAAGTGTTAAGCTTGGGATGAATCTCTATAATACATGAAGTCTCTCCAATTTTATACATTTGTCAAATCAATATTGGATTACTTCAATTGAATTAGCTCAAAAAACTGTTTCCGAGTGTTTTCTGATTAGCAGACATTTAGAGTTACATGACTCCATCCATGACCACTAATCAATGGAAGACAAAGTGCCGATTTAAACTTGCATCCATCACTGTCCACTTATGAAATCTGAAAGCCACCAGCCCATCAATCAAAGCATAAAAAGCCACTTTCAATTTCCTAAAACACACAATGCAATGCAACCCTTTGAGGGATGCTTTGGCAGACTGCCACAGATCAAAGGCTTCTGAGAACAGTCAAGACGACAGTAAGATGCATATTTCATATTTTACAGCGCTTGAATGTCAATACAATTTGATATTGTTTTGACGCTACTTGTAGCCATTAGCTCAACATGCAGCTCATCTCCTTGTACGTCGCAGTCAGCAGAAGACTGATCTGGGAGCTGCAGGCACTCACAACACATCAACTGGAGATTCATCAGCAGTTATGTTGGGGAAGGACTCAGTGGGAGAAAAACGAGCTGATGTCGGGGGAAGGAGGGGGGGCGTAGGAGGAGGAAGAAAAATGAAGAGAAAGAGGGACAAAGCCAAGAGGAGAGAAGAACGGATGAGGGGGCCCAGCCATGTGAGTGAAATGTAATTTGTGCTGGTGCATTGTGGGAGCCATTGGGGGCATGCCTGAGGACCCTGTCACCACAAAGGTGGAAGATTTACAGCCAAACAGGCTATGGGTGGGAGTTGGATGGGTTTTTGGATGAAGCAAGAGGACACTTCACAGTCTTTGACCACTGATGTGAATGCCTTCTCCATTTAGAGTGTATGCGTGTGAATATGTGTGTGTTTATTCAGGCATACATGGTGCATGTTAGCAGATGCGGTGCCAGCACTGGAGCTCTTCTCAGTCACTTACGTAACGTCCACACGGTTCCGTTGCATGCTTCAACGGAGACACTTCCCATTCCCTTTGAATGGGGTGAACTGCATTGTGGTTCCATCGCGTCGCTTTGCCTCTGTTGCTCGCTTCGAAAGTTGAGAAAAGTTCAACTTTTCAAGCGTCGACGGAAGCGCCAGCCAATCAAATCATATGCCAGTACAAGCGCTAACCAATCAAACGCGACAGAACCGTGTGGATGTACCATTAGTATTCAGGTGGAGTGGCAGCCTGAGGAAATAACAACACTTCTTCTTCCTACCTTAGTTTGTCACAAGGCCCTAACTGTCACCAGCCATGCATTAAACCGTGTCACACTCGCGCCGGGGGAATAGATCCACATCGGCAGAGGGAAGCCAACCTCACCTCAAGCCATTAAACCTGCAGCATGGCACCTGTCCAAACACACACACTAACATAAAGTAGAGCTCACATGCATTCAACTCGAGTTGTAATAAATCCAGACACACAAATGCACACACTTTCAACTCATGATATTAGAGAATTGATCATCTCTGCATCATATTTATCGTTATCATTGAAAAATATATTAAATGATTATGGTTTTATCTTTTCAAGAGGATCTGTACCAAAGATATTTGTTGCTTAGTCTGTAGAATTTGATTTGTAGGCCGAGATATCCCTGCAACATCATATCAAAGGAAATGTCGATATGAATGATTGATGATGGCCTATCCACCTACACACATGCCACTCAATACTTGCCTTCAATGTGTGAAGTGCGCCACAGATGTGATGCCAAATGTTAAAAACTTAAGTCAGCCCCACAGAGATTCACTTCAAAATTATGCTTGAGGAACAGATGCGCTTGTAGGGCAACTTTTTTTTTTCTTTTTTGAAGTGTTTGCCGTAAAGAAAAAATGCCGGGGCTGTTTGAAATAATTGATTAGACGTCGAGGACAGCTGCTTTAAACAGTGCCTTGTTCAAAGAAGGTGCTGCTGGTGTACAAATTGATCTTACAGTATCTTCAGAGCTACTTCATGTACCAACTCTCACTATACATAAACTTCACAAAGCAAATAAATTGCCATTTTACTTGGCATCTTAAGGATGAGTGCACTTTATCTGACCCCGCCAGGCTGCAGAGTTTGCATCACTTCAGACTACATTTTTGAAGCATCTGCACTTGTGAAATGAAAGGACGTTTAAGAAGCAGGGAGCTTAAGACTTGATGTCAGGGGTTTACGATTTTGGTGGACAGAAATACTAAATATTACATTATTTATAGAAGCTGCATGTTGCATTGGGAACCTGGTGTAAACAGATCATTATCTTCTGTGTTTCACCTCATGTGACCTCGCACCTTTTACACACCTCATGAATTGCTAATCCCTTCATCAAACAAAATACCCAATTATGGCTTCATCGACCCCAGAGTTGAGATAAACATGACCTCTCCTGAGCCTAAGGGCTTTAAAGTAATAAAGACTGTATATTTGTATTCAGAGGATTCTAAACGTATGAAGCTGTGATAGTGCAGAGCAGAGCTGCAGGTTACAAGCAGGCGCTCTCCTGCTGCTGGCTAGCCTTACTAACCAACAGAGCGGCAAGACGCAGCTGGTGGAGGCAGTGAAGAGCCTCGGCATTTGGAAAGAAATGATGGGATATCAAGCCGGGGGTTATGTGCTGATTCTGCCACACAAATACTGTGCAGACGCTCATTTTTACGTACCAATATGTGGGAATGGATGTGAAGTGGTGGCTGGATGATGATCTCCCTTAAGTCAATTACCTTAAAGACATTTTGATGTCATCTGAAGTGCCTGTTCAAGTGCTTTGTGTGTGTCCAAACCGAGTGTGCATGCATTTGTATTGGTTATTTAACATTTCGGTTGATCTGCCAGTATGAGTCACAGAGTCTACAGAGGTTTTCATCCACAGCAAAGCTAATCCTAAAACATCTCCCTCTCCTGAAGTCATTTATTTAAGAGGGTCACGCTGCATCTGCAGAGCATGTTTAAAACATTAGCTACATCATAACTTACAGACAGAAAGCATCAAGACATTGATCCCATTAGAAGAAAGAGCCCCGTCTTGCTCGCTAAGCTAAAGCTGCTTCCTGCAAATGACCTTCCTTGTCACGTACACACTGACACGCAGTCGCACACATGAAGACATCACATTCTTTAAGCATACAGATATCTTACATTTCACTCTAAGTAAACATATACTGTAAAAGTTAATGTATTGCAAATGTAAATGTTGTGATGGATGTGCTGCATGTACCCTTACAGCTAAATGTTCAAAATGTCAGCACAGAGTGACCTTATGCATTGCATTAGATTTTCTTTCAAAAAACAAAGGTCAATAAGCACACTTCAAGGACGGGTGGCGCAGTGGTCTGTGCATCCGATCATCAGATCAAGGGGGAGTGCTGGGGAACTCCAGTTCAGGCCGTTGTGTCCTTGGGCAAGACACTTCACCCAGATTTGCTCCTGTGGGTAATGTCCACAGTACATGTATAATACCAATGTGTACTTGTAAAAGCGCCTCGATGACCTCGACGCGTGAAGATGGACGGTGTGGCGCAGTGCGCTGTGCAATGATCATCAGATCAAGGGGTGAAACCCGCCGCTGCTGCGTCTGTAAAGCCGGTGTGTCCTTGGGCAAGACACTTCACCTGAACTTGCTCTTGTGGGTACAGTATCTGACCATTGCATGTATGATATATGTGTAATGTGTGTATATGTAAAAGCGCTTTGAGTCATTGAAAAAGCGCTATAATAAATGTAAGGAATTATTATTATTAATAAGCTGGTAAATAATGGAAGCCATAAAAAAAAAAATGCCACATACAACACCTCCTTAAAAGCAACAAAAAACACCTTCAAAGTGAGGAACTACTGTATGGAGCATTTGTGTTACAAGGGAAATCATGTATTTCAGCTTTAAAGCTTTTCTGCTGATCAAACGGCGCGTTTGATTCAGCTTCAATAGAGCAGCCTTTCATATGAAGATGGGAGAGTGTGCTCCATCACAGCTCTGCAGTTTCATATTCTTAAACTGCCTCAGCTTGGGGTGAAACTCGGCCACCATAGGGTGCAGCGCGTACACACTGAGAATAAGCTGAAGATAAACCTCCGACAAACAGCCGCATTGTAAACATGATCAGAGAGCGGGAACAGAAGATGGAAGGGGCGAGGTAATCAGAGAGGGATCAGGAAGGAGTCTTTGATCCCTCACCCCTCCTTCCTACAGTACTCCCATCCCCTCATCTCTGAGGCTCTCAGTCACTGCTTCTTTTTATTATTCTCCCACATGATCATAATTCATTTGAGCACTCAAGTGTCAGAGGATGCAGCCTGCCACAGTTTCATGAGGCGGAGAATTGCCCACAAGGCCAGGAGTAAAAGGTCAGTGCTTCATCAGTCAGCTGTCAGGTTGTGCATCACTGGCTATGGAACCAAACCCAGTGTGCACGCATTCGTGTGTGTGTGAAGTCCCGAAGTCGGAAGCCAACGAAGAACCTTCTCAAGAGTGGGAAAAGGGTTCGCCACGGGTTGAATGTGCCAAAATGATGATAAGTTGACTTTAAGCCATCTGGCTCTGTTGCCTGTAATGCAGCTGGGTTGGCTACTGTCCATCAATAAGGCGTCAGCAAACACAGGTCAAGGATGCATATCATAGGCAGGAAAACGGATAATAATATAAACTCCAAACTAGGGCTGCACGAACTAGAAAACATAAATAGGTGTGATAAACGACATTATCTTTTTTGCATCATTATCATTGAAAAACATATATACAATTGTGTGATTTTTTTTAAATAGGAGACATCTATTTGTATGGCTCTTCAAAGCTTCATTTACATTTTAATTTGTACACACCTTCTCAGCACAACGATTTGAATGTTGTTCTAGTCCATTTTGTGATGGCGAAAAAAAACACAATTAATTCTGCAGCCCTACTCTAAACCCTCCTCGTTTAATGTGTTGGATCCAGGGGTTTAATGGTCAAGAAGTGATAGAACTGATTAGAGCAAAGCTTCAGATCATCATTAGCTCTCCACTGGAAACAGGTTGACGATGCGTCGTTGGCACTCATGCGTCACATTGAGGTTGAGAAAAAGCGTGGGAGGAGGTTGGAAAGTTCATAGGACTTAACAACCCCTTTATGGAGCCTTTCCACAGGGGCATCTCATTAACCCCGAAAGCAGTGAGACTTGAAGCGAGAGATGGAGGGGTTTGACAGAGGGGAGACGGAGAGCACATATCAGACTGTTTCCAAAAGGCCAGCCCATCAGCCATAACTTGTGCTGACAGGTACCCAATTTCATGTCTTGGGGAACATTCACACCCAATGCTAATCATGTAAGGAAGCACAGTGGAACTTAGCACTACAAATCTTCGTTGAAAGTTAAAAAAATAGATTTTATTAGCTTTATTTCTCATTTTACCATAACGGACCGCATACACTTATTACAGCAATTCATTCTACCGATCAGACTTAAATTGTACTGCACAGCTAGACTTCTGTCAGAATGTCATGACGCCTGCTGGGCAGCTGGACTCCAGGCAACAATTTAGAAAAAGAAATGTAGGAAGTTGAGGTATCTTCATTAAGCTTTTATAAATTCATAATTCTACTCCTAAATCCACTCAGTGAAACTCAAATAATATATTGGAGTAGAAAATCTGCAGATATTCTAAGCAGTGTATTTATTTAAAAATTGTAACGATTCTTGGGTTGAAAATACTAAAAACATCCAGCTACAGAAGATTACATTTAGATGAAGTTTGAAAAGCACCTGCATATTTTTTTACAGTGTTTAGAGTTAAATAAAACTGCAGATGTCAGACAGAAGTTGACAGCTATAACTTCAAATGGTTCAAACTCCCACCTGAGTCTGCCAAACCCACATATGAAAACTCTTGATGTTTTATTTGGGCTGCAGTGGCATCGTGGAGAAACGCATTCTTCTTTAGAGAACAAATAAATTATCGAATTTAACTGTCATCCGACAAACACTTGGAATCAGCCCCAGAGGAACTTTCCCCGCCTCAATAACATATCTCCTTTGCTGGATGTGTGTGTATTGTGTCTGCTTTTGTGTGCACATCCTAAAGAAAATATCTCATCTATTACCACAACATAATTGCGCTTCATAATTGCTGTAATACCATTTCATACCACTTCCTTCTTCAAAGAACATCTGATAATTCAGGGTGCTAAACTCTACATCCGATCCTTTTCAAACCAAAATATGAAATGATTTGCTATCGACTGCACATGATGACCGCAGAGCTTTTAAGAGAACAATGGTTCAGAAATGGGGAGGAAATTGGAACATTTCTGAGAAATCTGCTCTGCTGTGGCACCAATGTAACATGAGAAGAATAGAGTAGTGACCACTTCAGTTATATTATTGGGCTTCAAACATTACAGCTGAAATAATGGTTTACAGTAAAGGACACATTTAGTACATTTTCACTTTCACTACAGAAGTGCAAAATGCAGATGCAGACGGACAATACATCTTATATTTAGTTTACAAATATGATTTCAAACTAAACCAAATGGTGGTGGAAAACATCCATCCACAAACTTTGAATAAAGCTCTTACTGTACAGAATGTAAATGTTATTACTGCGCCTTTGAGCATCTATGTGCCACCAAATCCCATTTTGACTTTATCTGTCTAAAGATACAAGGAATGTTCAAGGACTTCTCATATTTTCAATTGGATAAATAAAGGAACGCTGTCTTTTTGTATATAGGTCTTTACATAAAGTATATGAAGATTTTTAAATATGCAGAAAATAAGTAGAACTGCCTATTTTAAATGTTTTATTTATTTTACACAAACAAAGAAAGGCTGATATTAATGGGGTCTTCCTTGGCACATGCTACACCCTTTCCCCATGTTTCATTCATTCGGGCCAGTTTTTCTATGATCCTGATAAACAAACAAACAAACACCTTATTGTTGAAAGAATGGTAACACACTACGTCAACAGACAATCATTTCCCAACTATATTAATAAGATATATAATAAATAAATATTCAAAATGGTGTATCTTAATTGATCGTATATATAACTCATGCATAAAACACTACTTGTTGATTATGGGGAAAAATGGTGTGCTTACATTTGTGTCGTTGGCCCACACTTAAAACGTAAAATATGGTCTTGGAGATAAATGTGTTGTTTAGTTTTCAAGCCGTCTGTTCTGTACAGATAAAAAGTGGGAAGCCATAAAGCAAGTAGATGTTTTTCACTCAATTTCAAGAATAATGTCTGTCACTATAAACACTAAAGAAAGACTTCATTGTGAAAAGGTTCTTCAACAGCTGTTTGAGTCTTTACATGCACATTCTAAGCAACCCACTCCCAACAACACCTTGACGAGACTCCGGAGAATACAAGATTATACTGCCATTAATGGCCCAAAGCAGGCTTTTGTAGCAGATGCCGGGGTAACACGGGGAACAAGAGACCTGCAGGGAAGCACACAGCCAGCATGGATTAAGAGGGAACATAAAAGCTCGGAGGGTAGGACATAAGGATAATTATAGAGGAGACTAGCCATATCACTGAGTCCCTTTGCACTTCAAATCCTGGGAACATAACCTGCATTACAATCTGTTTCAAGTGCACATATTCTGTAAATGCAATGGAAAATGAGGTCCTGAATTTGACATGTGTTCATACATTTGCGTGTGAGCCTCTAAGAGCAGGCTGGTGTCTGAGGGAGAGATGTTAGAAGGAGATTGAAGAAAAGAGTCAACGGGACGATTCACGCTGAGTGTGACTCATTGTGAAGGAAAGACGGAGAGACAGAGGGGTCAAGGGGCAGGTTTGATGAGGTGGAAGCAGTCTATTTGGCATGCTCTCTTCCTCTCCCTGGCTGAGCTCACATTGGGCAGACAGGAAGGCAGAGGCACAGACAGGAGGGAGCTCACCTCGGTAACACCGCATGAACCGCTGCGAATCACCAGCTCAACACTTCTCATTAGAGCGGGGCACCGGACAACACTGGGAAAGTTAGTGGGACACAAGTCCAACAACTGAGCATGGCGACTCAAACACACAGCTCACTTGGACAACTTCTATAGAAAAGCATGAGAAGTGTGTGGTATGACAAGTCTGACAGAGAGGAGCATTTTAATTATAGGGAAATGTCAAAAAGAGAAGAGAGGCTGATAGATTTTGGAGAGCATTTGAGTTCTGGCATCTCAGAAAAATGTCAATTTGCTAAATTACTAAAATAGAATTGGAAGTAAAATATTGGTCAAATTATTTGCTTATAGGTTCAACATTTAATGAATGGTGACGACGTTAAGATAGTGATTGTGTTTGTATACCGATATTTATAAAGTGCCTATCTAGTGTTTCAAACCACTCAAGCATTACATGGCAACAATAACCCATCATAACAAAACCATATAAGGTGAATTATCACCTACTTAAAATGCTAATTTACACAGCATTAGCAGGAGCCATTTGGGGTTCAGTATATTGAGTTATGACTAAACGTTAAGACGTTAAGTAGACAACCCCCTCTACCACAGCCAACCAAAACATTATTCAATAAATTACTTTAAATGTAAAAATAAGGCGGGATGAACTACCAATAAAATGCTCCTTTGGTATCATTTCATTCAAAGTAAGTGGTCAAAGTTTTAAAAATTGGCAGGAGTTTATAAAGTTGCTTGCTTTTGTTCTCCTTGTTACTTGTACTTCTTCCATCTCAGCATGCACCAGGTATTCTGGTCATTACTCCCACCCACACACTCATCCACATCAATTTGTGAGGTGGATGAACCACATTAAAGCTGTCCATCAAATGGCAGTCTTTCAGGGGGGGCACTAAAAACAGCTCCTGGGCAATGGAAACTGGCAGGTTCATAAGTACAGTAATTATCCTGCAGCTCTAATTCAGTGCGGGCAGACTTCTGAAGATGCAGAGAAAATACTGACTGTATTCAGAACATACACATGTACATGCGTATGTACATGCACACCTTGAAGCGGCACAGGCATGTGCAGTGGCATTTAGGAAGGCACAGATACTTGAACACCCACACAAAGACTAATAGACACAGCGAGTGCAAAAATAGAAAAAGAACAGCAACATTCAAGAGATTCGAAGTGTCCATGTCTTTGAAGCTGTATTTCCACCTGCTGTTTTCTCAAAGTGAGCCTGAACTGTTCATTCCCTTTGGATGGGGATACTAAGAGTGGATCGATAATAAAGAATGATTACATCCGCCAGGGAGGTTAAGTTTTCACCTCGGTTTGGCTGTTAGCAAGATGACAGGAAATCTACAGGCCTGATCTTTATGAAACATAGTAGAAGCATGTCCGAAATATCATACACAACTTCTCACAGCAATGTCACAAACATGACAAAGCTCCAAAATACAAAACACAAGTTTGGACACATAAGCCCATTCATTAAGTGCTCTATTATATTAATATATGTTTTTATTCATATTTCACCTTCCGGTCTTCTTTCAAAATCAACCTTGTTTCCTCAAATCAGGCTGTTTGTTTGAAAGAGAGGGCCGTTTCCAGCCTTCAGTCCTCACTCTGGCACCCTCCAAGAGCCAGGGAGAGAGACCCATGGAGAGAGGCCCCGCAGGGGGAATGTCCACAAAGGGGTCCAGGAGTAAATAATTTATACGAGTCCCTGTTGGCACAGTGCAGGCTTCAGGCTGTGGATGCTCTGCCACTGCTGTAAGGCGGCAGCATATGTCCTCTCCCTCTAGCGGTTTCCTCTTTTGCCATCTTTTACTTAGACCCCCTTCCTTCTGCCTTTCCAGAAAAAAACAATTGTTTTCTACCCTCTTTGTTGCATAGAGGACACTAAACACTAAACAGACTGCAGCCCCAATGACATCTTTAATAATTCTGACCAGAACTAATTTGGTTTATTGGGGACATTCCAGCAGGACAGAAAGGGTAGGGGGGGGGGGGGGGGGGGGGGGGGGGGTTAGGCTGTGTAGCATCAGAAGTAGTCGACATGCTGTGTGAAGTAATAGCGAAGCTGAAGAGAAGGGCCTGTGCTTCGTCTTTCCGCTGATGGAGACGTACACAGAGACCTGGCTTTATTCATCCCAGAGAGGTGACTATGTTGATTTGTAGGCTCATATGAATGACGCACAGGAGTGCTGCTTGCCATGGCCTACAATTCATGGGAAGTGCTCAGAAATAATGCTGAATAGTAGAGAGACATTGAATATAGTGCAGTGTTTCCCCTACCATTGTCTTGGAGGGGAGCTGCGCCCCGCCAACGGAGCCCCGCCAACGGAGCCCCGCCAACGGAGCCCCGCCAACGGAGCCCCGCGGCCCCCCCCCCCCTGAAATTGAAGGTGTTTAAAAAAAAATATATATATTTGTTTTAAATATATATATAGCACCAAATTGCAACTAATCTATATCTACTGTCACATTGAACAAGTGCTCTTTTATTAAATAAACTAAACGCTTTCATTTTAATTTGTGAGTTTAGTGTTTTTGACCCTAAGAAACAGATGCATTAATCAATAACAATAATCCACAGCTCCTCTCTCTGCTCCAGAGGATTTAAAAAAGATATATCCCAATACATATATATAATTTGAATTTGTAAAAGGTTTTTTCTATTTCACTGTGTCTTTAGAGCAAGGGGTTTCAAAGTGTGGGAAGGTGAGCCTCCCCTCCGAGAACATAAGAACAGCCGCGTCCCCCCTCCCAATTATTATTGCTATTATTATTGTTGTTGTTGTTGCTATAATGCAGGGGCATTCAATTGCATTTCAAAGAGGTCCAGTAAGAGTAAATGTCATTAAATGCTCTGTTTTCGCTGTCTACCTTTCTCTTTTTTAAGCATGCCATTTGAATTTACTCCGACTGTTTCTCTCTTCTTGTCTCGTCTCTGTGTGTGTGTGTGTGTGTTTGAATCTATCGTACTGACTGATATCACCTCCTTAAAACATTAAACAACAACTTTTTAAAACCTTTTTATCTTTATGTTTTTACATTTTCAACATCTTGGATAAATCCTTATATGCTCCCAGCAACACACTGAATGTCAACTTTGCCTCCTTATTACTCACCCCTACTTTAGTGGGAACAATGAGTCTGCATCTTTGATGCACACAGATGATGCCGGGATGCAATGTAGACAGGAATAAACGCAGATCATCCTCTGGCTGCAGCCTTGACCGGTACTTGCTTTTGATCAAAGTAAGTATTATTACAATTAAAATAAAGGGCGGTGCCGGCCGTCAACGGCCCGCTGACGACCGGCCGTTCTGTGATTCTCCAGAACACACAGTTGGCCAGTCCACCCCTGTCAGGACCGGTCCATGAAAATCCTAGCTTCAAATAATCGTTTTCTGCCAGACGCTGTCTCCTCTCTCACTTTAGGTAACTTCACAAAAAATCGATCCATGTTCCCGCTCGCATAAAGTTAGCTGAAGTTAACTAGCTAGATTTCACTGTGTCTCGTTATTTTTTTCTCACGCTGCGCCTCCCCGGGTAAATCTACAAGGGAAGAGAGAGTGAAACAGAATGAACCTAACTTCAAAGCTCATTATTTCCTGGCCAATGACGGAGGAACTTTTTCATGAGACCATCTTATGCCAGCAAGGAGGTCAGAAGGGGCTTCAAACAGCAAGGCCTTCACAAAGAAACAAATCTGAGAAAACAGTTGTTTAGCACCACGCTGTGGAGCCAGTTCAAACACTGTTCCTCCATGGAGAGCAACATTTACTATGTGACATAAATCCATGCATAATCAGCCCTAATTTGTCTGCCAAATCCCTCTGAAAACATTTGAGGCTCCTTAGTAAGCATGGTGCAGTGATTATTGTGATTTATCCTCTTTGTGTAGTCATCATTTAGCCTTTTGCCTTCATTAGCTTGGTTGTGACACAGAGAGCCTGCTGTCCCGACATCCCATGACCATCTGCCGGGCCACGCCATGCCAGCCACCAACAAACCCGCCACCATCCACCCTCGCTGTGTGTTCCACTGATCTGCCAACACAGGATTACTGACTGTTTAAACAAGCAGTTGGATATTTAACAATATTTGAATGGACATTTAAAGCTATATATGCAGGAGCTAATGCACTGAGCTGAGTGAGATCAGGGGGACATCCCATTTCAAGATGCCACGGTGATAATGGCAATCATGATGGGAGAAATCAAAACCCCAGGCAGGGCTCGCCTCCATATCTGTTTGGCTTTGATTCTGTGTGACCGATCTCTGATAAAAGATGATTATTAGTCACACAGTTGTTCAGCAGACACCTATGGCACCTCAAAGCTTAATTAGCCTGTCTCGGTTTCTAATGGCGGTCCAGGAGATGTGTCTAGACCAAAGGCCTGCCGTCTGTTAACAAGACACACAATCCAAATCAAAAGAGACTTTTGAAATCCGCTGCTAACAGTCCTTCAAAATGTTGGTATTTTTCTGTATTATACAGAAAGAGATAGAAACATCAAATCAGCTCAGACCACAGTCTGCTTCTTTTGTTCCTTGGATGTCATTTAAGGGTGGAAAGAAAGATCGTAAAAAGTGTAGCCCTCCACCAAGGTAATAATTATGTGTTAGAACCCTTGATTCACCTGGGTATTTCTTTGGCCCATGCCTTCCCTTTCAACAAAGTTTCATGAATATATGGCCAGTTTTTTTCTGCAAGCTGCTGACCAAGAAATCGAAAAAAACAACCTCCTAGTGGATGTCATTCTTGAAGCAGGCTAAAATGGTTTTGTATAAACAGTATGGTTGTCAATCCTCTTATTCACTCCATCAAATTCATATTAACAGCCACCTCAAACTATAGGGCACAGTTTCTTAACCATATAATGTAAAAGACACATGAAACAAACCACATGGTCCAATGGGCAAGTGTTTACTGCCATAACCGATGTTCGTACAACAGGCAGGCCATATATAATCTCATTGCCTTTTTTCTAACATGCTGAGCCAAAACATTTTTGGACAAATCTAGACAGACATGTTATTCTCTTCTACACTCCTTTCCACTCTGAAGTAGAGCATAAGAAAACACAAGGGTGTCACACAAGCTGGACATAATAACACCCGTCTCAAATTACATTACATGTCATGTCATGATAATACTGTTTAAATAGTGTCAATACACAAAAGGACCAGAGACTGTACTCGTGACTTCGCTGGCAGATAACCTTATAGCCTATTCAGGTTCAATGCCTTCCAGTTGCTTTATAAAGCAGTGTTTTTTTCAGTGTACTATGTTACAAAATACCTTTGGGCAGAAACGCATGGTTTGGAAGAATTTAATTTCAATACAGGAATACATTATTTCAGTAAATATCATTATTCCGAATGTTTTAAAAAATGTGGTTTTCCCAAAGGAATGGCCTGCTCTAATACAGAAATGTAACAAGAATATAAGACTGGTATGACGTGTGAATTAAAAAGTTGGCTTATTATACTGATATAATTTCCCCTTGCTGTTACTTCAAAACTGCACATGAGGCTGCAATCCTACTTGTTAAGTGGACATGTTTTTTTCCAGAGAGTATTTTCAGCTTCTCTGTTAAGTGTTACACTTGCGAAACAGAACCTGCAGTCTGTCAGCTACCAAACCATGCGTTGTCCAGAATTGAAGTTGCCAAACAAATGGCTGCAACAAATGTCATACAACTTCCTGTGGAAACAAAAGTACAAAAAGTGAAATCAATCAAGAAGTAGAAAGACCAAGTATCCAAGATCTCGGTCTCATCATTCAATGGAGAAGTCCGGGGGAAGAAAAAGGTGAATGTGCCTTCCATCTCCATTTTCTCTGGTTCTGAGGAAAGGAAATAGTTTGAGAGAGCTCAGCGGTCTCTGGAGCAGCAGCATTAAGAGTCAGACATTTTCTCTACCAACCCTCCTGAGATTTACTATCGAAAACCAATTAAGTCCTTGGCTTGCTACTGTGCTTGCAATGGATCGTTGTAGGGAGTGAGAAAGGTCAGCTGTCTCTTTATGTCTCAGCAGATGAAAGGTTCCTTAAATACAGATACACACATATAACACACAAAAAAATCACACAAGCATACCAATATGTGCCCCGTCCCCCAACCTCTCCTATGTGATTAATGGTATTAAGGCTGAGAAGGTGTGACCAAGGCATCAATCAACAGAATTCCCAAGTGCTGTTTTCTAATTTCATCCATCCTACACAATTCTTTCACCTCATATATCTGATATGATGATCTGGATGATAACAGTATGGTGGGAGACTTGCCGTAAATATTGATCACGCCGATTCAATCTGAAGAAATTAGAGAGGAAAGGGGAGAAACTCTCTTCGGCCTGGAGGCGTGTCTGGATGTTTATTTAACTATGTAATTTCTGAATGTGCCTCAAAAAGAAGATATATACAGTTCAATGAACAATAAATGATCATTACCATTGCCCCATTAGCTCTGCTTCATGTGCATTTGAGACTATGAGCTAAGGAAGAGTGAGTTTAGTTTTCAATTAAGATTAAAGGTCCCATGACATGGCCATTTCTACTGATCATAATTCCATTGTTGAGGTCTACTAGAATATATTTACATTGTTCAATGTTCCAAAATCACATTGGTTTCTCATACAGCATCTCTGTATAGTATGTGTATTCACTCTGCACACTACATTCCTAACTTTGAAAGTTAATGTAACAAAATCAAGTGTTCAGTCAAGCAGAAGAACGTGTACCTTTTAAACTCTCAATCACTTTGAGAATCACAAGTCTGGAACAGATGACAGATCTCAGCAAATTTTTCTCCAATTACTGCATTAAACAGACTCCATAGATTGACAGAGACATATGCTTTTCAGCCAAATCACACTGGATGGAAGAGAAGAGGTGTGATGTTTCTCGGTGAGAGCAGACTTAATTAGTGGTTCATGCGTTCGGTCCCATGCGCTCCTGTCAAACGTAAAGTTATCATGTGTCAGAGAGCCTTTCCTGCTCTTGTTAGCTCTACCTTCGTCCTCTCCTTCGTATGGTTTCCATGGCAACAGACCAATCAGACCGGTCACAACCTCCTCATATAGCTTATACTCATCTGCAGGTGGGCAGTGGATATTGGTGTTCATATCATGTGTGTGATCAGACCTAAGGAAACGTGTCCACTGAGATGATCTACTATTGATTGTTTGGTCAGTTTCATTGCACTGGGTATTAATACACAGGAATGGTTTTCTGTAATAATTGCATTGATTTACAGAGACTATTTGAGATAGCAATATCACTATCTACATTTTGATTTGTTCTTTACAAATAAAGGGGAAATTGCAGTAAAACATTTGCATGCAGTGATTAGGATCCCAACCTGATGGCTGAAAAGGGAGAAATAGTTCAATACATTGACACTGAGTGATTGTCCCAATGGAAGAACAGTTACATTGGACAGAAATGCATCGATAGTGCTGCTTAGAACCACAGACTGTAGACTTTAGTCACCTGGCTGTTGCAGGTTAAATGAGCTACTGTTAAGGTTCATGGCTGCTGCACATCTGATAGATCTTTACTAAAAGTATAGTCTGACTGTACGGATTTACAATAAATAGCCTAAAGTAAAAGCTAAACTGATGCAAAAATATCATTATAGTATTATGTAGGTGCAATTAGCTGGAGAAATATTACTAAAAGTAAAGGATAAACATTTAAATAATTAGCTGAAAGTAATGGATAAATAGTCCAGCTTGTTTCCAGTCCAAGTGGTAGCAGTAGGAGTGCTAACTTCACCAAACCAACCAACAACTTTTTGTCACAAAACAAGTTACATTTTTGTGTTACTTGGGTCGCCAGATAGCTCAATGATTAGAGCTGGCCGCCCACTCCGGAGCTGGCTCAACATTTCAGGAAATGTCATCCCCTCTATCTCCCCCTTTCAACTCTGCATCTCCAATAAGGCACTCTATGGCCCAAAAAATATTAAAAAAAATAAAGAAGAGAATGTTGACCTCCGCCAAGTGAAAAATTAAGTGCATCCGCCCCACATTGGGATTTGCCCCAAATTTAAATGGTTATTTACTTGGCCTATGCTACACGCTTGCACCAGGTTTCATAAAAAAAACAGCCGTTTGAAAGCAATTTGACCAAAATACATGTTCCTGGCTGAGGTTATTATGATGTGTGGTGTGGATAAAGGGGTGCTGGAGCTCAGCTTACCGGGAGGTAGGTTTTCATCTATCTGACTGTAAGTGTGGCCTTCCCCAACCTTAAGGAACTAAAATGAAAGACGAATGGGTTCCTGTGTTAACACCGATTTGTCTTCACCAAGCGAAAGCCGACTTTCTGCTGGCAGCATCTATGCTCTGTAGTCTAAGAGCTCTCGCCTCGATCTTATTTGATCTGGTCCAGTTTCACGGAGACGACCTTTGCCGGGTTACCAAAATGTCACATCTGATTTCACTGGCAGCATCAAGTGACTTGAAGGCGTGTGCCAAGTTCTACTGAAATAGACTGACACTAGCTCAGTGACTTAAAAGAAGCCATGGGCCCACAATCCAGCATTAATTTGTTTCCACGGTGATGTTTTTCAGTACTTTTGTTCATTTAGGACCTTCTAACTGCCAGTCAAGCTGCTAGCTGCTCAATCGTGATATAACTTAGAATTGTTCCTCACAGTGATACAGATCAAACAACGATCAATGCAACCTTTATGTTAGTAATCTGTAAACGTAGAATATTGTTGCTTTTTATGTTTTGCCATACTTCCTCTCTATACTGATGCTTTTGTTTTTCTGTTCCTCTCCTGTTGCCATGTGTCTGAACTGCTTTGTAATTTAATGAGACTTTGTGATTGTATCTAACCAATGTTCTATTTGAATTTATTTGATACAATGTGCAGCACACAGAGTTGACTTAACTGAATTTAAAAGCAGGGACAACTGAGAAACAGATACAACACGGTGAATGTCTTGTATCATTGGAGGTAGCAGCGTGTTTGTCAAGCTTAGGGTGACGAATGATTCTTATTTGTTTTGGCAAATCCAAATCACACATCCAAACTCCAATGTACTCCTTTTCGTCCTTCACACACCAACATAACACAAAGAAGATGAAGAATTCCCTTTCCCTGAGAAAATAGTTTGAGACGTTCCAGCTGGGGTTCTGCTAAAGCTGGGATTTCCCCCCCACAGGTGCACCATTGTGCTTCTTCTTGCCTTTTCACCAAGATAGTCATCTCTGAACCTTCTTGGGTAACTCTCCTTCTGCGCCCAACACAGGCTGCTCTGTTTATGATCCCAGTCTCTGTTTCATCTGTTCTTTCATTCAGTCAGTCGTTTTCTCATTCATCTTGGTCCAGGAGCTCAGGTCTCATGTGTACTGGGAACAGGAGCAGCTTCTGCGGTAGTCATAAGAGAGTGAGCATCATTTTCGATTTCTCCATACACGATAATGAGATGGCCAGCTTCACACCGGGGGAATTTATCTGTGTGCAGGGATCAGCTAAGTAATTGACTGAAGAATCAAACCTAGGGTCCATCATGCTAACCTTTTGTTTTTCTCTCTGAACCTTTCCCATTCCCTGCTCAAGGTTACATTGACGCGTGACACTGATCAATTTCTTATCTTTGACTTATGACAAATAGTTTTCTTTAATGAAAGAAAGAGCAACACATGGGAGGGGGTGATACATGCTTGGTTAGCATGATTGGCTGGCATGTTTATTTCAGTGACTATACAAAAAGTGTCATGGTAATGATTCCGTGCGTGCTTGCATGTTGTGTGTATGTGTGCGTGTCTGAAATGTCTGAAGTGAGAGTGTGTGGGAGTTCTCCCTCCAGGCCCAGCCAACTGGCAGACATGCCTTTTTCATGCTTCATGTTTCATGCCTCTGTGAACTAAAATGTCTCAGAGCCTGCTAAGGGAGGGAGGACGAGCCACACTTCATTCACATTCATTCACATTTAACACATACAAATATTTTCCTTATGAAAAGCAAAGCGTCACATTTTTTAAAACTCGTGTTTTAGTGGAAAGAATGGCAACCACCTGATTTTTGACAATGGTTCATAAAAACTGTCAAATAGTGCTGAAATAAATCAGGGACAGATAACTTAAAGGGGCCCTATTATGCTCACTTTCAGGTTTCATATTTGTACAGTATGTTGTGCCTCTACTGTGACATGTTTCCATGCTTAAACTTACAAAAAGCTCTTAATTTTTCTCATACTGCCTGTACTGCATCACCTCTTTCACCCTCTGCCTGAAACCAGAGCCCAGTCTGCTCTGATTGGTTAGCTGGCCGGCTCTGTTGTGACTGGTCAACCGCTTGGAGATGTCCCACCCCTAAGCCTATGACGTGCCATGTGTTAGCCAATAGAAGCTCAAATGTTACGTAGTGACGTCACTTTTTTACAAAGGTAAACAAAGGAGTCCAATCAAATAAAAATAAAATCAAGTTTATTTATATAGCACATTTAAAAGTGATGTAAATCAGACTTTAGTTACACCCGAGTCAAATTCAGGGAAGGTGATTGTCAAGTGCCAAAATAAACTATGCAATATATTGGACGTTAAGTACTTTGTCAGACTTCATATTTATCTGTGGATAACCCCAACGTTTTTTTCTTATTCAAAAGAAGACCTTAACTTAAAGTATTCTTTAATGTTTAAATAAAGCCTTATTAGTTTGTCCGTTTTGCACATCATCCTGTTAATATCTTTGGACGTCCTGCACTAAACTGTTTTATTGTAGAGATCACTACAGTATCTTGTGATTTGTGATGTGATTACACATCTTCTTTCGGAATAAAGTATTATTTTATTTAAAAAAAATGTTTTTCCGATTTCAGATCATATAAACACCATATCCCGACATGCATTGCGGCTAAAACAATCGAAAAAAAATCGATCAAAACCTCTGAAAAAAGAAAGGTGTCTCTCAGAATCGAAAGAGAAAAACCTATGGGAAAAACACAAAAGCATTGTACACAATTTAAACCAATAAATGTCGTATAATTAACAAGGATAAACTGATGTTTTTTAGTTGATGAGTACTGCAGATATCACTGTTAAATCATTTGATCATTGGTTTTATTATGAAAACGTTGAGACCGGAAATATTGTTTTCAACCCGTAACTTTACATGGAGGCTTTCGCATACCTCAAATCATCTTCGTAATATCTATCAAACTATAGATCCTACATATCGACTGGACGTGGATTCTAAAAGTACAATATACACCTCTCGCTAGAAATCTAATCAAAAAGCATTTTAATGGCCAAACTATACTACAATTTAGGATTTTACAGAGAGGGTTATTTGTGAATAAACGACCCTCTGTAACGTTTACATTCAACGGGAGCACTAGAGGGCGAAAACTTTAAAACGTAATTATAGGACGCATTAAGCGCTTGAATAAACGACAGATTTGGTCCTAATAAGGGCCTGAACAATCGGCCCATTTGGTCGTATGAGTTGGAGGACTTGTTGGAATTCACAGAGGGCCCGCTATAGTAACTGAACGAGAGAGTAATGTCAAATGACAGTACAATTGACCAATCATATCTTCCCTCTAAATGGGTGGGTTTTATTATCGCAGACTTTATGACAAGTTCCGCCCGCTGTGAAGCTTTTCTTGTTTCCACAGCAACAACAACTTCCTGTCAACAGCGTAAACTCGCCTTCAAAATAAAAGCATGCCAAATTACACTAGGTATACAAGTCACGGCTCGCCACTGCTCCTTAATAAAATAAAGAATTCCAGAAGATATTTGTCCTTTTTTATGATATCATATAAGAATAATTGTATGTTATAAAAAGGAAATATTTACTCGACTGACGACTCAAACATTTTTTAACTACCAATTGTTTCAGCTCTAGCTTTATCTGTAAATCAGATAGGGAACTTCAGCTTTGTAGTAAGTGCAAAAGCCAGAGATACATAGTTCCTTCAGTCTCTTTATTTCTCTCCTGAACAAACACACACTCTCTCGCTCTCTCTATCTATTTTGGTCTTTCAGTCTTTCAGACAAAAGCCTTCGCACAGACTCAATATCATTGATTGTCCCTCTAAAGTTTCCTCGTACATTAAGCTCCTCACCTCTCAAAGCATCAGTGCTCATTTGCACAATTGCCATTCTTAAGGACTTGATCATTCATACGCTGCAAAACACTGATGGTCTCAAGTCCTCGATTGCAACACACTCACTACGCTAATCTACAGACTATCAGTTAAAGCAACATGTGCTTCCAACATCCATCTAGACTTAATCTCATAGGTTAGCACTGATCCCTGCATGTCAGCCTGTAAGCAGGGATCAACTATTATTTCTCTCCGACTGCAGGGGACTGTGTAGTTGTGCAGCAGGTGAGACCAGGTTTGAATTACAATTTGCCTCTGGGAGACAATGTTGTTTGCATATATATTAGTGTGTTACGTGGGCAACACAGGCCCTTGCTCACATCATTGAAACCTACTGAAAATAACACCTTTAAAAAACGTGAATAATATCATACAAACAAATACATCATTGACTCAGTACGACAATGCACCATCACAAGCCTTAATATTCATCAATTCTGTTTTCTGATTGTATTGCTTCTAAAAAATGTCCCCTGCTGTGGACTGTTGAAAAACGTGTTCATATATTAGCCTACGTAGGTACATCTTGTCCGCATGTCACTCATTTTGTAACTGCTCTCGACACTTCCCTTATCAATCAATCAATGTTTATTTATATAGCCCAATATCACAAATGTTACATTTGTCTCAGTGGACTTCACAGTTTGTACAAAATATCAGTATGACAATACGACACACTCTGTCCTTAGACCCTCACATCGTATAAGGAAAAACTTCCACAGTTTAAAGGTCACATGTCATGGCCATTTCCACTGATCAAAATTCCATTGTTGAGGTCTACTAGATTAGATTTATACTGTGCAATTTTCCAAACTCACATTGGTTTCGCATACAGCATCTCTGTAAACTACGTGTATTCACTCTCTCCACTAAACGGCTCGTTGCAGCTCGTTGCAGCTCTTGCCCCCCCCCCCCCCCTCCCTGTGAGCCCAGTGTGCTCCGATTGGTCGGGACCAGTCGGGACGTTGTGAATCGCGCTAAGCTCCGTGGAGGTGTGATTTCCTTGTTTAGCGATACACAGCGAAACACAGCCAAACTCACCCTGAGCACACACAAAGTCACAGCCGAAGTAAAAACAAAAAGTGTGGCTTGATATTGAGTAAGAAAAGGGTTGATAAACGCTGTGAGAATGGGTCTGCAGAAAGAATTTCGCCGCGATCCCAACTGTCTTTTATCAGCCTGCAGCCAGAGAGGAGAGATCAGCAGAGTGTGTGAGGAAGTCCGTGGATTGGTCAATTTGGACCAATCAGCGGGGGCTTAACGTAACGGCTCCGCGGACGTAACGTAACGGCTCCACGGATTGGTCCATTTCGTTCCGGGGACGACATGACATCATGATATCCCCGGAAGAATCAAATGGACAGTGACGTATCTCCAACGAGGCGTTTTGGGGAGGTATTTTCTGTTTTAGAGTTTTACTCCCTACATGGTGTACTTTGAGGGTTTTGACTCTGCACACCGTTTACATGCATAAAAACCTTCATAACACACAAGGGGACGGGTACTAACCGGAAAAGCATGACATGTCACCTTTAAAGGGGAAAATGGGAGAAACCTCAGGGAGAGCAACAGAGGAGGGATCCCTCTCCCAGGACGGACAGACGTGCAATAGATGCCGTGTGTAAATCAAAAAGATAATACATTTACAACATAGGTAGACCAAATGTTTGAGAATGCATATGTCTATAATAAGAAGATGAATCAGGGAAGTACTATGATGAGAGTCAGGCAGGACCACAGTGATAGGTTCAGCCACGACTCGAAGTCCAGGACTCAAATACAGGACTCAGGATTGAGGATCCAGGACACAGGACCGCAGCAACAGGATCAGCCACGACTCAGGATCCGTAGATAGACAACAGGATTCCTTACAGTCTCACTGGAGGCCAAATTAATGCCATCCATAGTTAATATATCTTTAGATAGTTTGTTTCGTAGAGTTTTTGGGCAGAGTACAATAACTTCAGATTTGGCCGTGTTTCACATACAAATGTTTAAGGTCATCCACGTTTGTAAGTCCTTGAGGCAGTCTTGAATTGTATTTAGATGATTGGTTTCATCAGGCTTGATGGATAAATATAGTTGAGTATCATCTGCCTAACAATGTAAATGTACAGAGTGATTCCTTATAAAATTGCCTAACGGAGGCATATATAATGTGAACAAAATAGGTCCAAGCACTGAGCCCTGTGGCACTCCATGGATAACTTTGGTTTGCATGGAAGATTCATCGTTGACACACACAAACTGAGAGCGTTCAGATAGATAAGACCTAAACCAGCCTAAAGCAGTTCCCTTTATGCCAACTAAGTGCTCTAGTCTTTGCAATAGGATATCATGGTCGATAGTATCAAATGCAGCACTGAGATCGAGCAAAACAAGAATAGAGACAAGTCCCTTGTCTGAGGCTATTAGAAGGTCATTCGTGACTTTAACCAGAGCTGTCTCTGTGCTATGATGTGTTCGAAAGCCAGACTGGAAATCTTCAAATAAATCGTTGTTCTTTAAGTAATCACACAACTGTTTTGCGACTGCTTTCTCAAGAATCTTTTAGAGGAACGGAAGATTAGAAATAGGTCTAGAGTTGGCTAGAACCTCTGGATCGAGGTTGTGCTTTTTAAGAATAGGTTTTGTCACTGATACTTTGAATGATTGTGGAACATAGCCTGATAATAAAGACATATTGTTAGGATCTGTCTGTGTTGTAGTTTTGTATGTCTGGTTATGGGTATTTTCATCCTTGTATATTGTCTGGTCCTTCTTCCTGTGTTTTTCCTCCCGTCGTTAGTTTCCCTGGTGTGTCTAGTTGTCTGATTGTTTTCACCGGTGGCCCTTGTGTTTCTCCTCCCCTGCCCGGCTGTGTCTCGTCTTGTGATTACCCCTTCCTGTATTTAGTCTCTTCCTGTGTTCAGTGTCGGTTCGTCTTGTGTGTTGACGTGGTCTTCGGTGAGTGTCCTGTTCTGTCTTTGTGTAGATCTAGCCTTGAAATAAAGGAATTATTTTTACTCTAATCTGCATTTGGGTCCTGCTTCCTGCACACCGTAACACATATTCATAATATTTAATAAAGAAGTGTTAATTAATGGAAAAACTTCCTTTAACAGCTTAGTTGGAATCGGGTCTAAGATACACGTTGATGGTTTAACTTTAGAGGAAAGAATCATTGAATTAGATTGTTCACGGTTTATAGCTGAAAAGCATTCTAATTTACTATCTAGTGTAATATTATAACTTATGTTTCCGGGAGCTGTTGATAACACTATACTGGTCAAAGGCAAGAGGTCATTCATTTTGTTTCTAAGAGTAACAATTTATCATTAAAAAAGCACATAAAATCATTACTACTGAGTGCTATGGGAATTGAAGGGTCAATCGAGCTGTGGCTCTCTGTCAGCCTGGCTACAGTGCTGAAAAGAAATCTTGAATTATTCTTATTCTCATATAATGAAGAGTATAGCTGCTCTCGCTTTACGCAGTGCTTTCTTATATTCAATGAGAGTAATCTGCCAAATTACACGCGATTCTTCAAGTTTAGTGGAACGCCATATTCTTATCAGTATACTCTATTCATTGCACTGTCACTGAACTAATATTTCCCTGCTTCCTCAGTCATTCATCTTGTCATGCAGAGGTGATGCTGAGTCCAGGGTCAGACAAAGGCCTTGGCCACTGCAACATCGATGGATTTGACTGGCTGTGATTGTTGCAGCTGGAGCTCATACTGTGACCCTGTCCTTCATCGATACACAGCAGAGAGCACGGATGATGGAAATAAACACTCTCACAGCAAGAGCCTTCGAGAACATAAAAAAAGAGAATGCTCTCCTTGAGGAGATTTTTAAAAAAAAAACACTATGCCACTTAAATAGCCTATACCTTTCTGAGGTATCTAGAGTGCCTTACAACTCTTGAATTGTGAAATACCCAGTTAGTTTTTAAGGGGATTCCTCCATCTGAAAATATAGGATTCAATGTCACATACAGCCTCATTAAATAGACATACCACCACCAATCATGCCTACAGTACGTACAAGACCTGCTTTTTTAAAATACGACTATTGGCTAAGACCAAGTCGTTTTTATCTTTTAAAGACCTAGAAAGGGTTATTGACGCCTTTGTTACCTCGAGACTGGATTACTGCAATGCTCTGTATGTGGGTATGGATCAGGCCTCAATTAGACGCTTGCAGCTAGTGCAGAACGCAGCTACACGTCTTCTAACTGGCCATAAAAAGTGTGACCACATCACCCCAATTCTGGCCTCATTGCACTGGCTTCCAGTTCGGTTCAGAATAGATTTTAAAATCCTTTTATTTGTTTTCAAAGCCCTAAATGGGCTGGCTCCGGCCTATGTAGCCAAACTCCTCCATCGCTACACCCCAGGCAGAGCCTTAAGGTCGGCTGATCAGCTGCTGCTGATAGTGCCTAAAACCAGGCTCAAAACCAGAGGGTACCGAGCATTCGCAGCAACGGGCCCCAGGCTCTGGAACATTTTGCCCCTCCATGTGAGGTCGGCCCAGACCCTGGGGGTTTTTAAATCAATACTTAAAACTCACTTTTTCTCTCTGGCCTTCTAGGCTTCTCTTATCAAGAATAACTTTTATCCAAGACCTTTTCCCTCTCTAACCTCTCGAGGTTTTATTAGAGGGAAACGGTTTGTAGAGTGGCTCAGGCCGGGGAGTGTTACGATTTGTAGACACAGCGTACCTCCCTATCTCTCATCAATTTCCAACTAAGGCTCCAGTGGGGACCTTGTTCCCTGAGTGTGCCTCTCCACCTATGTTTCTTACTCTCTTACTTGCTACCCTTTAGCCTCAACCTATTCTAAGGGAGTGCTTGTTCTTCCGTCTGTCTGTCTGTGTCTGTGTATTCTCTTGTTCCGATTAACCCAGCCACATTTTTTCTTGTTTTGTGTCTATATCTACGCTGGGATCCGGAGTCGAGGCTGATCTTCTTGCTGTGGTCCTGTGTCCTGGATCCTCTATCCTGAGTTCTGGATTAAGTCGTGGACTTCGAGTCGTGGCTAAACCTGTCTCTGCGGTCCTGCCTGGGTCTCGTCATGCTACTTCCCTGAAGGCTCCTACAGGATTGTAGTTGACATCTTCGTAGATTCATCTTCTTATTACAGACACATGTATTTCCTAACATTTGGACTACCTATGCTGTAATTTGTAATTTGTATTATCTCTTCGATTTACACACGGCATCTATTGCACGTCTGTCCGTCCTGGGAGAGGGATCCCTCCTCTGTTGCTCTCCCTGAGGTTTCCCCCATTTTTTCCCTTTTTTTCTCCGGAAGTTTTTCCTTGTACGATGTGAGGGTCTAAGGATAGAGGGCGTCGTTTTTTCTCATACTGATATTCTGAACAATCTGTGCTATTGTATTAGCTGTAAAGTGTCTCTACTGTAGGCTATTTTTATTATATGTACAGCACTTTGGCTCGACCAAAAATCGTTTATAAATGTGCTATATAAATAAAACTTGATTTGATTTGATTACGTTTAAGGTGTGCCACATTTTCCTGAAAGCAAATCAGAGCTGACTGGGCTTTTTTAAGTTTAGGGCTTAAACATTTGTTTTAACATTAAAGCATATAAACAAGTTCTTTGAAAAATGCCAAAATACAAGTATGAACCTGAAAAAGGGTATAATATTTTCCCTTTAAAGGATAGGGCATCAAACATTATTTTCAAAGTGCGGTCCATTGAAGAGCTGGGAACTGGTTCTCCACACGTCCAAAAATAAATGCCAGGACACTAATGATGTATGAACAGCTACATGTTTACTGTCTAAACAATGTAATCACTGCCTTGAACACTGTCATAACACAGCAGTGTTGGATGTGCATTGGATAAGGGCACATCCACACTCGACAGTAGCTTGCTGTGTACTTCGATGAGCTGTTTAGCACTTACTGCTGTGGGAGACGGAGCTTTAGCCGACTTTATTGGCCAGACAGAGCGGTGGTGATAATGGCCTGCTGGCCTCTCCCAGATCCTGTTACACTGCTGGGGACACACAACCTGCTCTGTATTTAGCAGCAGTCCTCTCCGCTCCGAGCCTAGACTGTAACAGAGCCTGCCGTCACTTCCTCTGGCATCACAATATATATAGAATTTTTTATTGATTGGGATAAACCCCTTGAGATGCACCATCTCGTTTTCAAGGGGGTCCCGACAATAGCAACAACTTACAGACATACATAAACAAAAAGACAAAATGCAAAACATGACACACAAGACAAACCACATACAGTCTGTTAAGTAAAATTCAAGCAATGCATACAATCATTACAATTTGAGACAGTCGAGCAAATCAGTTTCATCAATATCAGTTTCATTAATAACAAGTACAGACCAGTTGAAAGTGAGATGATAATGCATGTTTAAACATACCCAATGATGCAAAAGATCTAATAGCAGCAGGTAAAGTATTCCAGTCAGTTGGGGCTTTGAACATGAACGCTCTTCTGCCAATCAGTTTTTTTGCAGAGGGGACAGAGAAATAAATCTGAACAGAATGTCTAACTTCATGATTTGGTGAGTAGGGTACAAAATACTGCTTTAAATAAGGGGGATAGTTAAGATAAATGCATTTAAATATCAGCTGAAGCCAATGCGTGTGTCTTCTTACATTTAAAGAAGGCCATTTAAGTTGGTTATACATTGTGCAGTGATGTGTACGAAAAGGACAACCAAGAACAAATCTGCATAGTCTATTGTAGGCTATGTTGAGTGGAGCAAGATCTGATTTATGTGCATTTTGGTAGACAACATCACAATAGTCCATAATCGGAAGAATAAGTTGAGAAGCAATTCTCTTTCGGACACTGAGCATAAAACAATTGCGAGAGCGGTGTAAAACACTGATTCCGTAATTGACTTTTTGTATTACATGCTTTATATGTAGTTTAAATGAAAGTTCAGAGTCTAGCCATACACCAAGATATTTAAAGCTATCAACTTTATGCAGAGAAGTGCCATCCTTACATGTTATTACTACATTAGGTTTGGATTTGAGCTTCTGCCTGGTACCAAAGACCATGGTATAAGATTTTGTTTTGTTAAGCAGTAGTTTATTGTGTGCCAGTCCTGTAAGATATTAAAATCCGATTGGAGAGAGATCTGAATTTGTGAAAAATCTGATTTGGATGTATATATGACAGTGTCATCAGCATAAAGGTGAGTACAACAATTAATGAGACAAGAAGATAAATAATTTATGTAAATAAAGAACAGAAGTGGGCCCAGAGTTGATCCTTGGGGTACACCCTTTTGTTGGATCAACAGGTCAGACTGTTTTCCATTAACAACCACACATTGCTTTCTACTGTGAAGGTACGAGTTAAACCATAACACTGTATTATTAGAAAAGCCAATGCCGTGAAGTTTATCCAAGAGCAGATATCGATCAACGAAATGAAAGGCTTTTGTCAAGTCAATAAAAATGGCACCTGTGAGTTCACCATCATCTGCAGCAGAGTACAAGTCATTCGTAAATTTAAGTAGGGCAGTTGTTGTGGAGTGATTAGGCCTGAAACCAGATTGAACCGGAGATAAAATATTATAAGTATTGAGATAATGTGACAGTTGATTATAAATTAAAACAATAAAAGCTGCAGCTGCTCTCTCCAACTACCCTCTGTTTGTTTAATTACTGGCTACTTAATTAAAGTAACCAATTTGACCCTTTTCAGAGACTCCATTGTCTTTTATTCTTTAAACTTCTTCCTGGATGCGAGAGAAACGAATACTTCTAATAGGGTACAGACAGCCATCTGCTACACTCAGTCAGTCAGCAGTACCTCAGCCTGATGATGTGTATCATGGGCTTGTTTAACAGGCACAATAATTCCCAATAATTCAGGCAGCACAATAATTCACCTAACACATAGAGGACTCAGGCTTGGGCAAAAAAATAATATCCACATTTTTTGACCACATTCTTTTGTTTCTTACCTCAAAAATGGAAAGTTCTGTGAATGAAGTCTGTGGTACAGATCATAAAACCATTGAAGTTTTCAATTCCCAAGATGAATGCTACAACCTTGAACAACACAAGCCCTGTGAATAAGCTAGGCATTTCTCAGACATATATATATTTTTGGTTGTCAAAGAGACAGCATGTAATTTTGTCTGTCAGACACCTACTGTAAGCAGCATGGTGAGATGCTTATTACATTTTCCTCTCGCCAGTTCTGCTGAGAAAGAACAATTGAGAGAGAAGAACACTTCCAGAGAACAGAGTGACAAAGGCCTGACAATATGCCTCTCTCAGCATGAGAGGAGGCTGGGTGGAACTTATCTGAACACAGTAATGTAGAAGTTAGTTGCACGGTAAAGTGTACAAGAGATTAGATTGGCTTTCGTTGTTTGGTTGGTGCTGAGGAGAGGGAACAAGCTGTGCAGGAACAAGCTAATCTGCTGATTTAATAAAGAGGGAATATGAAGGGATACTTTGGAACAGTGGATTACACTAGCTAGGGGCTTTAACACATCATGTATTTCCCCAAATGTATATGAATAAATAAATGTCATACGCAATCAATAAATCAAGAATCTGGAAGGTAAATAATGATTCTATTTCCTACTGTTGGTTTTGTCTTTTTGTGTAGTTCGTCCAGTGGAGGGATTTTCGATATGGAATTGCTGCATGTTATTTCCAATAGTCAAGGTTTCTAGTAATAGACTCTTATATATATATATATATATATATATATATATTTATATATATATATATTTAAAGTCCTTTAGAAATAAAATAATGCATTGTAGTCTTATACATATAAAGGTGATTAACAAATACCAATGCAAGGTCGAATTCAATGAAATGTCAGGTGGTTTTATAATGTATAACTTCGGCCACTTGTTTCTCTACAAATCAGCTGTTTACTTCTTGAGACCATGTCAATTAATTATACATTTTTCATATTTAATACTGTAAAATATATAAGGATGTTGGTGCTCCATTCTTTACCCAACACATTACAATCCAAAAGCCAATATTAGATCTTTAAAACTAACAATTTGCAGGGTTCTTTCGGTCATTACAAACCAGGAAAAGTCATGGAAATTCAAAATGCTAATTCCAGGCCCTGAAAAAGTTATGGAAAACAATATTTTTCCCAAAGTTTTGGGAAAGTCATGGAAATGTAACTAAAGTTGCATCAAATATAATTTATATTTTATCTAATCGCCGAAATAGTAATACTATAATGATAATAAATACTGTATCGTATAGTAATGAAACGTAAAATGGCATTTAACTGTCGAGGTATTTTGCTGGTGAGAGATTTTAGTTGCTTTATCCTGTAAAAGCTAGTAAGCCTATTTGATTTATTTTAGATAGGCACATCATATTTCAGACCTTATTTTCCTGTTCCATGCTCAAATAAACCATTTTAATTGTAATTGTTTTGGTCATGGAAAATTAGGTAAAGGTCATGGAGAAGTCATGGAAAAGTCATTGAAAATTATTGTTGAAAAAGTTTATGAACCCTGAATTTGAGAACAAAGAAATACTAAATAATACTAAATGCTTGATGCGTTCAAAGTTAACGAACACTTGCATGTGTCTCTTCCAAAACTTAACAGATACTTACTTCCTTGCCACCATGGTAATAATCATAAATGTAAAAATAAATATACAGATTCTAAGGCAACAGAAAGTGCTCCTGCTAGCCTTCAATTCTCTGCGTTGGATATGGAAATCTGCCAGCTATTTGTGGGTATAATGAAGTGGATGATTATAAGCGCTGTGCTTTGCTCACCAGCAGACCTCAGGGTGTGTGATTTATTTCTAGAGCTACCCGCCAAACAAAGGTTGCCTCTCATCATTCTGACAAGCGGCCAAACTAATCAGCCTGAATTATGACGGGGTGGACACATGCTAATTAGCATCATCATTGTTAGCGTGGTGGAACAAAGGACACTGTTTTTATCATGCTCCGTTGTTCTCCTCAGCTGTACGCAAGATACAAGGGATTGGGAGCGTTGCTGTCTCACAAATGTGTTTTTGTGTGTGTGTGTGTGTTCAAAGTGAAAACGTATGAATAGTAAGTGAGTAGCTGGAGCCCGTGGGCAGGGTGGCATAAGTTCATCAGAGGGCAGACATGCCGCCCACACACTGCGACGAGCCGATGAACACAGTAGCGGTGCTCCAAATCTTAATGCTGTCCAGACAGACATTTCCGATGGTGCTTCAAGACAATATGAAGTCACTTACTGGTAGAAACAAGGGTTTACAGGAGGCAAGCCGAAACAGACTTTCCATCTGGCCATTTCCAGCCAGCCTGTAGAGCATGATTGCATCGGGGTTGGACAATATTGTACTCCGACGCAGGACTCTTGAGTGGCACAATAAAAGCACATCTGAAGCTTTTTACCGACATGTCATCACGAGTTCAACATCTCATCTCGTCTTGGCAAGTGTGTTGGTTTCCAGCAATCTGCATGAATTGATCAAATGAATGCAGCGAAGGGAGCTCTTGAGCGCGAGCAGAAGAGGCTTACGAGAGTAGATAGTATATAATATGAAACCAACAGACACAACAACAAGACAGTAAAAAAATACGTTTCATGTATTACGTTTGACTTGAAATGTTGATGCTAAAAATGAATTATTCTTTCAAGCATTTTACGTAATGTACTTAGATTTAACAATAGACAAAAAGTATTAATCAGTTTAAATGGTTTTCATTGGAAGGGATCCATTTAACCAGGGATGATTCAGCTTTGTTTCACATGTTTTAAAGTCATAATAGTTTATATTTGAGCACATATACAGTTTGGACTCTGTGTCACATGTGTCTTCTAATGCCAACTTATACAGATATCTGAAATGGTGTAAATCATATTATTGTGTTCTCCACACCCAACACTATCACTTTCAAAAAGGTTTTTGTTTGAATGGGAAAAAATCCTTACAGTTTTTGCATTCTTCTGGAGTTAACAATGCAGTGATCCTTGAAAAAAACCTTCACCGCTCTGTCAAGATCCTTAAAACGTGTCAAAGAGAAATGCTTTAGAAGCAAGCCATGAAAAGTGCAGTCCACTTACAGCAACTGCTGCCTGGTATTATCCGTACTTCTCGACTGACATCTTCCTCTGACCTCACATTATCTGTGTCCTTCCCCTCATCCTTTGCCTCGCTTCCTCCTGCAGACCTCACATACAAATCTCCACTTGCTTCTCTCTCTGCTTTCCTTCCTCGCATCCCTACAGTCTCTTCATAACTCCCCCTTCCTTTCCTCTTCCCTTTCCTCCTCATCCCATCAAGTCTTCAGACACTGTGTCTCACTGGTGCTCCCATTACAATGCCCTGGGTGCAGCCCCGCTCCATCACCCAGTAATGGATTTCCAATGCTTCGACCATCTTACCTGTCACGTGGTTATGTCTCCTCTCTGGGAAGCATCACTCTGTAAGCTGTTTAGAAATGCATGAATCCTCTCTGTGTTATTGTACTCATTCCATCATTACTCACTCTCCAGACAGAGCAGCGGTGAGCGACCCCCACTCGCTTCTCCTGCTGCACTATGTCAAAACCATGAAGAGTGCCGCTGTTATGTAACAGCAGCACATCACAAGACTAAACAGATCTGACAGATATATGAAATTGAGTCATTAAGCAGGGATATATAATAAGAAAGTGGAAAAGAATGGAGGTGATTGTTCTCATCATGGCTCTAGCCCTCTTGGTAAGTTGGAAATGAACAGTGAGGAATACTTTGGCTTTGTAAAAATGTGCCAAATTCACAGACAGCTGCAGGTTGCTAGATTAGAAAAATATGTGTTTAAATTCTTCCATAGTCGCTCACAATTAAAAAAAACGTATAATTAGCTGAGATGAAGCAATGTGGGTAATCCTGGAAATTAGAAAGCTGCAGCTAATTCAGAACGCTGCTGCTCGAGTCCTCACTAACACTAAGAAAGTGGATCACATCACTCCAGTTCTGAAGTCTTTACACTGGCTTCCTGTGTGTCAAATAATTGATTTCAAAATACTGCTGCTGGTTTATAAAGCTTTGAATGGTTTAGGCCCAAAATACATTTCTGACCTCCTGCTAAATTATGAACCATCCAGATCTCTCAGGTCTTCAGGGACTGGTCAGCTTTCTGTCCCCAGAGTCAGAACTAAACATGGTAAAGCAGCGTTCAGTTATTATGCTCCAAATATCTGGAACAAACTCCCAGAAACCTGCAGGTCCGCTGCAACTCTTACTATTTTTAAATCCAGGCTGAAGACTTTTCTTTTTGCCGCTGCTTTTAATTGAACTATTCATATCTTAGACAGCACTGTAACTTGTATCCATGTATTTTTTCTTTTAATATCTATTTTATTAGCTTTTCTTTTTAATGACTGTTTTTAAATGCCATTTTCTTAATGTCTTTCATTTTTGTAAAGCACTTTGAATTGCCTTGTGTTGAAAGGTGCTATATAAATAAACTTGCCTTGCCTCGGAAACCATCCACGTGCATTGTGGTGTGTGGGATGTGTGTCAATCTTCAGTCATTTGATCTTCACTTCCACGCTTTTATCTTCACATCACTTTCTAAAGACTGTACTAAATATGTGAACACCATCCATAAAGCTGCACACAAAACACATCAATCACAAGTCACAGCAAGGCAAAAGTGTTTGATGTAAAGGTCACAGGAAATACAATCACGTCAACCACACCTCCCACACAAATAATAACAACACATTTTTGTACGTAGTGTCTTGGGTAAATGTCAATCATTAAAACCAGCTTAACTAATTGCAATCCTATCAGTAACACAATTCACAGCTGAAAGGATGGGGACAGTGTCTGATTCATGATTGGGCTCACACCCACTCATGGCTTTCATTTATGTGCAAAAATAAACACTTACAAAGCATATCATCACCCAAAAAAAGCCCTCCTGTCCTTTCAGTACACAGCACATTGTGTTCCCACAGACTAGACAGACAATAACAAGGACAACATTACAATTATGATTCAACATGTAATATTGAAGAGACAAGGAACCCATAGGAATCTAAATGAATATATTTTCATATCTATATTATACTAGAATAAGGGGTGGGAAAGCAACTTAACTAATGAGTATTCTGCGGGCTTACCTTTGGCGTTTTGGTGCACTTTCCATTTCTGGCATCTTTTATGTACGCTATATCCAGTAGGTCAGTATCCTGTAAACAAGAAGAAGAATAGCCAAGTGTTAATTCAAAGGTTTCAGAGACAATTTGGATAGTCTATGCCCATGGGGTAGGGAAACATTTTCAGCAATCCTTTCCAGTTCCAAACCTGCCACCTGGAGCTGGAGGCCTTGTGTGTTTAGACTTTTTAACACTCATGAGGGATGCATATTAGCCTGCATACCGGATAACATGTGGGAGTTGTTCAGTGTTTTAGATGCTGAACTCATAACAAATTGCCCTACAGAAGTTTCTTTGTTCACAAAATGAGGACAAACGTGTTGAGTTCCCATGTTGGCTGTTTACCTGTCCTAATGACCATGTGCCCTTTAAAAGAACATATTAAAATAGGTTTTTGGATTTGAAAACCTGAAAGATGTGACATGCCAGAAACCACAGAAAAAGGCACAGATTGTGTTTCATGTCAGACAATATCCTCAACTGTAACAAAACACAGGAATCACTGCTGGCAAGGAAACATACAGGGTTGGACGCAAAATGCATACACAATGTTCTGCTGCTCAAAATACCTTCTCTCCATGGCTGGAGTCAGATATGTAAGTGGTGGTCAACTCGCAATTGCATATATCAGGACCCTCTAATGAATACACCATGAATTTCAACATTAGGATTGAACAAACATATTTAAGGAAGGATTTCTGTAAGAGCATTTTCAATGGAAACCTCGGCTCAACTGTAAATTCAATATTAACAGTGTGGGAGGCCATATACTAGCTTATTGTTCTGTCTTACAGCAACATTTCACATCATGCAAAAACAGAAATATTGACACCATGAAGAAAGGTGCTTTTGGAAAGCTTCCTGCAGCTTAGAGCAAAGCATTGAACTTTCCTTCATTCCTTTTGAACGCATGTACCTCAAAGAGACACGCACCAACAAGGAAGAGACTCCAAATTGATTACAAAGAGACCAGAGGTGGAGAAAGTACTAAGATCATTTTCATTTTTTTTTCATATTAATGATCTAAATCTGCAATATACCTAATAACTAAAGCTACACATTGTAAGTAGTGGAGTAAAATATGTAGTGGAGTGAGGGTAACACATTATGAAACTACTCAAGTAAAAGTATCTCAAAATTGTACTTAAGTGAGGCAGTCGAGTAAATGTACTTAGTTACATTGCATCATTGAAACAGATACAAATCAACTACTGTACAAAGGGATTCAAAATGACTACAAAAGGGGCAAAACAACTGTGGACAAAATGTACTTTAAAAAGACCAATAAAACTACAAAGGGACACAAAGCAACTACAAAGGGACCGACATTGACTACAAAGGGACACAAATCAACTACAAAGGGACCTACATTGACTACAAAGGGACACAAAGCAACTACAAAGGGACCTACATTGACTACAAAGGGACACAAAGCAACTACAAAGGGGATCAAAGTGAATACAAATTGGCCAACAGAAAAACGGACAAAAAACGACTTCAAAAAGGCTATGACAAATACCAATTGACACAAAACAACAACAAAGAGAGCAACCACAAAAAGAGGCTAAATAGCAATAAAAGTAGGTGTCTTGCTCCCATAATCACATGCTTAAATGACAGATTTTATTTAAATGCCAACATGTGTCTATCTATAAGTAAACACACATCACAGCAAAGCATCCATCAACTCATCTATGTGTCCATTCGTTGATCCATCCATACATTGACGAACTGTTTAATTCGTATTTTCCAGCCTCTTGTCCCTTTAAGAGCCTGTAATGTGGTTGGCAGTAAAGACTCACAAAATGCAATCCCACAGTTGGCCCCTGCTACCTTCCTTCAGTCGCCACATCCCCTTATCAGTGTGGATTATCGTTCCTTCCATCTCTCTGAGCGGGAGCCAGGACATGAGGTGGAAAATTAACTGTGGAGTGAACTGTGGTTCCACTCTGCATTATCTTGGAACACAAGAAGGAGCGACGGGGGCTTGACTCAATCTTCAGCCGCCACGCCGCTATCAGCCCATCTCCAGGCCAGGAGGATTGTGGAAATTGCACCCTGCCATTCTTCCTTATCTACAAATCCATACCTACCCCAGTGGTCTTATATGTTGGTTGTGCGTTTGTTTAAGCCACCTGGAACAGTTGGAATGATGATACATGAACTTGGACCAGAAAAAGTTGAATAAATGCAAACTGTTTGTTACTGGAGGTCATGAAAATAAATTTGCTATCGGAGACACACAGCCTCCTTACTGTGCAGAGGGGGAAATTAAAGCACTCTATTCTATGGCTGAAATCCACAAGGACAAGTTATTCCTTTTCTACAGCGCATAGCATCAATTAGACTGTCCCTGTTTTTACAGAGAGAGCCTCTGAGTCAAAGGTTAACGCCTACATCGGCTCAGAAAATGCCTGCCTTTGAAGTCTCTTTAGAGAGACGGAGCTCGGCATGGGAGCCTGGTGGAACAGCGGGGCTTCAGGAAGCCGCTCACTGATGAGGTCCCTTTTTGTGCCCTCCGGCGCTGCACTTTTTAAGCAGCTCCGAGCTGGTTTAGCATCACCGTTTGAGTGTTAACCTATAGAGCCGAGACAAGCCATTAAAGGTAAAGAAACTACACGTATGGGTGACAAGCTGCTCACACAGTGTGTGACTAAGATCATACACGTGTAGTTATTACCGCTAAACATGGGTCAGCATTTGTGTGCAGAGGCTGGCTCATTATGTTGATTCCAATGACGTCTATTAATTAATACTGACTTGGATTTATAATTGCAGACAGTGCACAGTTAGTTAATTAAAGCTTGCTCTTTCGGTCTGGCAGTCCGGTCATTATTTCTCCAGTTCAACTCCCATCATTTATTTCCTGTGACATGTGTTCTTTATCGTTCATTTTTGTCATCTGTCTTTATTTATCACCCTGCATCTCGCTCTGCCTCTCTCTTGTTTCCCTTCCTCTCTCAGGGCCTTTTCTGTGTACCTCAAAACAGTGAAGCAGGGATCCAAAGCCTATTAAGATCCAAGGCACGTCCAGGAAGCAAGCAGGGCTAACGGGAGAGAAACTACAGAAATGAATGAACATACTTAACATACGCTGGCTCTAGGCTCTGTTTTCTGTGCCTGATTGTCTATCTCTGCTGTTCACGCAACATCTGCAACATGCCGTTTTCTTCTTTTAAATTAAACCCATTTCTTGTATGGCTAGTAAACAAGGAGGGTGGTGTTTATTTGCAGAAAAAGCATTGATCTATGAGTTATTGTGTTGTCAAATGTGTCTCCGCTTCAGGCAGTTTGTACATCCAATATACCAAGTTGCTTTGTTAGACTACTTTTGCTTTCATTTCATTTAAAGACAGTGAGCTCACTATGAAATGTGAAATACATAACTTGACTTGAGGCTAACCGGGAAGACATTATTTACAATGTGCTTTGAATATAACTGAGTACAAACCATGCATGGGGCTTGCAAATGATAGAGGGTGTGGGGAAAAAGGGCCAGGGTTAAAGAAACATGTGATGGGAGGTAGAGATGAGGAAAATGATAAGTAGAATGGAGAGACCGACAGCCACAGTTTAGCTTGCTCATTTACTGTACCAGCAGCATGCTTGACAGCCTCCGGGTTTAAAATGGATGTGCGCTCCACAGGGCTCGAGGCCTCTGCTGGGCAACAAAGACAAGAAGCACACAAAGTGAAGGAAGGAGAGGTGAATAAGCACAGAACAAATGAGGAGATAGACGTCTGAGAAAGGACTTTTTTTGTCTGTTGCAGCAGCTGGTTAAAATGTACAGAGGAGTCACACTTGCTGCTGTTTGGAAGGGAACACAAGTGTATTTGAATAATGTGAAAGCAGAGGGAAGGATATAAAACAGATCATCAATCCACTAACAGGCATTTAATGCTTCATCCCATTGTGTCATGTTTTATCTACAGCAATGCATGTCATTGTGTTGAATCACTGCTGGCCAGTCACATGTGCTTTGCTTACAGGATTACTGACAGGCTGCTGGTTTGTGTCATGAGGTCATACAGAGTATACTGGTATAACATGTCAGTCGCCCCTCACCCCTTCCAGCCATCGCATGGACCAAAATAAGCTCTCATAAATACAGTGTGTATGCTTGGACTCTCTGGAAGCCTGGGGAGGGTCTTGGCTCCGGCGACGGCTGCACGATATCAGATTCAACCATGCAGGTCGTGCACGCACAATAGTGACATCACAGGACGTGGAATGTCAAGAAAGGCTGATTGAATTTAAACACGTAATGATAAAACTTTTTTGGCTGCTTGATACAAAAGGAAAACGTACACGGTTCATTTCCCATGACTAAGCTTTACGTTTATCTGTCTGATGCAACGTCATTTAATACGATTTTAAGGATTTTTGGATACACAGAGTTTGTTGAGAGTGAGTGACATGCAAGGCTCTATGCTGAGCGAATCAGCAATCATAAGCATTCTGAATGACATTTTTACACAACCAGTTCAGGACACTAGTTGCTGATCAAACCTAAACATTTATGAGGAACGGGAGAAAAACCATGAAAAGAATATTTGGTTGCAAAAAAATGTGTTGTTTTATAAGAAAGAGGGTTCACATTCAGCTTTTAAAATAATTACTTTTATTTGTAATGCAGAAGTACCCATCAAAATCACTCAAATGATTTTCAAATGATCCATTATTTTTTTAGATATGGCTATTCAACTGATCTGGGAAAAAATCCTCAGTTTTATCGCAATAAATAAACATATATTCCAAAAATATATATCCAAATGTTGTACACTCTCTCTATACAAACACAGAATACATGACTTAAAAAGCAAGAGAAATGATAGACAAAATCTGGTTTTATGTGAAGCCGAGCTACATGAGACTATTGCATAACAACTCACACTGCTGCATTCTCTATGTATAAGAGTTCTCAAAGGCCCACTGACTCAGGGTCAGAGGACTCTGGATGTGTTTCCCTAATTATAAACAGAGCTAATGCTTATGTGGAACAAAACAGAGCGAAGCCGGGCAGCCAGTCCCAGAGCTGTGCCCGGCCCTGTAAGTGGCCCTCCAGTGACACTCAGCTGCCAGGAAACATGTACCGTCACAAGGGGAAATAGTTTGTGGAGAGCTGTGCTTGAACTTGGTTGAGAGTCACATCCACTCTGCTGCTCCACTCCTGAGCTGCCATAGAGCAACTCTAACAGCCCCACTGGGATTAAGTCACAAACACCCTTACCTGAAGAGAATGACAAAGCTGCAAACAGTCGGATAAGGAGCGTGTGGGAGGGAAATGACTTTGTGGATATTATGCATACAGATTTCTTCACAAGTCTACAGTAAATACCTTGCACAGAGGTTCTTAGGGCTGGCTTATGTCAAAGAAGTAGTAGAGATGGTTTAGTATCTGACAGGAGGCCTTATTTCATTTTAAACCATCTCCATCTTCCACAGTTTTAATGTTTTATTAGGCGGTATGATGTGGAGAGTGATAGAAAAGGAGGGGGAGAAATGAGGTACGGCATACGACAAGAGGCCTTGAGCCAAATTGGAGAGTCTGGCATCGCCATGAGGCTGCCCGAGGCTCGGCCTATTAAAAGTGAGCAACATGTTCACTCTGTTTTTCATCCATCCATTTAGTTGCATCTCTCCAGTGTCTCAACATGTTTTATAAAAGCTTCCAAATCAAAGGACCAAAAAGGACGGTTTCCTCTTTCCAGTGTGAAAAGAAAACCTTAAAACAGCATTTACCTCATCACAATTGTGTGTTTTCCCTCAAACTCTCAATGGGTGAGGGTTGTACAAATGTAAAGGTCTCTTAAGAGAAAATCAATCCTGCACTGTAGATCTTTAAAAGGATTTTGAACTTGCATAAGCTCAAGCTAAGCCTTTCGAATCATTGGGAATTTATCCCTAACCTTCTCTGCTGCCAAATGAGGTTTTTTTGGGGGCTGAAGAGAGAGCCATTATCCTTTTTAGCATCTGAAAGCTTCAATGTGCGCCCTCCGGTTTTATTTGTCCCCAATTTCACTCTGACATTTAAAAGAAGTGAAGGCAGTTGGAGATTTGTCCTAAGGTGTAAGAAATGGGTTGGAGCTGCAACTGCCAATTATTTTTCGTCATTGATTCTTATGCCTAAAATATTTTGTGATTTTTCCTAAATTCTGTGAGTTTGTGAAATGACTATGAATATTGCAAAACAAAGATATTCAGTTAAAAATGATATACTGTATGAAAAAAAGCTGAAATTCCTCATAATAGAGGTCTTAACCAGATCCTTTTTGGCATTATTTAGTGATTCGTAACTGAAATTCGTGACTGAAACGACGATTCGATAATGGTTACCCTTGGAATACTCTTTTTCTTGGTCAACTAATCGATTACTTTACCACTCCTTTCAGATCGAGAGTATTTCAACCTTTTGTGAGTAACTTGCAGTGACCCCTGGTCCACAAACAGGCTCAGATTCTTTCTTTATTTGCAATTATTCTTTGCATGTTTGAAGACAAACTATTGGTTATTTCCCCATTCAAATTATGGAATTCCTAAAGTGAAGATTGATGCTACCTCTTTTGGACATCTAGAGTAATTTCTACTCAAATCAAGTAGAGTAATATTTTTGTAAATCAAACTAATCCTGCCATGCAGTCCCATAGCTTTACTATAACATCAAATGTCTACCCTCCAATACGCCAAGTCAGACTGCTGAGCAACCAACTTTATACAGGTTTTTAAAATGCAGGTACATACTCTCCTAAATACAAGCAGGTAATTTAGTGAGGATTATATGTAAGCAAGCCTGAGGGATTGTTGATGGATCTGCTTTCAGAATGTAGGATTTAATCGCATCTTAAGGGATATCTAAATGATCTGGCTAGACACAGAATCAGGGAAACATTCAAAACACGTTATTTCACCAGGCACACAATAAGAATGTATCCATATTCATTTAAAAGTTCTCAGATTCCATCTTGTTGTCTAGTAACATAAACATGCATCTCAATGTGCTTTTTCAGGGGGTTGAATGAGGACAGCTAGAAATTCGCATTAAGAGTTGAGTCATAAAAACGAGCTTATTTGTACGTAATCACTTTAAGTCAGGTTCATAGTCAGACAGATGGAGAGAGAGGACACATAGATTACAGGTCAGAAAGTAGAAAAAGGCTGTGTGAGGGAAGAATGGCTTTGTGGGGAAAGACAGAGGCCGAGCAATGGAGGAGCGTGGCGTTGGCTGATAGTGGCTATCAGCAGCCGCCACGCTCCACAACACAACCAATGCTGAGATAAAGGCCGCAGGAGTCTTTGTTCTATACTTCAGCTCAACGCATTCATGCTTGCACACACTAGGTAATACAAACGGTCGCAAACACAACTCTATAGGCGACTGCAAACACACGCACAAAAATTATCCTCTCTCATCGATCTGCAGTGGCTGCCATAAAAAAAACTCTTAGATCGTTGGTGTGAGCGGCTAACACTGGTCACCTTTTCCAATCAGATCTTGGACGCGTGTGCACATGGACAGTGAGGGATGGAGAGTAGTGAGGGAGACTGGGGGAGGGTGCTGATAGATAGCAGAACCGAGTGGGATGACAGAGAAAGCAAAGCTGCTTCCCTCATCTGTCCATCATCCCTGATGTTATGCTTTTGGCAGGATTCTTCCCCCCCCCCCCCCTTTCCTCACTTACTCTGTACTTTCTTGTCCATCTCTGCCTCCACTGTCTTGGACACTTGCCTTGCTATCTCCTCTCTGCCTCTTCTGTTCCACCACATCCTGCCTCCCCCAATGCCTCCCTGCCGTCTTCTTAAATCTTGACATGCAGCTCTCATGTGGCCGGATGACACTTCACATCTTGTCTTGTCTGATCTTCCCGCCGACACACGCCCGCCGCGCATGCTAACGCACCACCCCCCTCCCTATCCAACATTTTCTTCTGTCCTCACAACATTTCTAAGTCTGCGTTTCTATCTGAGCCGCTTCCTTCAGGCACACATTGGACAGCCTTTATCTGCTGCACAAGAACATCTGAGCTCAAAGTCCTGGTGCAAGCGACACACACTTGCACACATGCAAGACTGCATAAACACATCCATAGAAACCCAGAAAAGATTCATTCAAGTCATTGAAGGCCAGAAAAAATCCAATCACACACACTACAGTACCTCGACATATCAACACATCCCTATATTCTACTTTGTGAATATTAAACTCACCATGTCTTTGTATGTAAAACAAATTGAATTCTTGGCTTTCAAGCAATAGCTGAAAAGTACCTTCAGGCGCAGCGCGTCTGTATTGCGGGTTGAAAGTGATCAGTGTGTCTGTGTGTGCTCCTCACTGAAGTCCTTTGAGAATCACTGCCAGTGACAGAGACAGCGCAGCTCTGGCTCTCATCTTTCACATCACCTCATTTAGACACCTCCTAAGTGCAATTCTTGGCCGCTTTGAAGTCAGGACAAAGCGGACGGCTGAGAGAAATGCATTTTTCTCTTTCTGCAGGCAAGGCTCTCTGTGTCGCTTCTTCTTGAGCCGAGTTCCTACCTCAGACTCTCTGTGGTTATCCTTTCCTACTTTCCTTCAATACACACTTATTTTCTTTCTCTAACTAGAGCCGTTTGATCAGTAAACAGTGAATACATTGGGAGGAGGAGAAGGGGGAGTAGAGGATAGGCCACAGATGGAAGGGCAAAAGTAATAACTTTACAGATATGATTTGCACAAATGCAAGTAAAAAAAGAGTAAACTGCACTTGTGACTAGATTTGACTAGACAGCTAGATAATGTTTTTTTTTTAAATGTTATATTACAACATTTATCAACATTTTACAGTTAAAGAATAGATGTACAAGTCCAGTTTGATTTGCAACATTTCTATACTGCAACCTTTTGATACTGTTCAACATATATACTGATATCAATACATCTCTGAGGAACTTGTATTAGCCTAAATACTTCCAGGATAGAGATCTGGGTTTAAGGCAGAAATAAAAAATACATTTTGGGCAGCTTTGGCTCAGGGGGTAAATCAACAAGTGGAATTGTCCATGGGCAATATATTCAACTCTAAATTGCTCCATTGGCTTGTTTAACTATTGAAGTCGTTTGCATTAAAGCTCCAGCTATCTGACATGAAATGTTGAAAATATAGTAATTGCAATTAAGACAAAAATAATATCCTAATATCTTTCCATTTTCCTTTTAATCTTTTTTGAAGGCTTTGTTTCTCCTCCAAACTCATGCCCGTGCTGCATACCAACCTATAGGGCAGATAATGAGCTCTCTTGCATGCTTGATACTTTCCCTTTGACACTTGTTTTCATGTTTCAGATTTATTTTTAATGATGCATTTCATATGCTTAAAATGCACAAAAATATGGATAGCTTGTGGCATGGTCGCAGGTGTTCATTTGTTATTTCTGATTGGTCACCAACCTCAATAGGAAGGGTTAGTGTAGTGCGAGGGGGTAGAGGAGCAGATAGATCCGGACACCTGAGAGTTGCGCTGGGATGGACAGTGACTGATAACTCTCTTCCCCTAGTAGTTTGTTTCTGTCTATTTGTCAACCTAATGAATAGAAACAAACACCAAGCTCAGTGCACGGTTGTCCAGATATGGCCTGCATCTATTTTTGTGTAGGCAAAGGCACAGTGCTAATTAAATCCTGTCCACAAAGAAACATTTCACAAATACTACCTGTGCCGTGTCATGTCCTCCACATGAACACAAGCTAGGTTGATCTGTCAGAGGAGATCATTTTCAACTGGTTAACTCAAGCCTCTCTGCTTTGACTGTCAGTCAAACTGCGTTCATTAATGGCAGCATCACAGCAGAACCAAACACACATATCAGTCAGCACCATTAGCCATGCCGATGCGTCGCGCAGGCTCTGCTCACGAGCCACCGCTACTCAGAAGCCAAGTGCTTTTTTATCCCCTTTCGCGTCAAAGAAACCACAGGCAGTTAGGTATGTTTGTCAACAGGTCCTAAAAGCTTTTGATTCAAATCAAGGAGCCAAAGCCACAGACATTGTGAGCGTCAGCAGAGCACAATGGGGAAAATCTGTGTAAAAGGTTTCACTGCCACCGTGGTTACAGCTTTTCTGCTAATGTACTGATGGGGCTCATTCTCCATGTCCCTTTCCTTCTCTCCTCTAATGGGCGAGGTGTTGTTCCTCTCCCTCACGTAACTTAACCCTCTCAAGGAAGGATCTCAGAGAGGAGCTGGTGTTTGATGTCTTGCCATAGTGCACCTGTTTAAATTTGATATCTTCCACCAAAATTGAATTTACTCTAGCAGGAAAGAAAGACCACTGACCCACATTTGTGATAAACTTATTTGCTCAAGCGGAAATGGAAACGCGAGAGTAAAGACGGAAATTCGTGACGGACAATGGAATGATTGCTTAGCAGAAAACTTTCTAAAATAACCACGGCTCTCTATCTGCCAGTCTAAGTGAATTGAGTTGACAGGTCATGTCTGCAATGTAAGATACACATAATACTGTGATGAAGGACCAGTAAAGCATTTAAAAGGTCTGCCATAGGGTTGTGGTTCCAAATGTAATGCCTGTCATTGTGCCCTTTCTTTGTTTTTGACAGGATTTCTTTAAAAATGTATTCAGTTTTTACGTGTGTCTATATAGAGATGTTGATAATCTATAATAAGAAAAATGAGTGTGTTGAAAATAATCTTTCTAAAGTGAATATTGAGATGGAGAGAGAGCAGCTACAAAATAATTAAGCTTAAAATGAAAAGTAGCATGATAGCATTAGAACCGTAAACCGCCTAGCTGTGAAAGAAATGACGGCCATTAAGAATACACGAGCTGATCCAATGTAATTGAGACGATTATATTGTATCAGAGCAATCAATACAACTGAGAGTGAAAACAAGAGATGCAGCTCGTCTAACATGCCTTTCGTCTTTGCTCTCTCTGATTATCTACATTTCCTATTGACCTCTCTACGTCTGTCTCTTTGAAAATGGAGTTAAAAACCTCTTCATACCAAACGTCCATTTCAGCGTTTGGTCATCTACTTATGCGCAGGAAGCCCTGGGAATTGCTTAAAAGCTGTAATTGCTTTATTAGCAAATGGGACTCGAGTGAAAGCCATCCACTGCGCTGAGTCCTCGAGCAAAATGAATTAAATACAAGTTATTATTGTATATGGAAAAAAACTGCTTGAGAGATGGGGGAATAGAGAGAAAGAAGACAGAGAGGAAAGAAAGACAAATGACAGGTCTTTCTATATTAATAGGGTTAATACATTCATGCAGAGTGCCTCAGTAAAGTGTTATGAGAATGAATGAGCGTACACATTTATTAAATGGGATGTGGGAAAGAAACGCTAGGCTTAAAGAGGCTCATCAAGTTGATCTGCACTCTAACCCTGAGACATTAAAAGCTTTTTGTGGTTTTTCTATTAAAATGCTGAAAACTCCCAGGCTCCTTGAAGTCTCTTTCAGCCTTTTTCAACAGGAAACTGATAATCTTGTTGAGAGTTCAACAATCTAAACACTGATAAAGTGTACTATATTTCCTGTGTTTGGCAAGAAAGCACCATGACGAAAGAAAAGGCTCCTGATAACATCTATTGCCTGTAAGACTGTAAATATGGTGCATTTGTGTCCATGTGTACTATACAAGCCTTTTATTGAATTTGGCTTTTAATATCTTATATTAGTAGATTTTGCATAAATAGCTAAAAATGTTTCTCTTTTTTTTTAACTGCACGCATCACATTGTATTTAGAACTAATTTAAGAGACCAAACAAAGTATGCTACATTTTAAACAATATATACATTTTTCATGGTTGTTGGTAACACATTTAACAAAATTGCATCCATCTTTGTCAGGACTATCGGTTGGTTACAAATGACATGTTATATGTGGTGTAAGATTAGTTTAGTGTAATGCAAAGACTTTGCGACTGTACGTCACTTACTTTAGGTGCTCTATACAGATTTTAAAGTCAACATATTATGCTCTTTTTCCGGTTCATATTTCTATTTTGTGACAAGTTTGCATGCATTCATGTTCAAAAAGTGTTTTATTTTCCTCATACGTGTCAGCAACACATCTGTCTGACACTAGAGCCCAGTCTGCTCTGATTGGTTAGTTAGCTGGCTCTGTTGTGATTAGTAAAACGCTTAAATAAGCAAATGGTCCGCCCCTTAGCCTATATCACGTACAATGTGTTGGTGCACTAGTGTTACATAGAGATGTTGTTATGTCACCAAAGTATGTAAAGGAGTCCAATCGAGGCGTTCAGGTGGGGGGGGGGGGGGGGGTGTGGGAGAGAAACTCCCTCTGGAGGGACCTTTGGGATTTTAGCCTTTGCAGACCATTTACATGCACACAAATGGATATAACACATTACAGGAAAGGAAAAACACCAAAAAGCATAGTAGGGCTCTTCAATGTGAAATTCTACCTCTTTGTGTTTTATGTTAATTACGTTAATTTAAACATATTGCTTTGTGTGACTTTTAACTGGATGTTTAATTCAACTTTTAACATCAACGTTCACACTGTGAGCAGATGGAAATGTTAATGTTGAAAAGCATGAAAGAGCACTTAGTATTCTCTCTCTGCATCATGAATTTGCCATCAAAGCTAACTTTACCTTTAGTCAACGTTACATCATCCCCTCAGAGGAGGAAGAAATTATTGAAGACGCGCAATTGTGTCTTCCATATTCTTTTCATTTTTGGTTTCATCGCTCTGTTTCTCAGCGAGATGAAAGAGAGGAGAAAGAGAATGTCATCGCTGGGTGAACTTCTGACACTGAACAGTTCAAACTAAAACGCTTAGCAAAAGAGAAGTGCATTCTCTCTGAATCAAGGTCTTTGTCATAGGTAATATATGTTGATATGAGTGTTTGTCTCTTTCTGTCTTTAAACCTGTGAGCTAACAGGATTTCAGTAACACAATTTGGTTGGTTGAACATTTAATTCTAGTCCCTCCATTTGACAACAAAGACTCTTTGGCATCTTGTATTTGGAGAGCAAATGAGAAGGAGGATTATACAGTAAGTCAAATGTTGTTCTTTTTTTTTAGCTACGTATGAGGTTGTGCTCTTTCTAAGCCTCCCCGTCAAAGCGGGGGATGAAACAGGAAGGAAGTGTGTTCTTTTATTGAGAGCTTGTCTACAGTGGGACTTCAAAGTCTTTTGGCTGAATGCCTTTATTTGAAAGGGCTCCCCGAGGAAAGCAGCCACCTGGCTTGGTACAGCGATGCCAGGCAAATCACAGCAGCAGGGGGGTTTTGAGTACTTTGCAGCATCAAAAAATAAGCGGCATGGATTGGAATTGTCATGGCAACAGGGCTGGGTTAGCATTTGAAGTGGAAAGAAGGGAGCGGAAGAAGAAAGACGAGAGAGAGAGAGTCAGTCTCTTTGTGTGACTCATAACACAGTCCTCACAAATCTGAAATGTCAGCTCACTACAAGTGTAGGTGTTTAAATGTCTAACCCATATATTCTCTACTGTAATCGATTTAGCGTAATTAAAACTTACAGCGCAAATCAATACCTGAGCGATCTAACTCATCCCTTCTGACCTGTGATGGTAGCACTTTGTCTTGCTCAGAGAAACCGTTATCAGAGATCTATAAATTACCGTCACCAACTGTAATTTCTCATTTCTGCCCCCCCCCTCCCCCCATCCAAATGTCAGGTCATCCCATTGCAACATAGAAACTGTGGTTCTCCACTGATCTACTTTATTGACTGACCATAGCAGCCAATGTCCAGCCAACATCTCATTAGGAAACACTCACGAAAAAGTCAAACTCAACGTAAAATAGAAGAAATAAAAGATTGATCTACAAATATTCATATTCTGTACATACTGTAAAGTCCACTGAGAATTGTTTTCAAATTTGTGATAATGGGCTTTATAAATAAAATGTGATTGATTGAAATAACAGTTATCACGCAGTAAATCTGAAACCTTATATATCGCTATATTATATTCACCTCGATAAATGAGATAAAAGGCCTTCAACGTTTCAAATTGTTCCGTCTGATTATTGCTGTAACTCAATTCAACAGTGCGACTCACTTTACATATTATAACTCCTAAATTGTTTGCAGTTGGTGCAATCGTGTCATGGGGAAGTCAAAATATCCTCCATGTTGAGAAATGTAAATCAAGGACGGAGGTATTTAATGGTCGTAGTGGTTTGTATTAAGGCCTTTCGACCCAAGCACTTTTTGCTGTTCGATTAATTTGCATGTTGATTTTGTTTTTCATACTTTAGTTTTTGTCATGAATACTTTTACACAAAATGTTACGTTACACGGCAAAAAGTGACATTATTGGTTGATTTTTTTTATGGCCGTTTGAAACGCAATAAAGTCATACAAAAATAAAGTTTTGCAGAACGGCCGTCATGTCAAAGCGCACGCCACAGTAGTGTAGCTAAGGTTTTGTTGTGCCTATACTAACGAAGACTATAAAACAACAACACGTTTTTGGACAAGTCTGCAATCTTTATTGCTCCTTTGCAGCGCACCTGTTTGTACCATTCACATTAAGCGCTTTTTGATAAATAATGTTTTTATTCATCTCAAAACAGTAGCTATGTGTTGTTATTTAGCACGACTAAAGGCTTTTGCATGGTAAAATCAGTAAAACAAAAATGTAATTGTCCCCTTTTAAACCCAAGACATATACACCGTATTACTACTGTTAGGGATTAATTTTGTCTTACTCCTAGGAGTCTAACCTTTTCTGTGTGTTGACGTTTACGACTGAGTCTGTTATCTGTCTTAAGGAATGGGAAGTCTCAGCTATTGTTGACATTACCAGTTTTATGGCCTGACCTATCGGTCACAGAGGGTTTTAGGACTGTGAGAACGCTGGCTTCTAAGCACCACAGACAAGTGATTCAGTATTTACAGATGTTGGCGATATCTCCAGTGTTCCAGGTGTTTACGCACCATCCCCCAATATGTGGATTAACTCTCTGTAAACTAGTTAAAAGCTCTATCTAGAGAGAGGCTGGGGAGATTTGACATGGCAACCCACCAGTGCAGTCAGAATCTCTGGCTGCTGTGACTTGTGACGTGAATTCTCCGGCCGATACTTGTAATAAACACCAGTGTTTGACATCAAAGCTCCAACTCTCCTCGTGTCTCTCTGAGTCCTGACTCTCCATTGCTGCAGAAGTTTCCCTTACAACTACCACAGAAATTAACTTCAATCGCTAAGAGGGATCTCAATTAAGCTCAATTAAAGCTGGGGGAAAGTTATCCACACCTGTTTTGAAAAAGTGTTGCACATTTACGTCGTTTGCAGGTGAGCATTTTCTGGTCTGTGCGTATTAAGGACTTAACGCCGACACTGGGTTTTTTTTACACTCGTGTGCACTTCATAGATAGCCTTTACTGGTCATGCTTGATGGCACTGCCAACCCGGTGCAGAGGATACAAAAAAAACAAGCTTCAACAAGCTGACACTGACTGATTCAGCTGTGTTGTGATGCAGAACTCGACCAACAGCTCAGCTCTGTTGCAGACATGCAAATATCTAACTGACAGCTACAACAGCAGCCTGGCCTCCGCTGCACATTTAAATCTATTCAAATCATGGCGATGACAGAATGACAAGTCCAAAGTCCAGAAGTCACTGCCTGGGGGCCTATGAGCTACAGAGGGTTGCATCTGACATATTATGGTAAAGCCTTAAAGAGCCTGTGACACGAGTTTCCCCCATCATCCAAACCCATACATTTGAGTAAATATTGTCCCCTTGAAAACCGTTACTGAACTGATTTTGGATATTTGTACTTTGATAACCATTAATCTGCCCTTCAATGTTGACCATTTTCTGGATCTTCTCGGGGATTCTTCAAGTCCCGCCAAATTATGTGTGACGTCATTGCGGGCACAGCGCTCCAGCTGCACCGTTCAGGATCCCAGCATCTGCATGTAAACGCACGATGGTGCACACAGCAGCAAGCTCAGACAGCGATGACAGTTTAATTTTGAACGTGTCTGAGAGCTCATATGAGGCTGAAGGATCGGTTTATGTTGTATCTGTTAGAAGTTTATTAGGTGCGTCAATATGGGCGATCATACGGTCATGTAGCCAGTGGTGGAATGGGACTAAAAATCATCCCGGGACTCTCGACCGGCCCACTTCGGTACCGCTAGTAAATTGTCAACGGGGGGAGTGGGGGATGTCAGGGGCGGCGGGTGCTGTAGATAGTAAATGTAAATATTTGTGTCACTGCATCCTGGTAAAATACAAATATAATGCAATGTCTGTGTCTTTGACATTAGCGCTGCTATCCTGTGCCCTGTACTACGAAGCCTTTTCAACATACCCTGGATATGTTTGAGTAACAAACTAACTAACAACAACAAACTAACAAACGAGATCTCGCGAAGCGGTCCTACGACGCTGGTTATCAACTCGGTAAATCAAGCCAGGGTTTCTCTCACCAGCTGAGAGCGCGTTCACGTCTAACACACGAGTGGATCTGACTTTAATTACATTTGACTCGAGTGTTTCGTCAACATAATGTGTTGCTTAAAATAATACTTCTGCATACAGTATGTGACACAGTAAGTGTTGCACGGCCAGATACGGCTGGAGAAGCTGACTCAGATAAGGAAATATATGATATATTATGATATTATATGATCGATGATCTGATTGATGATGTAATATGAATGATAAGTGCGACACGTCGGCGTCTTCTCTGCATACGGCAGTTTAAACTGTATTTCCTTTATCCTGTAATATGACTTGAGAGATTTAAACTCCGCACACTGAGTTGATCTCTTTTCTATAGACGCCGGAGGCGGGCAGCGTCAGGTAAAAAAAGTTATTTAGCCTTCCCAAACCTGAGCCTCACGCGCCGCCTATGGGGGATGTGACTTATCCGACCGGCCCACTTCGGTACCGGCCCATCGGAATTGGTCCCGATGGCCAGTCCGCCACTGCACCCAGCCCACGTAAACTGTCAACCCCCAGTTGACAGTTGACAGCCTCGCTGCGAGGAAACGGTGGACCTAGTGTCCCGATCGGAGTGGGAATAATAATAATAATAATCCGTGCATTTTATCCATTAATTTCCCCAACATTGTGGTGAAAAAACCACACGTTTAAATCCATGTTGGTGTACTACAACTACAAAAAGCATCGGTTTGTTTTCTCATCAGGAAATGCAGACCGGCACAAACAAACGATTTTTCTCACTATCATTTAATGTATCATATTGTAGCGATTCTGATAGGCTACTCAGGGTGTCACTTAGGCATCCCCCGTCTCTCTGCCAATCATAGAGCTGCATCGTGATGGTGGCTGAGGTGCGGGCCTGTGGTTGGTGGAGCGGACGGGGGAGGGTGGGGAGTTGTGACGTAGACAGTGCTATATATATGGGTATGTGTAGAAGTTAGTGTGAGTGTGAGTGGAGTGTGCGGTAGAACCCACGAAGTGTACTTGACCTGTTATCATCTGTCTTCAAATACTAGTTATTAAAGCCTAATAACTACAAGCCTGTCTCCGACTCATCTTGGGAACGTTACATTGGTGTCAGAAGTGAACTTTTCGAACAAGGGACGTCTATCCGGACGAGAGTCGTAACTGCGTCACGGAGCTAGCCGATAAGCTAGCGGGGATGGATAAGTTCAGCAAGATGGGAGTGAAGCAGGAACACAGTAGTGATGAAGAGGAAGATGGAGCATGCGGGTGGTCGAAGGACATGAGAGAGGAGTTCATGAGTGCACGGGAGGTGAGAGAGCGCCTGAGAGAGTCGGCGGTGAGGATGGCTAGAGACGCGGGAATGTCTCCGTCTTCTGCGGCAGTTCGCGCCATTGCCAAGCTGGAGGTAAGCAACAATGGCGGCGCCCATCAACCCGCAGCAGCCGCCGCCGGGTCAGTGAAAACACCCAAATTCTCGGGTAAGGCAGACTGGGAGGCTTTCCATGCCCAATTTGAACTGCTTGCTCATGCCGGGGGGTGGTCAGTAGAGACTAAAGCACTTCAGCTAGCTTTGTGCCTCACAGAAGAGGCTCTTTCATGTCTGCTACTACTTAGCCTTGAGGACCGACACAGCTATGAAGCGTTAGCGGGGGCTTTGAAGAGGCGGTTTGGACAGTGTTTCCTGCCAGAGCTGCTCCGGAACGAATTGAGTAACCGCTGTAGGAAGTCTGGAGAGACGCTGCGTGCGTTGGCTAACGACTTGGAGAGCCTGACGCGGCGGGCATATGCACACATGCCACCCGGAGTGCAGAGTGAGCTGGCACGTGATCAATTCATCAGGGCTCTCCTCCCTGCGGACTTGAGGGTTGGGGTTCAGCTGCAGCATCCACAGTCCTTGCAGGCGGCCTTGGAGATGGCTGTGGAGAGAGAGATTGTGTGGAGTGTAGCGGCGAGGAGCAACGGAAGGCCGGTACCACCGGCTGTGAGGAGCTGCAGAGTGGAGGAGAAGCCTGTATGGGTTACCGAAATGACTGAAAGTGTTAAAGTTTTATTAGAGGAGAAAATGAGGGAGATGGAAGCAGCTGTCAATGCAGAGAGGGAACTGCGGCAGCAACAGGAGGCTAGACTCAAAGCGGAGCTGGCCTCTCTTGAGCGAGATCTCCAGGAGAGTAAAGAGAAGGAGAGCCTTGTGGCCTCTCTGGAGAAGTGCCTCCAAGAGGGCAAAGAGAGAGAAAGGAGCCTGGTGGAGGAGGGTGCCAAGAGGGAGGCGCAGTTCAAAGAGCTGCTCAGGAGCCTGGAAGCCGAGAAGGACAACCTGGAGGAGCGTCTGACGAACCAGCTGTCCCAGCTCAATGGCAGCATCGCAGACTACCAGCAGGAGGCGGCGGACAACCGGGAGCACTTGGCCGAGCTGCAGCGGGAGGTGGAGCGGTTGGCGAGGGAGCGGGCCGAGTTGGAGGCTGAGGCGCAGAGCGAGAGCGACCGGGCCGCCAGGCTGGAGGAGGACATGAGGCAAGCACAGAGAGAGAGAGCAGAAGCAGAGTCTGGTAAGCAGGAGGAGCTGCTGAGGGAGAAGCAGCTGCAGAGGGACTGCATCAAGTACCAGGAGAGGATCAGCGAGATGGGTAGAGACGCTAAGGCGCTGCAGCAAGGTTACAACGAGCTCCAGAATAAGCTAGGACAATCCCAGCTGGAGACTTTGAAAACTCTAGAAGACCTGAAAAGGACAGAAGCAGAGTTGGATACCTGTAAACCTCAGCTGGATGAGTCCCAGAAGCAGGCAAGCGTAGCTATAGCGGAGAGGAGTATCATGGAGCAGAACGCCCAACACAGAGAGGCCTCGATGAAGGCAGAGGTGGAGCAGACCCTGGACTCTGTGAGGTTCAGACTCGGAGGCGAACTGAAGGAGATGGAGCTGAGACTGGACGAGGTGGACAGAAGCGGAACTATGACACCGGGACAAGAGGGCAGCATTTCCGGGCCGGGGAGCTGTTCTGGGTCTACAGCCCACAACGGAAGAAAGGCCGGTGCCCAAAACTGGACAGTCAGTGGGTTCGTCCCTGCAGAGTACTGGAGAGGGTGGGGGTAGTGTTTGTGCTGAGTTTGATTTGTTCCTCGTGGGCGAGGAACTTTGTAGTGGGGGGGTAGTGTAGCGATCCTGATAGGCTACTCAGGGTGTCACTTAGGCATCCCCCGTCTCTCTGCCAATCATAGAGCTGCACCGTGATGGTGGCTGAGGTGCGGGCCTGTGGTTGGTGGGGAGGGCGGGGAGTTGTGACGTAGACAGTGCTATATATATGGGTATGTGTAGAAGTTAGTGTGAGTGGAGTGTGCGGTAGAACCCACGAAGTGTACTTGACCTGTTATCATCTGTCTTCAAATACTAGTTATTAAAGCCTAATAACTACAAGCCTGTCTCCGACTCATCTTGGGAACGTTACAATATGTTCGCCGAATTGACATGAAAGCACTAATAAATGTAGTTTCATCCACTTGAGTTTACAACTACAAAAATAATCGATTTGTTTTTATATCACATCCTACGGGAGGAAATTCAGTAGCTCTCACTACCGATTTTTAATCCTAATGTAATCATCATCTTCACCACGATCATTTATGTTTATGTTCGCCGAATTGACATGAAAGCACTGACAAATATGAATATACTGTAGTCAACTTCATTAAAACGTTATTAACGTGCCTAAACTCAGTAATTCACCATTTCTACGCATGACAACACACTTTGTCCGTGTTTGGCTCTCTCGCCGCACAGTGAAGCGTTCCCGCATTGACGTCACTTCCGGCTTCCCCCAAAACTTCAAAATGAGTCGAAGGAATTTCCCTGCGATGTTCGAAATTATTGATATTTAACGGAACGGTATCGCTTTTTCTTTTTTAAACTGACGGTTCGAGATTACTAGTAGCCCAATATTTCATTGCACAACAGTTATTGGGATGCTGTCACAGGCTCTTTAACGTTTGACTCAGCCTATTCACTGCTTTGATTGATTGATTGATTGAAAAGTTTATTAACAGCTTGTATATTGGGTACAGTACAGTACAGCTCAAAACATACAATTGTTAAGGGGATGCAGACCAGGGTCCCCCATTTCCAATTCATCATATCATTTAAGACATATAAGACATATTTGACATACAGATGGCTTATTTACAATTTACATACAGGTGGTTTTTTTACATACAGATTGCTTGTTTACAATTTTCATTTTAGATTTCGTTCTAATACATCCTAACCGGACATTTAAGACATACCAAGTCTACAGATATACAGTTAGTAACAGAGTCTAAAATGCGAGTATATACATAGATGGGGGGGGGGGAGAAGCTGTCCATTGAACGACAGGTTGAGATTTGTACCATTATCGGGGCCAGTTTTGCAATGCTCTCCCCCGAAGGTGCTCTTTAAGAGAGGTTTTGAAGATAAGTATAGTTTTACTTTCCTTTACAGTTGTGGGAAGAGCGTTCCACCTTGATGTGGCATAATTGCAAAACGTGTATTCCCCCTTTTTTGTGCCAAATCTGGGTTTCACATAATTTGTGGAGCTCCCTCTGGTGTTATGATCATGGTATTCCTTGACCTTTGGGAAGAATTTTGACATGTACATGGGTACCATAGAGGTGTAGTGGATCTTGTAGACCAGTCCCATTGCAAGTAGCTGTACTCTGTCGTCTACTCTAAGCCATCCTAGGTTGTCAAAGTGGGCAGAGGTGAGGTGGGTTCTAGATGAAAGGTCAAGCAGTAGTCTGACCAGTTTATTTTGCGATGTTTGAAGTTTTATTTTTAGCGCCTTGGAGGTGCTATGGTACCATGACGTGCAAGCATAGTCATAGTACCCTTGAATGAGTGCTCCTGCCAGAGTTTTCAGGGTGTTTTTGTTTACCAGAGAGGAGATCCGGTATAGGAATCTAGTTCTTTCTTTGACTTGTTTTATTACATTGGATGCCATTTTGTCACAGGAGAGGTTTGAATAGATCCTAGGTATGTAATTTCCTTCTTTCTTGTGACAATAATGTCGCCCACTGCAACTGAGAAGTTGTCGGATTTGCTGAGATTATGTTTCGAACCGAAGAGAATGGACTCTGTTTTACCCAGGTGTAATGATAATTCATTATCGGCGAGCCAGGTGCAGATTCTGCCGAGCTCGGAGCTGAGGGTTTTTTGAACCTGCAATCTGCTCCTGTCAGAGACCAGCAGGGCTGAGTCGTCCGCGAACAGGAACAAGTTGCAGTCACATGCTGATGACATGTCATTTACATAAATTAGGAACAGTAACGGACCTAATATGCTTCCTTGTGGAACACCACAGCTCACTGGGAGGGGGGGGACAGAGTACCGTTTACCTCCACCATCTGTTCTCTCCCCTCCAGGTAGGATTGCATCCAGCTCACCGATAGTTTATCAAAACCAATTGCTTTTAGCTTGTCAATCAGAATGGGGTGATTGACAGTGTCGAAAGCCTTTTGTAGGTCCAGCATCACCATGCCGCAGTACTTGCCCTCGTCCACCTCTTGTTTGATGTGGTCGCTCAAACAAAGAAGGCATGTGTCAGTGGAGTGGGATGTTCTAAAGCCAGATTGAAATTCATAGATTAGTTTCTTTTCCGCGAGGTACTTTTCGACCTGTTCATATACTATTTTTTCCATGACTTTCGAGATGGAGGTAAGTATAGAAACAGGGCGGTAGTTGCCTGGGTCCAATTTGCTGCCCTTTTTGTGCAGGGGGGTTACTCTTGCAATTTGGAAGTCTTTGGGTACTTTTCCCTGTTTTATGGAGAGGTTAATTATGTGAGCTATGACTGGTGAGATGGCGGTTGCTGTGTCTCTGAGGAATTTGGAGGGGATATTGTCGTGGCCAGTGGCCTTGTTAGGTTGGAGAGCGCTCAGTTTAATGAGTACCTCTGCTGTTGTTACCCTTGCTAGACTGAAATCATCTTTGCGTACCCCTAGGTTTTTGTAGTAGGTCATGATGTGATCTACTCCAAAAAGCCCTGAGTGGGAGGGTAATTTATTTACAAGAGTTGTGGCTATGTTTGTGAAAAAAATGTTCAAGTACTTGGCCACATCCAGTTTGTCTGTGATGAGCCTGTTATCTGTCTTTATGTTTAAGTTAGAAAATCTCGTTTTGAGTTTTTTACTGCAGCCAAGCTGGTTATTGAGTAATTTCCAAAGTTCACGGGGTTTATTTTTGTTTTCCTCAGTTTTGACATTGATGAAATTCTTTTTGGCAGTTTTGATCATGGAGCTTACGTCATTTCTTAGTCTGTTTCTTTCAATTTTGAGTTCAGTCACGTGGGCCTGGAGTTCACTGCTCGTGCTTTTGGAAAGCATTGACTGACTTTTATGCCTGGGAGGAAAGGACTCCCAGTTGTCGAGGAGAGTTCTGCATCTTAGTGTATGGAATATATGAATATAATTTGATTTCTTGTTATCTGAAAGAGCAATCTTGAGGGCACTGGCAAAGAAAACCTTTTAATCAGCATTCAACAACCGTTTTTAATACAAAACACTGTCATAGAGAAAATAAAATTACTGGCGTGAAATGGGGTGGCTATACCCTTAGAGGACGGTTTCTTATTATTGCACCAAAACCAATAAATGAACCGGCAGGTAATAATTACGAGATAATCGGCACGTCCATGAGAGTAATGACAGAGTGCACTAAGAGAGGGAGAGACGCACAGAGGTAGACGGAGACAGAATAAAACAAAAACATAGAGTGAGAGTGAAGCAGACCTGACAGCTGACTGCAGTCTATTGAGCAGAGATAAAGTCAATTTACTGGCATCACTGTTAACCATACGTCTCAGTGCTCCACATCAAAATGTCATTAAGCTCTTTCTTTGGCTCCGGCAAGAAACCATCAAAAATGTTACGCTTGAAATACAAGTTTTTATGAAAGGCGAGTGGAACAAGGCAGCGTAATTATCCAAGGTTTCTCTTCCTTTATTCACACTTTCCTATGTGACTGTGTGCAACACCTCTGTCACACAAATCCTGAGCATCCAATGTCAAACTGCATTCTGTGTCAGATAAAATGAATCAGCATAATAGATATCACTTTGGAATAAGTGGCCCAGAAATAAGCCTGCATAAATGTTGTTATACCTGGACCCAGGCTATGTTGAGAAGCTTAAAGGGGCCTTTGGGATAGTTCCCTTTGCTGTAGTGTGATGTATAGATTTTAGTGCAAAAGTCTAAAATCCCCTCAAGACGGAGTTTCTCTCCAACGCACTCCCCCCTGCCTGAAATGCATCCATTGGACTCCTTTGTTAACTTTCGTAACATAGTGAGATCACTATGCAACCAACACTCATGCTTTAATGGCTAGTGCTCCAACAAAGTGGATACAAAAAAAACTCTTCTTTTCTCATATATTATAGACAAAAACTAAGAATTGATTAATGAGGAATAGGAATTGGCTGATTAATCTGTAACGAAAATAATTGTTGGTCCTTCATGTGTATTCCAATAAAAAAAAATGTTTCCCTTCCCCAATTTTTTAAAGAGTCCCTCTACAAATACACAAAGTGAGGGGCAAATGCACAATGATCTCTTCATTTTGTACCCAAGAATGGCAACATTAGCATAACATTGGAGGAAAATCTCCTAATTGCTATGTTATTAGAGTCATATTTTAAATAATGTTGTATAATTATGAAGCATAATGACTGTGCAAGCTGTTCATAATGGGTATACAAAAAATAAATTACAGTGTATGACAGTAGGTAATACCAACAGACAGCAGTAGCTTCTGGCTATTACAAGAACACAACAGGCTTATTCTTCATGGGCAATAATAACAGTGCTAGAAGAATACTACAATTACACCGGTGTCATCCTTTAAATATCAAACATTTGTAGGCGTTGGTTGCTATAGTGATAAGTACAGAGGGTGAACACATTGAGAGAAATGTCTTAGCATAGAATGAACCACATTAAAGCTAAATGTACCTTCTCCTAACTCAAAATACCTATTTATTGCAGGATATCATTACATTTAAAGGTATTATTGTTTTGTCCACCTCCCTCGGTTGAAGCTGTTATCCTTTGGTCGCTGCTCAACATCCCTTTCGAGCCATGTGGTTGGGTAATCTTATCACTTGAATCCAGGGTGGCTAAGCTGCCCAGTCAGAGCTGCTGCCAGCGCTAAGTCACCTCCGTTACTCTGGCCGACTCAGCAGAGGCGCTGGGATTCACACACTTAAAGTGTTGGCACTAACAGAGCCGTTAATCAGCCAAAAGAGCTCGAAACGGACAAAAAGCCCTCTTTCCGGATCTATGGCTCCAAGTTTTGTGAAAGCACTCAAGTCGTTCAGGAGAGGAAATGAACAGAACCATGTCTCTCTTCCTTCTCAGAGTGTCTGTGTGCTTGAGCATGTCCTTTTCTACCAGTAAACCAGCGCAGTGGAAAATAAGTCCTAATCGGAATTCTAAGAGAAAAACAAGACCAACTCAAGCGCAAATAAAGCCTTCCGAAGTCACCAAGGAATTGCCAATCCAAAAGAGTTGGCAACGCTTTTCTTCTTTTTTTAACACTTTTTGTTTTCTTCTTTTGACTCCCGGCTCTGACAAAGAGTTATTCACGCGTCAGCTTCAAGTACACATCAATACAATTCTACATTTGAGTTCTGCCCTGTTAAGCAGATCAACAGTTTACATTCCCTCGTTTCAGGGTGGTTGCTCTGAGCCAAAAGGCTGTTCTTGCCACCTAATAAAAAGTAGAAAATGGAAAAAGATTTGCCTTGTTTTACATTTCGTTATGAGGAGTATTTGCTGTTCCCAAATAACATGGCATGGAGTGGCTGTCATAATATTTAAGTACTGCAGTGGCAACAGTGACCATACCAATGAAGACACTATAAATAACATCTATAAAAGACTCAGTGCAGAGACATACAAGGCCGATTTCAATAACCCTGCCTTGGCCTTTTACTGATAGCCATTCAGGGCTGATTGTAAAGACTTACCCTCCCTGGGTGGCTGATATCTAGCGAGGTAATGGTACTGCCTGCACCTATCCGAGCAATCTGACCCTGTGTGGAAGAATGTTCCTCATTGACAGAGAACCTAGATGTCAAATTGAAGGGAGCCACACTGTGTGAGTGTGACCATCAGTATGAATTGGTACAGCAATTATTATTTTATAATTCACTTTTTTTATTGAAAGCTGGTTTGGAGACAAACAATTTAAATTGATTTTGGTACAGATGATGAATCTGCCAAAAATGGCAATCAGTAGTGATGTGTGTGTGATTGTTACAAGTCCAATTCTTCAATTTAGCAACATTAAAATGGTGTACCCTGGCCTTGCTGTTGTTGTGACAAGCATTTCACAACAACAGAGGGTGTCATATTGTCATACTGATATTTTGTACAAACTGTAAAGTCCACTGAGACAAATGTAACATTTGTGATATTGGGCTATATAAATAAACATTGATTGATTGATTGATTGATTTAGGAACAACGCTTTTTGGCAAAAACACTAGAGAAATCATTAATGGTTACTACATGGGGGGGAAGCAACAGGACATCAATGAACTGCATACAAAATGAAACATAGTCGCAGTGACTTCCACTGTAATTAGATCAGTTAAATAACAAGAAGAAAGTCTCAAATTATGTTTGAATAGATTATTCTTTTAAATATATCTGCAAGGTTTATCCTTGACAACGCCAATTTCTTTTTCCAAACTAAGTTTTATAGCTAAATCCTACATATTGAGTAGGTTAAGCCGGCTATATTTAATGATGGTATAGCAATTATATAGGTCAAATCTCGTAATGGCCAATGAAATAAAAATGCTAATCTGTGTCGCTGAAATGCTAATGCGGCATGAAAGTGACTTGTTAAGTTAATTAACTTATACCATACCACACATGACATAAAAGGCGTCACATAAGTCATTTTGTTCTTATCGTCTTCTTGTCCTTTTTCCTCTCTGTTTTTCCCGTCTCTGTCTCGGTTTCTCTCTATTGGTTGAGATGAAATAGAGCCACTGTGTGCCAGGCTATAACTTGGCAGAGATCACAATTCACTCTTGGTAGATTGGCTGCAGATTTATGCCTCGTCTCTCGCTGCCATAGTGCTGACGGAGGTGGAGGAGCAGCAGCCCCTGTAATCACAGAAAATTGCTGTGTTGGGGGAAACAGATGTGTGTATGACAGAGCGGCGATAAGAGGCGTGTGTGTGCGTATCAAGTGTGTGATGGTTTTAATATGAAACCAAAGCAGCCTTACTCATGCTCCAGATGAGGTCAATTCAGAAATGCCCCACACACACCAGCTGCCAAGTGTGTGTCTGGTGTTGGCTCAGGGTGGACTGTCTTTCAACTCTGAACATCATTCAATGCCACAGACGGAGTGAATGTCCAGTGAATGTCCTGAATATTGGCACACGGCGAAAACATAAATCTCCAGAGAGAGAGCGTTTAACCTTTTGTTAAAACCAGTCTGCTTAGGAGGACACACAATCGAACACACACACAAGGAAACGAAGATATCAGTTTCAAAGCGGCAACAGTCTTCAGAAATTGAGCGGAGGCCGAAAAGAGAATGTGACATTTCCAAGGTGTGCGCTGTCGCATGGCAACTAAACCAAAAGGCTGTTAATTTGAATGAGTCAGTCCGCCTCTCAGTGTTCATGGCTCCTCCCCTTGAAGCAGGCTCAACCAATGGGAGTACATTTTATTTGTAACCTTCCTAAGAAGCACCTGTTCCTTGTTGGACCCTACAGGAATGTTGTGAGTGTAGGTGCATGCACATGGGATTGTGTGTGGGTGAATGGGTGTATTAATGAGGCATGTTACTTCAAATACTTGAAACAATCAAATTAGATGGGTCGAAATACCTTTGACTGATCTCTGGTTACCATGGCGCTGTAACTGGTGTATGCAAAGTATTTATACATTGTGGATGAAAAAAGGGTGACTTAGGGCGCTGTCACAAGCTACAGTCTATTATTCTAGTTCAAATCAGACTGAAATGTATGCATTTGCTTTGTCTTTTTTTAATCTGGTTCAGTCTGTGGTATTCTGCAGACAACTAGTCAACTAGAAGTGATCTTCTGAGTCTTTAATCATCTTTTGCAGAAGAGGCACACAGCTTTCAGAGCAGGAGGTCTCTACAGCAGAGCGCAACTACTCAAACTGATTGGTCGCCTTTATAGAGTTTGGATGATCTATGCTCAGTCATGAGATAGTTGACCCATGTCAAAGGTCACTCCCTGAGTGGTCACGTGGCATCTTGTGACTTTTCATCTACAAAGAGGATGATATATCAATCTCATTGAGCCACTCTCTTTTGGCTTGGAGGGCTTTCAGAATATTATCATTATTATCATATTATAGCATTATGTAATTATGTTCTCTTTATAATCATCATTTGCAATACACGTTTCAGAGTGCACAAATGAAATTACCCCATATTAAATTTATTTGTTGATGCGCGTGTGCAACAGGACCGGAAACAGACTGGCATAAGCCTTTTGTATTGGTCTAAAATTGAGGATGGAAACTGTAAACATGGAATCAACAAGCTAAGAAAAACATTAACTTACATTGAACGGAACATTCAGACAGGATTCGTAAGGCAAACATTGGACTTCTTAAGAGGTTCAAGTCAGTTTTCTTGAAAATATTCCACGAAACACCTTCTCAAGTGGTCTTGTGCCGGTTCTTTTGTTCAGCACCAGAATACAATTGACCATCAGGGCTTGAAATGCACCAGAGTTCAATTAAAACTGATCAAGCGCTGGATTGTGTCAAGTAACTCAGAGGAATGCTGCTGACGATTTTCTGGCCTATTTCTGTCTAAATTCTGAGAAAATTCTTTGCGAGTAGAACAAACAATGATTCTTTCAAAATAGAGGCCGTAAAAATCTCTCACAGACAGTTTAACAAAAGCATACTCGCACATTTCAAAGTTACTGATGCAAATCTCTTGCGTAACACCGTGAGGTATTGTTATTGAAAGACTCTTCAAAGTATGTTAGTGTAGTTCCTTGTTCTAATGTGCCTGTGTTTTTATTGAATACGGGAAAGTACCTTTCCTCAGGGTTGTTGTTTATTGCTAAAGGAAATGTTTAAACTATTTAATTGTACCGAACTTTTGCTGAGTCACAGTTCTAATGCATAAAATGAAGTAACTTTCCTCCAATATTTATGCCACTGTGGTTAATGTATTTCTAATGATGGATGGGAATGTTTTGACAAGCGATCGCAGCATGGTATTCATTTACTCTGAGTTTACACATGTTTCTGCTGTTACTGATGTTGTCATGGTCACTGTCATTATTATTGAAGATATTCTGACTGTCAGCGCTCTCCTCGCGATGCTGCTGTTGTCAAATTATTTGTATTATTTCTCTGTGTGTGTGTGTGTGTGTGTGTGTGTGTGTGTGTGTGTGTGTGTGTGTGTGTGTGTGTGAGACAGAAAGCAAAAGCATGGAGAAACATAAAAAGACGGCCAAATGGACTCTGAACCAAACACATACAAACAAGGCAGAGTAATGACTGCAGGAGTTTACATAGCAAAGCCCTGTTTAAAAAAACACTGGTGTGCAGAAATGAAGCGCACCTCACATGGGATATCACACAGTTTGCACCTGTTACAGCGGAGGGAAGGAAGAGATTCTGCAATACCCTTTGTACTGTATCAGACGATATTAACTATTCAACAAGAGCATTATTGTTCAAGTTCCTGTTCTGGCAAGCGTCCACAAGTGGAGGGAGGGAAGTGCAAAATCAAATTAATATCAGAATCCAGGGTGTCTCATACCGTCTCGCAGGCTGCACTGACAGTATCAATAATGAATCAATAAAAGTATCTTATCTCAGTTCTGAGAAGTCTTCCGCATAGAAATACTAGTTTGAAGTTGAAGCCGTACTGTCAGTCTGACTTACTGTGACTGCAACAAAGGCATCGAGATGAAACTCAAGAAATTCTCGAGTCTTGAGTCATCAAGTAAAAGTCTGGCCAGGAGGAAAAGGCAAAGAACATCAGGTCTAAACAGATTTGATGTTGAGTCTTCACTGCCGTCAACACTACATTTTGTCTATATGACCTTAAAACATGGCTGAAATCCACCGCTGGATCAGGAGTTGACAGCAGAACACATGACTGGACGAAAGAGACAAACTCGGGGATTAGCATGTCCTTCTCTGACCCTTCCCCTTTTTCTGTCTCAGGCAAATACGCCAACATACTGTATACATAGCCACTGATTTGTAAGTCACCAGTAATTCTCTATTATAAATCTAATGTCCTTGAGAAAATTGCAACGTCAAACTTGTTTTACTGTTTACCACCCGACAACGACAGGCGGCTAACTTTAGAGACATTGCCAATTCTTATTCATACTAGCAGCGTAGCTCTTAACTAATGTTAGCTTGAGTCACAGTTAGCATCAGCCTACTGTTATGTGGAGCCTTAAATTACAAACACAGTTGTCTGTCTGTTTTGAATGTCGCTGTTAGCCACAGCATGGTCTCTATATTTGAATGTGATAGTCTGATATAACATTTCTGTCTGTCTGCAGCTCTCCGTCCTGCTCCCATTAATGTGACTCTACCTTTATTCAGAAAATGAAAAGTTGGTTTAATGTCCTCTTTTTACCATCATTTTTAATCTTTGGGCTTGGGGAGGATATTAAGGGGAGGGTATTAAGTTAAAACGTCATTGGTATTAAAGTCAAGGATGAGCCGCAATTCCATTTCCATTTTGTCAAGTCAAATATATTCATACTCATGACTGACTGGAGTGCAAATCATAAGACTCAAGCCCCCCAGGCTCACACAAACAATTCATAGGCTCAGTATTTTTGAAAGCATGATCATATGTTTGTTAAATAACATAAACTTCCTAACGATGAGTCCAGACCTTGAGCAAATAGTAACACTGAAAATACAGTAAATAGAGAAAATTGTTCCCATCATTGACAATGTGTGTTTGAAAGTGAGCGCAGTAGGCACACTGAGCACAGTTCTGCTGTGCTTCTGAAGAATCTGAGGAATGCTTTTACTCTGCAGGCCATCAGGATGAGTCTCCAACAAACACACACATAACAACTGGACACAGCGTCGCAGCCTGTTTAAATTGGTCTGCTGAGCAGATGTGCAGTACCATTTGGAATAAAGGTGAGCCAAAAGACATCTTCGTAAACACATCGAGACAGTTTTGTGTCGACTATGGCACTGAGGAATATCGTGGGTGCCTGTTTCTATGCCCTAATACAGTTTTGTCTTTGCGGTGCTTGGTATCAATTTGAGTTATTACACAGCTGGGAGCCAGAACAGACACCAACACATGTAAACACACACAGGAAAGCCTCATCGGTCAAAACTCTGTCCGTATGTCTCTTTCTTCCCAGACAGGGAAGGCTTTCATCATTGATTGTTTAGTATATAGACATCCCCTCTTTTTCCACATACAGTGAGTTCATTTACAGTAGGTTACCAAAATGATTGGATCCTCTCTCTGCGAGCAGTATAATCATATATGAGGTGTGTGTGTGTGTGTGTGTGTGTGTGTGTGTGTGTGTGTGTGTGTGTGTGTGTGTGTGTGTGTGTGTGTGTGTGTGTGTGTGTGTGTGTGTGTGTGTGTGTGTGTGTGTGTGTGTGTGTGTGTGTGTGTGTGTGTGTGTGTGTGTGTGTGTGTGTGTGTGTGTGTGTGTGTGTGTGTGTGTGTGTGTGTGTGTGTGTGTGTGTGTGTGTGTGTGTGCAGGGGTAAAGTCTTGGTCAGCACTCCTGTCTGTGCTCTGCCATGGCTGCAGTGATATACTCCTTATCTTGCTAAACATAAAATCAATGGCAGCTATTAATTAGTCTACCTCTAACTGCCTTTGCTGATACAGTAATACACACAAATAGAACAGGGACACATTTATGTCAAGCTGTTTAGAGGGGGGGTGGATTTTAAAGAATTGAGGTTCTAGACAGGCAGACTTTTGAAGCACAAGCTAAAATATGACCAAACTAGATTAGAGTTATGTACACACTGTCAAGGTTAAACTATAGTTGTATGTTTGGCAAGGTTACCACGGCTGATAGTGTGTGGTATCACAACCCAGTCCCTTGATATTATAAAAGTATTTACCATAAATGGGGAGGAGGAAACAAACAATGCACTATGGAATATTCTCACAGGTGTCAAGTTTAGCACCGCAGGTGCAGCAGTTCAGATTTCTGTCCTTTTTTCCACCTCTGCTCTTTAACTGGCTTAACCTCCCTCCCTGGTGGGCTTACAACAATATGAATAAAAGATGGGTCAGTGTCAGCAAGCACGTATTCAAATATGACTACCAATGACAGGTAGAGTTGCATTTGTCTCTGAACTTAAATACATCAAACTTCTCAGAGCTTTTCCAATCCTAGGTGTATTATGACAATGTTTGCATTGGCTATACATGATAGAGTTGGACAGTTAAAAGTAACTGCCTGTGAAGAAATGAAGAAAGTTCTTCCCCAGCTCGTCAAGCATGAAGCACTGTGACATTCCATAGCAACACTTAAACACTACATGAATCAACTCAGCTGATCCACATTGAGAGGCAAGACAATGTTGTGTTACTTTGATAAACTAAATGTTTTCTTTTTTTGTATTATTCTGGTTATGCCTGCAGATGCACCCTCAATTGACTCTATCTCCTGCTGACACCTGCTTAGATTCATGCCAAACAAATGAGAAGAGTAGGCCGGGTTTTTTTTCCTTCTACTTTCACTTCTGTCAACTAAAAAACTGGTATTTTGGGGATTTCCCCTTGCCAATCATTACGTAGATAGACACCATGCTTTTTATAGCTGAATTAATTCTGGGCTTTACTTCCTTTCCAGACGAACAATGGCACTATGAAAAATCAAAAGGTTCCTCATTCATTTCAATGAGATCACTGAAATGGCACAAGGGGATGAATACCTTATATCAGGTGCTTCAAAGAATTGGGCTTATTTGGCATACAACATAAACAAATGAGAAGGAAGAAAACAGTTATTGCCTTGATTATAACTCTAAATTAGTCTGGATTTAGAGACATACTGTGGTGTGGTGTTTTTTTTGGCTTAAGCTTTACATTTGTGTACCCAGTTTTGACTTGTTATCTTTCATCTGAATGCTTTCTAAGACTTAAAAGGCCAGGAGAGCAAAAAGAGTTTCAGGTGAGCTTTACAGGGAAAGTTTTAAAGCTATGTGGGGCAAAAAGAAAAGTTTTGTATGCAATGCATGACTCACGTTGTTCTGGTCGGTCCAATACAAGAAGTAACCTTTGGGGTCGACTGTGAGAGTCACGGGGGTCACGGTGGTGGAATCCTGGAAGAAAACAAAGAAAAAGACATCTGGAGTCAATGTGTGTGTCTGCTTATGCCTGTCAGAGTCTGTGTTTTTGCATGTGTGTGTGTGTGTGTGTGTGTGTGTGTGTGTGTGTGTGTGTGTGTGTGTGTGTGTTTTTTGATATGCCCATATTTGTGAACTGCAGGTTCATTTGACAGCAGATTTTTCAATGTCTCCCTTCTCGTAACAGACAAATGCTTTCCCACAGTTGCCACATGCAGACAGCTTCAAGTCTCACACACACACATAAACACACAATTTGACCCTGAGGCATACATGGCAACACCAGATATTATTGGATGCTTCTATAAAAAGAAAGAGCCTTAGCTTTTTTTTTAACTGTGTTCACACTGGCTGTTGTTCAGCACAACAGAAGCATATTGTCCTCCTCAATCAGCCATGGCAGCTAGATCACAGAGATGGAAACGGCATTTGCTGCACAGAGCAAGAAAATCTTCAAAGTGTCTTCATGAGGCTTCTAATGATGTCCCTAACACAGCGTTGGGAGACATGGCTAATGATCTGCATCTGTTACATGCTTGTCATATTTCAGTGCGACCCTATGTGACTCGCAGTGTTGAATATCATGAAAGGGTTGAGCTAGCAGACAGCAGAGGAGTCTGTGTTGAGGTGTTGCCAACTAGTAGTTCTCTAAAATCATTTCATACAGTCTGAATGAGACAATCACAGTTAATGGAACCCGGCACACCTGCTCCATGATGGGCCCAAACTGAAAGCCAGCCCTTTATGAACCCTTGGAAGAAATTGAAAAAGAGAGAAAAAAAGGGAATAGTAAACAGGGGACTTGTTCAAGGCTGAAAATAGTGAGCTGCCGCATCAGAGACTTTTGTGACAGTGACGTTTGCTATGGCAACCCATCATTCCTGTGAAATCTATTAGCGACTCAAGAGGAATCGTTTAGGCTCCGTTCACATGATTGCACAATCTTTGCAGGCTTGATTGAACGACAAAAGATGCAGCTCATACCGCCGAGCGCATGCAGCATACTCGCACACAGGACTTACGGCCGGAGGGCAGGAAAAAAGCTGCATGTTCGCACTTCTTTGATATAGCATCTCATTCTAACTGCAGCCCCATATCTCTGATCTCCACTCGAGATACAATCCGTAATCCAATTCCTTCAACAAAGATTTTTCCCATCCACCATGTAGACATCTCTTTCCAAGAGAACACTTTACAAAACAATGAGTTGGATTACTAATGTTACAGTCAGTTGGCAAATGATTTCCATTAAGTGAAGAATTCTCTCAGTGGGGTGGATGTGGCGACTGATGGATTGTCCGTGCTGTCGAAGAGAAGGAACAGAAGTAACGAGAGAACCGGGAATCTGCCTAATGATGTGAGACAAGTCATTTTCACCAGCTTCTTTCTTAATTGTCCTGGCTCTCCATGGCCACCACCACAAACACATTAAGCCATTAAGGACTCTTAGCAAAGATCTTCTCATGGGTCTGCGCAGTTACGAAAAACACATGTACTTATAGCATTGTGGATTACAGCCGGGAAGTGATTTGCTTAGATCACTACCTCCAGAGTGGTGCTGCTCGCGCTTTTTATTGTCATTCGACTATTCAGAGGATTTGTCATTAATGGGAAGACATTCGGCGGCAAAGGCTCTGCTTTTTGCTGAATTAAGATGAGATTAGTGGCTGAGTTGCGAAAGTGCAAACACCCTGAGGGAACCGATCCTAGGCAGGAGACGCTGAATATGTATTAAGTGAAGGCTTTGTACCATTAGCTATCACCTGAGGGGGTGTGTTAGAGAGGAGCACATTTCTGTTTTGAATGCTAATGTTATATTCTATACTTTAAAAGGGAATCATTCTCCCATGTGGAGCCCAATAACATCTTATTCAATACGCACCAGACCAAAAATTGCCTGAAACTGATCTTACTTACAATCTCTGTTTACATGAAGCCAGCATCATATGCGCAGTCTCTCTCAGTTGTCTTTAAGATGCAGGGACTGTAAAATCAATCTCAATTTTATCAAAATGTGAACTAGTGAAACAAATGTTAACTAAACGTAATTCACAATTAAAGGTGGGGTAGGTCATTTTGGAGAAACCAGCTAGAATTTGAAAAAATCTGCCACTTCCTCACAGAGCCCCTCCTCCAACACACACAAATGCGCACATGACCAATGAGGGCACGAGATAAGTGTGTGCACAGATGGAAGGCTGACAGGCAGGTAGGCCATCCAGTTATTTTAGCCGGGGCCGGCAAAAATGATTGGTCGTGTTTTTTACAGTACTACGGCTTTCACAGATGAAATTTCTGTATGGATTTTTTGTCAAAGCATTTAAGATATTCATTGCTATCGGGATGTTAAGAGCATTCCATGGAATATAACAACAAGTGTATCTCGAGCCAGTTTCTCAAACTTACCTACCCCACCTTTAAGCCAATATTTGGGTAATGCAAAAATACTGTAGGCTAAGTATGAAGCATTATTCAAATGTAAGTACTGGGGAGCTGCATTTCAAAATATTTTTTAAATAAGTTTTGAATGACGATTCAAAAATCATTCCCTCTAATATCTCAAATCATAATCGCAATATCAGTCAAATTATCTCAATTAGTTTTTTTCTCCAGGTTGTTGAACCCTATTGGGTGCCTGTCTATTTTATACTTTATATAAAAACAGCCCCTTGACAACTATTGCTGCTGGATGTGCCATTTGAATGACAACCCTGGCAGTGTTTTTAAACCACCAGAAGGCATTTCCCCAGCAGCAACCAGCTGTCTGCAAGTGGCAGCAACAGAAATACGAGGTGTGTATGTGCACACATACACATGCACATCCCTGTGTGAGGGAGGCTTGGAGAGGTCTGGGACTTTGAGTATCGCACAAACTTTGTGGTTGTCTGATTGCTCTACTATTCTTTTTCAACAGTCATCGACCAGGCAGTTGGTGTGCTTAAGTGTGCAGCTTCTGTTGTTTGATACTGTACAGTATGCCATCCCTACACTGTAAACAAAACTTAACACACTATCTGCCTCCACAGAATGTTCAGCAGCGAGACTGTAAACAAATCCCTTCTGCTTATCTACATTAAAATGTTGGAATAGCTTGTACAATTTTCTGTAGAGAGTGGGAGCCCGACATTCAACGCCAGGATAAGAAAATTATTTTATTCAATCCTTTTTCCCTGACAATGTATTATAACTTTATCTCTCTTGGGCTACCTCCGTACTCTTCTGTGATTCTTTCCATGGAATGATACGTAGAGGAAAGAGGAAGGAAGGAGAGCATGGGAAATGGACCAGGGAGACTATCTGTGCATACGTCTGTGTTCCAGGGTGTGTGTTTTCACAGGAAAGGCCTGGTGGGCATTTGGTTCTGGAGATAGGCCCACATACAAGCGACAACACAAACACGGCTGTTAGGAGAAACCGACTCGCACCTCACACACACTGCTCTCTCACAAGAACTGAACGGGTGAGTGCTCATTAGTAATTTACACGTTAAGGAAAAAGTCCAGTTATCTTATCTGTGTGCAAGATTGATGATTGACAGAGCATTACGTTCGAAACAGTGCATAATGTCCTTTCTGTACTGGACACATTCACACTCTTATAACACTAACTAAGGCCATCTGTGCTGTGCTCGAATCACCTGAGATCAGTGAATATGATTATGTCACTGTTAGGATTATCTCATAAAGTCATATTTCAAAATGTCCCACAAGTGCACAGTTTATCACCAACCAACTGAATGCCAATGCTTATCTACATTTGATTTTTAATGCGGCTCAATTATTATTTTATTACTACTTTTACACAAGACAATACCTGTATAGTTAACTGACTGAGATGGAAAAAAGCAACCTGTTTCATAGAATGAAAGTAATCATGACTGTAATCATATTCAAATGCTCACACAGTAAAGATGCAGTTCGGTTTGGAGAAACCAGAGGAATGCGTGCAGCTATTCAAATTAGATGGGCTGCGCGAAACACATAACAGAAAGTGTCTTTCACAATACAGAAAGCTATTATAGTGACAGCATACAAGGTGGGAAATAACATACATAACATGTAATTGCAGTGGCTATAGGGTAGTTCTCTACAGGGGATTATTATTGTTGTTTGTGGAAGGTGCATTGCGCTAAAACAGGCAGTTAGAAGGCTACTCTTGTTTTTTCTCCAGCCACTCAACAGAAGCGTGCAATCAATTTTAATCAAGGTCATTTCACTACAGCTAAACAGACAGCAGTCCGGACAAATGACAGCAACAAACAAAACACGACCGTAATTCAACTCTTGGGTACGCTGCGATCCGCGCACTAATGAATTGTAGTTAATTGATAAAAACGTTTCCTACGAAGGGGGAGAGGCGAGCAATATTTCATTTAATGAGCAGGGCACACATTCTCACACAGCATCACTGTCATACGCGCGCCCACTCACACGCACGTACACACACAAATTGGGAAATGTAAACAAAGCGCGTGTCACTCAGCATATCTGCTAAATGTCTTTATAACCTGCAAGCCACATACGTTGCGTTGTTAGACATGCAAAGCTGTTGCATGAGTATCCTATAGATTGTGTAATACATCCCAGTGGCACATGCATGCAAATAAAGCGTGCAGTAAACATCTAGTGGAGAAAAAAAATGAACTGCCGGTGTGTCGACATTACTTACATCATCCCATTTCATAAATTTGGTGCCCCTTCTTAGGCTCTCGGGCACGGACACTGGCTTGAGCTGCAGCGCGTGGACTCCAGGCTGTGCCCCTGCCATTGACTCATCTACTCTTCTCGACGCACGGCAAGGGTTAGAAATGTGTCACTTCACTCTCTTCTACTTCTTATCTCTCTTCCTCTCCTTGTGTAATCTGCTTAAAAGCAGGCTGACGGAAGCCCACTATTCTGCCAGTATGTCATGCCCGCATTAACGGCGGCGGTGGCGCGTCTCGGCTTTGGAGAGCTGTGGAGGCGGACGCAGGCGCAGCGGACCGGGAGCCACTAACTGACTGACTGAGTGACATGCAGCTAAAGCATAGAGGAGAAGAGAGAGAGGGAGAAGGAGGGAGAAGGAGGGGGGATCTGAATGAGTTACGAGTATGGGTCTGAATCGTGCAAGTTGATGCAGGGGACAGGATCGATACGCGAAGTGATCTAGCGCCGCCGTGCGTCCAAGGCAACATGATGGGACGAAGTTAGCTTACTAAAACAGATGAGAAGCTACGAGTCTGGAATACGAGTGAAAATATACTCAAAGCAGGTGCACGTGTAGTGGCGTTTGGATATTGTTAGTTTTGGAATATTATTTCTTCATTATGTCAAATTGCACGGTACTTTTTTCCTTGGAAGATAGAACATTTTGCTTTTGGATGCTGTAAGTGAACAAAACAATGATACCCTTATGTCAATTATGATAAACACTGATGATTAGAATGAGAATTAATGAATACTTATCTTATTGGTGAAGAAGACCATTAGCCACAAGCTCCCAGTGGTAAGATTGTAAGGTACATTCTCGGACAGTTTCAGTCAAAACTGAATTGATTTAACATATAAAGATATTAAGCCAGCTCATGAGAAATTCCACATACAGTATATTAAGAGATCAAAGGTGGATGCCCACTAGAGATGGGTTGGAGCTCTGAAGAAGGCTTTGAACTTTTCAGGCTATCATGCAGGAAGTTGAAATGCGAATAAAGTATAATGTAATAAGTGAACGGTGAAAAGATACATGCAAGCTATTCAAACATGTCTTTGGTTGTGTGGACCCTTTAAGGGGCACTAAGTCAGAAACCAAACACTTTCCGACCTCCCTCAAAAATGTGATATTAACCCCTGCTGAATGGTTATTCTCAAATGATACTCTAATATTATGTACTTAAGCATAAATGTTTTCTAAGAGGTCAGAAAGTGACTTTCTCTTGGTTTAACTTTCTTATTAAATAAAACACAGAGCTCCTTTAGCTTTTATTCTGCCCACATTGTTTATTTTCTGCCATTTCCAAAAAGGAACTAGAGTGGAGTTCTCCGATTCTTTTTCCCCCCCGGTGTCTCTCTGTGGTCAATCACTGGCCAGCCCTGACTGTCAGACATGTCAAACTAGTCAAACCTGTCAAAGTCTGACTGGCACTTTTCATGTCAGTCGTAATAGTAGTTTGTTTGAGTTTGCCTCCCGTCATTAAGGATTGATTAACAGTGACAGTTTGGGGACCATGCCCTCAATGGAGTCATCGTCTGCTGACAGCTTCAAAAAGTGAAAGAGGGACACAAGAGAGTGTGTGAAAAAATATACAATGGCACAGGAAAAAAAACGTTCATATTTAAAAACAACATTTTCTGATGACAGAATTCCTAAGTAGAGTTTCAGTAAAAACAACGAAAGCACAAATGACTGTTATACTAATGCAGGAGACTCATGTTTTTATGCAGCAAATGAGTCATTGTTATTCTCCGTGCCTCAGACTTTGGTATCAGTCATCCGTCTTCTTATCAGCCCTTAACTTCAAACTAACTCTAAAATCAGTCACAGCACTCACGCATGAGACAAAAGCCTACAATGGGGACAAATAATTGGATTTTGGGTATATAAAAGTACCACAAATGTCCTTCTTTCAGAGAAACACTGAGCCTTCAAAATGAAGTTGTCCATGTTTTATTTCATGTTCCTTTTGTTGAAATAAATACAATCTAGATGTTTCCCCAGAAATTGAATCAGTGGTGAGTGTTATGAACTTGGTTACACAAGGATAAGGACTCAAATGCACGACCCGGGAGCCAAAGGTAAAGTACAATTAAGATACTTTATTTGCACAAAAAAGGTAACAAAAGAAGATCACTCTTAAGAGATGACAAAAAAGGTTTGAGCAAGGCAAAACAGAAAATCACTCACAACGTGAGGAACCAAACTTATAATAAGTTTCAGAAGCCAACATAGGCTTTGAATCAAAACGAGCTGAAGAGCATAGCTCTGTCATGGGGATAGGACAAGACGAACTGACACTGAACGCTGGGAGACTGGGGAATTTAAACACTCAACAAGACACAGGTGAACACAATCAGGGGCGGGGCTGATACTGATGAGGGCGGGAGAACACATGAAGAAAGGGAGTCAAGGGACCTGAAATGAGACTTGACAAAAACAAAACAGGAAGTGAAAAACAATACAAAATAAACATAAAACATGATTGACTAGCACTTTTGACGGTGCACAACAGTAACCCCCCCTCTAGGGCCGACTCCTGAAGGCCCAGGCCGATCATAAAAATCCTGAATCAGGGTTTTATCCACAATAAACCTCGCAGGGACCCAGCATCTTGCCTCGAGATCATAACCCACCCAATACACCAAGAATTGTTTTCCTCGACCCCTATTGCGGACCTCCAGCAACTTGCGGACCTTGTACGTTAGGCCACCTTCGAAGAACTGGGGTGGTGGAGGGGGCTTGGAGGCGGGAATAAGCGTACTCTCATGAACTGGCTTTATCTTGCTGACGTGGAATGTAGGATGTACCCAGACCATGGGTCTGGGAAGTCTTAGGCTCACAGACACCGGATTGAAGCCACCTGAAGTGGTAGGTCCTTGGTAGAAAGCCACACCTTTTGACCCGGTTTGTAGATGGGAGCAGCCCTGCGGTGGACGTCTGCTACAGCCTTCATCCGAGTCGAACTTCGAAGCAGAGATTGGCGAGCTCCAGCCCAAACTCGGCAACAGCGTCTAATCAAGGCGTGAGCTGATGGTACCGTAACTTCCCCTTCCCCTAACTTCCCCTTCGTCGGTTGAGAACAGCGGCGGTTGATAACCATTGGCACAATGGAAAGGCGAGAGACCTGTGGCCGCCGTGGGAAGAGTATTGTGGGCAAACTCCACCCAAGTGAGGTGGTCGCTCCAGTTGGTCTGGTTCTGGAAAACGAGACAGCGTAGTGTAGTCTCCAGTTCCTGATTCAGGCGCTCCGACTGTCCATTTGATTGAGGGTGGTAACCTGAAGACAAGCTGACAGTAGCGCCTATGAGTCTGCAAAACTCCTTCCAGAAGGCTGAAATGAATTGTGGACCCCTGTCGGAAACAATGTAATTTGGGAATCCGTGGATCCTGAATATCTGGTTCATCATGACCTCTGCGGTACTCTTGGCAGAGGGGATCTTGGTTAGCGGAATGAAATGAACCATCTTGGATAACCAGTCCACTACTGTCAGAACCGTAGTTTTGCCTCTGGACAAGGGGAGACCTGTCACAAAGTCCATAGATATATGTGACCAGGGACGTTGAGGAATCGGCAGTGGTTGGAGCAAACCCATCTTGACCTGGGACGAGGTTTTATTGCAGGCACACACCGGACAAGCCGCTACGTACTCCTGCACATGCTTCTTCATGGCTGGCCACCAGAAACGCTGCTTAATCCTGTACATAGTCCTTTTAACTCCAGGGTGGCACGAGATCACCGACGTGTGGGCCCAGTGGATGACCTTGGAGTGGAGAGACACAGGAACAAAGGGTGGTTTGGACACTTGCTAGGTACTGGGTTTAATGTGTTAGCCTGTTCAACGTCCAACTCTAGTTGCCAGGAAAAAGCTCCGACCATACGGTTTAATGGAAGGATGGTCTTGGGCTCTACAGAAAAGGGTTCTGGTTCGAAAAGGCGAGACAAGGCATCAGGCTTCTGATTCTGAGATCCGGGGCGGAAAGAGAGAGTGAAGTTGAACCTACTGAAAAATTGAGTCCACCTGGCCTGCCGAGAGTTGAGGCGTTTAGCCTTTCTGATATACTCCAGGTTCTTAAGGTCTGTCCAAACTAAGAACGGCTGTTCTGCCCCCTCCAACCAGTGTCTCCATTCCTCAAGAGCAGCTTTTACAGCGAACAGTTCCTTATTTCCCACATCGTCGTCAGCTTCCGCGACAGGAAGGCACATGGGTGTATCCTGTTGTCCTTCAAGGATTTTTGGGACAAAATGCCTCCAATTCCCTCATTGGAAGCATCGACCTCGACCACAAACTGGCGCTGGGGATCCGGAATGGTGAGAATCGGAGCTGTGGTGAACCTCTCCCTGAGGAGCTGGAAAGCGCAGTCAGCCTGGGGAGTCCACTTGAAGGGAACTTTGGAGGAAGTCAGAACATGCAGAGGAGCAGCTACAGAACTGAAGTTTCTTATAAACTTTCTGTAGAAGTTCGCAAACCCTAAGAACTGCTGAACCTTCTTCCTGGAGTCTGGTGTTGGCCACTTGGAAACTGCACTGACTTTAGCAGGTTCCATCTGCATCTGGTTTGGTGAGATTATATATCCTAGAAAGGCCACCTTTTCTACGTGAAACTCACACTTCTCTGCCTTGACATATAATTGATTTTCGAGTTTCTGCAGAACCTGACGGACATGGTGAACATGGGACTTAGAGTCTGGTGAGAAAATCAAAATGTCATCAAGGTACACAAACACAGAAACATTCAAAAATTCCCGCAAAACCCTGAAACACAGCCGGTGCATTACACAGTCCAAAAGGCATCACAAGGTATTCATAGTGACCGCTCTGAGTGTTAAACCCTGTTTTCCACTCATCCCCTTCCCTTATTCTAACCAAGTGATATGCATTTCTTAAGTCCAGCTTGGTAAAAATCTTGGCAGTCTGAAGTAGCTCGAAAGCAGAGGACATGAGTGGCAGAGGATAGCGGTTTTTTACCGTAATGTCATTAAGAGGGCTGTAGTCTATGCAAGGTCTCAGAGAACCATCCTTTTTTCCTACGAAGAAAAACCCCGCTCCAGCTGGGGAAGATGAAGGACGGATAATCCCTGATTTAAGAGAAGAGGAAATGTAGTCGTCCATTGCCGCTCTCTCTGGCCTTGAGATCGAATACAGTTTTCCCTTGGGAATGGGAGCCCCGGTAAGAGATTAATGGGGCAATCAAAAGGTCGGTGAGGAGGTAACGACATGGCTTTTGATTTGTTAAAGGCTTCCTTTAGATCATGATAACATGACGGTACTTTCTGTAGGTCAGGATAGTCTGGGTGATCTATGACGATCCTACTAGGGTCTGTTGGTGCTTTAACAGAGCGTGAATGTTTACACCTGTTAATGCAATCCTCTCCCCACTCCTTAACCTTTCCTGAGCGCCAGTCAATGTGTGGGTTGTGGATTTTTAACCACGGAAAGCCCAAAATAATCGGATGCTGAGCCGATTCAAAAATGTGAAACTGCATAACTTCAGTGTGGTCATTATTTACAGTGATCTGGATAGGTTCTGTGCAGTGGATGACTGTAAACAACAAACGTCCGTCTAAAGCATTGGCGTTAATGGGGGAAGATATATGAACAGTCTTTATACCAAGCTGTTTGACTATGCCCCAATCCATAAGACTTTCGTCCGCTCCTGAGTCTATTAGCACTCCTTGGGTAATGACCTGATCATTAATAAAAATGTTTACCTTGGTAACTGGACGAGGAGGAAAGTCTGTGGGAAACTTGCTCACCAGCGCCCTCCTCTTGGCTGGTAAACTTGCTCTTTTCCCGGACATGACGCGAGTTGGTGACCCGGCTGGCCACAGTAGAAACAACACCCTTCTCGTAGCCGGCGCTGTCTCTCCTCCATGGAAGGCCTGGTCCTTCCCAACTGCATGGGTTTATCTGCATCAGGCGGAGGTGCTGTCCTCCAACGGACCGAATCCGCTGGCTGGAAAACCTCCTCTGGTGGAAAGGCTCGTGGAGAAAAGCCCTGGAAACTGGGATGTCCGTCACGGCTGCGTCGACGTTCTCTCTCTCTTTCCCGAAGACGGTTGTCGATCCGGATGGAAACGGCGATGAGAGATTCCAGGTCCCGGGGTACCGCCAGGGGAGCCAGCTGGTCCTTGATTGGATCTGATAATCCAGTCAGAAAAGCGTCGCGAATATTCCACCCGCTGTCCGCTGCTGCCGTGCGAAACTCGATAGCATAATCCACCACCTGGCGCTTATGCTGCCGCATCAGGAGTAGTCTTCGGCTGGCTTCTGTTGCAGGTGATGAATGGTCAAAAATACGACTCATAGTGTCTGTGAAGTCGGGTAATGAGTAACATAGTTCCGTGTCTCTGGACCATTCTGCAGTAGCCCATGGCTGCAGCTCTTCCCGTTACATGGGACACAATGAACGCCACCATGGTCTGATGAAAAAGCGCCTGGGTTGTGTTGGAAATGCAGGTCGCACTGCACCAGGAAAGCTCTGCAATTGATGGAATCACCGGAAAACCTCTCCGGGAGAGCCAGCCGTAGTGAGGAAGACACAGCCTGGCTTGGATTGACAGCGTCAACAGGATCCGCGACATGCAGGCGGTCAGCTGTGACTGACGTCATCGGCGGAGCAGTCTGAAGGTGAGTGATGAACTGTTGCATCTGATTCGTCAGCTGTTGTATCTGTGCAGAGACGGAAACTTGAAGTTCGGCCTGGCTTCCTACCAGTGTCTGCACTCCTTGGCTGATTAATCCCAGCTGTTCCTCGTGATAAAAAATCCTCGCGCCTTGGGCTGACAGGGCGGCGTGAAGAGTTTTTGGGTCGGCTGAGTCCATTGTGGTCAGTTCGTTCTGTTAACTACTTGGTTACACAAGGATAAGGACTCAAATGCACGACCCGGGAGCCAAAGGTAAAGTACAATTAAGATACTTTATTTGCACAAAAAAGGTAACAAAAGAAGATCACTCTTAAGAGATGACAAAAAAGGTTTGAGCAAGGCAAAACAGAAAATCACTCACAACGTGAGGAACCAAACTTATAATAAGTTTCAGGAGCCAACATAGGCTTTGAATCTAAACGAGCTGAAGAGCATAGCTCTGTCATGGGGACAGGACAAGACGAACTGACACTGAACGCTGGGAGACTGGGGAATTTAAACACTCAACAACAAGACACAGGTGAACACAATCAGGGGCGGTGCTGATACTGATGAGGGCGGGAGAACACATGAGGAAAGGGAGTCAAGGGACCTGAAATGAGACGTGACAAAAACAAAACAGGAAGTGAAAAACAATACAAAATAAACATGAAACATGATTGACTAGCACTTTTGACGGTGCACAACAGTGAGTCAGGGAGGCAGAGATTAGAATTAAGCACAAATGCATAAATAAAGTGACAGTTAAACTAGTGAAAGATATCAATCTAAATGTTTTTCCTCTGGATTTTCCCTCTGGAAACTGTGCTGAAGATTGTTTTAATTTCCTAAAGAAGAGCTCCTTCTCAGACTGACTTCCTCTAGTGCACGGTCAGAAGAAATGTTTACGGGGACAAAGGGCAACAATGAGCCTCCAAATAGATTTGTGCCTCCAATGTATAATCCCAGAAATCAAACAATATTCCTTTGGCTTTTTTGTAGTTAGTGATTTACCCCACACTAATGTATATATTTATTCTAAATTAAGGTCCGTTGTCTGTTATGGAATGGGTTGGTGCTTCGCCTTTCTGGACAAATAAGTAAAGATTGGTGTTTATGTGCAATGTATTTGACTTTCTCATACAAATATTTTATTCAGGCAGATGCTGCATTGGACTGTGGCAGATCTCAAGATGATTTCTATATTCAGAAGAGAATATAGTGTGGTCCTCTTGTTCAAGGTTGAAAACGTCCACTTTGATAGAAAGAAGATGATTAGTAGGCATGTACCATATGATTATATGCTCTCATGGTTATCCTGGTCAAAATAATTGTGTTTCACAACATCATTTTGATAATTGTCGTATATAATATGCTTAAAACCCTAAAAATGGCACTAACTGGAACCACGTTACCTTAAATATTGTTAAGAAATACATAATGTTTTAAAGAATCACAGATAAGACACACCATTTTTTTTTTACAATAGCCTATTTCTGTGATTCTGATCTTTCTAAGGGTTTGTATATCTGCTTCATGTCTACAGGCAGTTTTTTTCAGCTTGGGAGCTTTTTCAAGTCACTGGTAAGAACATTCACGATCATCCTAATAATGTAAATTCAACTTGATCAACTCATTGTGAGTGTTTTATTTCAACCAAAGTCTAATAGTGTCCTACTCCTATCCCTAATCACTGGTTGGCTGGCTAGTTGCTGATGAAGCACTGTCAACTTTTTTGTATTCAGGGCTCTGTGGCATTCAAGAGCCGTTCAACATGCTGCACTGACCTTGCTGTTGACCCTCAGCCATTAAGGATTGCAGAGCCTGCCATATAAACAGTAAATACACATACGCACTAGCCCTCAACAGGCCCTTACCCTGGTATTGGTGCAGAGGTGAGATGGGTGATTTTCTTCATACGCAAGACAAGAGAGAATGAACAGCAGTGCAGCAGTGTGTCAGTGTTCCCAGGCATATGATGAGGAACAGGTGTTCTCAAATGACTGCCTGCTGGAGCTTTCATTATCGATATCAACTCAAGATCTCTCATAAGCTGCACATTCAGCATATCATTAACCGGGATCAATTATGGGCCGAAGCCCAATGCGTCGAGCCTGCCAAGCGTCACCGTTTGTTTTGCTTGTGCTATTCTGCTTTAGATGCCAAGAGCGGCCTGATGTTTACAGAATACATCAATGAAAAACCCTTTTGATTAAACGTTTGTTTATGAAATAACTAGCCCTCTATTATTTTCAATCAAAGCTCAAAATTAAAATGCACGGCATAGCTCTATGTGAGAACAATGCACTGTTGTTTTGCCAGGAATCCTGCTGGGTCTGACAGGATGCAGAAAAAATATTCTCAACCGACTACACAGTCAGACCAGTTTGAGATGATTACCACATTTTAATCATGAGTTGGAATTAGTTATCTTGCCCTTCGGATGTAACCAATAGCACAGAGGAAAAAGGCCTGGTGGCAACGGGTCTTTTAAAATTGATAATGGCATTGTTCTCTCTCACAGTACAGAGGAAGAGCATCAGCAGCATCCTGTGGAGGTCTACTGCCACTGCACTTGGGCACTTCATAGGATGAGTCAAACCACTGAATTTGGAGTTGTGAAAGAATTCCAAAGAATTCCTGCATATAGGCTTTATAGAGTATATAGGTCGTACTGTCTTTGGGCAACATATTCAACCCCAAATGGCTCCGGCAGGCATGTCTATGGTATTGAAGTGTATGTAAACCGCTTCGGATAAAAGCATCAACTAAATACCATGTAATGTCATGATTTTATAATGTGTGTATTTATTTCAAGTACTATAATAATTGTCTATCACACAGTAAACAGCCTTAAAGCATGGCATATAAACATTGGGCTTTGTTTGAAAAGAAAAATCTAAATAATTCAAATTATCTACTGGGAGCTTGTTTATTGTCATGATGGGTATTTGAAATGTAGTAGTAGGAAATACTTCCATCATGGAAAAAACTGTGAAAAAGCTTGCTTACTGATATAACTACTCACTAATAAGGGCCTGATAAAACCCCTGGTATTACTGTAAAAGTATTCCATTGCATACTGTAAATGCTATTGCCATTCACTTTTCCACTAGCAGAATTTGAAACATTATTTTATCATAGAATCAAAATGTTGTCCAACCCTATTTGAAACCTTTGTCATAATCGATAATACCCTATTTATAATTATCACTAAAGACACAATACCGAATCACATTCAAAAGATTATTTCACAGCACAGCGATAAAATATATACCTTTCCAAATTAATTCATATATTTAAGGATGAATCAAGCTTTATGTGACAGTTTTACTGTGTCAGAAAGCTTTATATACAATTTGTTTGATAAACATTGGACTTACTTTAAACGTTGTTAAATCTTTAACGTGTCAGTAGAGAATCTATAATCCCAGATGCTGCAAAATTCACATTTAAGTGGTTATAATGTCACTATAATTAAAAGGTTTTATTGGTCCAAATATAATTGTTTCCTGTGTGCCTTCTGGTGTGGTTGGAAAGACCCAACACGGAAACGGCCCACTGCAAACTCTCGTCTAACAATTACTTGGACAGGAAGTGTGTACAGCCGCTGGTTGACGTCCTGAGCTGGGAGTGTGTGGCACAATCAAAATCATGCTATGTGTTAATGTGTGAAAAATCAACAAACTAAGTCCAATAAAGACGAGCGGTTTCAACCATTTCTCTTATCCACCTGTGCAAGGGACAACACTCAGTAATTCATGGGCAACCCTGCTAATTATGTGACTATAGTCTACTTACTTCTGTATTATGAAACCATCAGCCTTGGGATTCTAAATGGGTTCAGTTCAAAGAGTTCCTCTACCACTCATACTTATAAAATAGTGAGTAAGTACTGGCAGGCCCAACTACTACTTAGTGAATACGAGCTCTTCAAAGACCCGAGGGATGTGGTTTCTGGCCTATAAAAAGACCAAAGCCATTCGGGGACTTTCAAGGTTTGCTATGGGACAATGCCTCTAGTTCACCAACAGAGAGTGCTGTGGCATAACTTTACGTTTCCCTAGTGGCTCTCCTCTGCTTACGATTAAGAATAATCCTTCTCTCAAGGTTCAGGAACTTCATTGTCCATTCAATCCAAATTCCTGGTAACTAACATAACACGGAACATGTGCAGTGAAAAACGATATGTTAAAAACTTAACAGCTTGCAGAGGGGGCCCAGGGCCTGTGGTTCAGGTCAAATTATGAGTTTAAAGCAAAATGCTGAAGCTCTTTTGCTCCCCAGGCTGACTCTACTGACACAAAAATGTGTTTTTTTGACATTATTCACACCTGGAGAGTTGCACCGACCTTGTGGGCGAGACAGCGGAGGCTTTAATATGTCTCATTCCTCGCTCTGTTTCTGTGTGTAACCAAACACTTCTACTACTTCTATTGTCTTATCTGAGATTGAGGGGAAGGAAAAAAACTGGCAGGTGTTCTTCCCCTCGGGTTACAGACTTCAGAAATGAGTAAAATAGAGGGTGGGAGTTGGAATGAAAGGGAACACACATGCATGCATGTATACAGCAACACACACACACACACACACACACACACACACACACATGCACAAGCATATACTTTGACACACATGTCTGAGTGTGTTGCAAGATCACACGGCCAGTGCTGTTACATGCAGTGTAAACATGTCTGAGGGTGTGTATTAAATACTCATTACAGAGGACTGGGTAAGCTCTGGGAGAGACTGGGAGAGAAAACAAACAAACCCCACAGGGTGGCTAAGAGGGGTGGTGAGGGGCCGAGGGAGGCCTCTCCCAGTGTAATTCAAGTTCAATAACTGACCCTTAACCTCACTCTAACTCAGGTTACACAGTTCTGGTGAGACAGATTATAGGCGTAGTTACCTCACAGCTGTAGATACTATACACCTCTACAGAAGCTTCACACACACACACTTTACATGCGGTACCAAAAACAAAAAAAGGTCAGTTGGTAATGTCAACAATCAACTAAGTATTCTTGAATATCAAATGGCAACATGGATGACAGGTTCCCGATGCGTGCACCTTTTGGTATGATGTAAAGAAACTGAGGACCACACAGAGCCCTTTCACAGCCAGGAAGTAGAAGACATCATTCACCTGCAGAGCTGCAGCTGGGCCAGTTTCACTCTGTCAGAAAGATCTCATTACCTGCATGTCAAAATGATCAGAGAAGCAAAACACAGCCACTTCGAACCAATGACAGATACTAGTGATTGTTCAGTTAACACCTATGTAGATACAGAGTATCCAGATGACACATCAGCGTTTCACTCAAATGCAAAGATTTGAGTAAACGATCCCTTGGTGACCAGAATAAAGAGTTTGGCTCAAAACATTAAAAGTTAAAAGCAATGGAGTGGTGCAGGAATGAGTCCTAAACCCGGAAAAAGTTAGCACCTCCAGGATCCCTTGTTGAAGTAAAACATTTTTGAATTCTTTTTTGGTTAGATGCCTGAAATAAGTCTGATTTTCATGTTTTCGTTCTACATCATTAAACACATCAGTAAATACCCCATTTGTGAATGTCTGAAACTTTTTCATGTCTTAAAAAAGGCAGTTGCTAACACGTGACTAAATAAGGCAACTAAACGTCTTCGCGCCGAATATGAGTCTGCCTTTTCCTTAGCAGTGCGACTGTGATTTAGTTTTTTTTACAGCATTTTGTGAGCTTTTTATTTCTGGCGATAGCAATTACACTTCAACTATTATAAAAGTGTGAATCGTATCCTGCTGAACAAAACTTTTAAGTATCATTAATGTGTGTTTGTCACATCTTATTTTCTGCAATATCCCCCAAAAATATTATATAATAATCAAATGTTTTAGACTTTTTGTCGATGGAGCACTTGCGTTGCTTACTTCCGGTTCGGCCTACAAAATGACGTCATAAGTGCACCACTCTATGGAGAGGAAATAGGAATTGCAAGTTGTCACACAATTTTGAGACGTTATTAAATTCCAGGTTTTCAAACAAAAACCCTTTTTTTCTATGTTTAAATTCATATTTACTTAGATATATCCATCCGCACACATGAATCCAGATTTTTTTTGCAACTTCCAGATGAGGCCAGTGGAAGGGTTGCAGATGCCACGGTTGTAGCCGCAACCTAAAAATGGTTCACATCCCATGCTGTGTAAGCATAACCACGGTCACATGTTTGAGAGAGAGACTGAAGTAGTGGGGGGAAAAGAAAGAGAGCTGTATCTACTGGAATCTACTTTTTCCATTGCAGTTCTGAACAATAACAACACATGAGAAACAAGTTAAAAATGTCTGGACGAAATCAATTGCCATTGAACAATTCCCTCCTGGTTGGGAATAGCTTTAAGTAGGAGAACACAAGAGACATCTGTGCCTCAAGGCATCTTTTGCTCCTATTGTGTGTGCAACAGTAGATGGGGCTACAGGTCTGTAACACTACAACAGGGGGGAAAAGCTATAAAACCCAATCTTTCTTGTCTTTTTTCAGTCTTTTTTTCTCCTTTCACTAATCCCTGTGGACTCAATATTTATGGATTGGTAAAACCAACATGGAACAGGGAGTTGACCAACATATCAAGTGTCAAGGTCCTGTCAGAAAGGCCCTACATTTGCATCATTACAGCTCATCCTCTGGGGAGATGGCTGGGATCATTCAAACCATCCAAACACAGCTGGGAGAGAGAAGTGGACTCTCTTGAGGAGAGAAATAAATGAAGAGAAACATGTCTCTTCAGCCACTTATTGTTTTCAGAGTCATAGCATGGCATTCCCCCTGATCATCTTTAAGATACACAAAGTCCAATTATCATTTCAAAACTGACATCTCTGACAAAGCAAAAGGCATCATTGTGTCAAAATGACAACCAGGATTTATCAGAGCCCTCCCACTGTGACTTTACCATTAAGTGCGTTTGTTATGAGTAGATCTGCCAATCATCAATGCACAAAGGTTCTATTGTCCGTGGCCCGCTATGGCACAGTTCCAGGGAGGGCGTAAAACTCTTGTCTGCTCTGATAGCGATCTGTAGCTAAAGCCCTTCTCCCAATCCCTACACAGACCAACTACCTGGTGCTGACTAAGCCTAGACCGCACTAAGATGCTGATCTAAGGTCAGTTGTGTGCCCCACAAATGGTTTTAAATGGAGGATTAAGAGGAGGTAAGCTGGTCATAGGTCTGTGCCTAAGGCCAGGTGTGGAGTTAGGGATCAGGCTTTGTGCTGTAGTAGAGCTTTTTGCCTTCAAGTGGGTCTAAATCCTTTCAAGAAAGAAAATGTTGATGTTTACATCCTAGCTGTGACCCCTTCTTGGCCTCTCCGCTCGAGCATTCCTGCCATAGCTGTGACATCTAGCTAAGCTTTAGGACACCAGGGGGATAGTGAAAACAACGCTTAATCACAGCCACAGGGCACCTCCATGATAACAAAGCAACCCCTTAACCCCTCTGTGTTTGTGTGTGTTCCTTAATGCATGTATGCGTATGTGTTTGGTCGTCACAGTGCTCGGATTTCTTGGTCCAAAGGTGCCCTTCCTTCTTAACACTGGGATTCAGGGGCCACAGCACATTTATTCTCAATGAGTCACTTATTTCATTTTCTCAGAATCAGTGTTGGGCTTGGGCAGGAGTCCCGTTAATCACAGGTAATTCCACACAGATCTGGCATATTTACTGTACACCTGGAGGGAGATTCCCAACACATGTTTATCCCATAGGCCCTAAATACAGCTGTCAAAAAACAGAATGCCACAAAGGTCATGCAATGGCCAGGACCACCAACCCCAACAGGTCATGACACTTTTAACATGGTATACAAAGTTAAACTGATGTACTTCCTCATTCGGATGTGCTTTTGCTATATCATTTTGCTATTTTTTTGACAGAAAAAAGTAATTCTACACTGGGAATATGTTAAACACAAGACTTACTTTAATTATAGCATTTTAATGAATAAGTATATTGCTTTCCTTTGTGTGTTATAAAGCAGTATAGTAAATGTTGTTTTGCTGGTGGATGGCTGTGGGTGCAAGGCAGGGCTCTGGCTGTGGACTGCTGAGCTTGAAGGCGATAGGTCAACACAGGTCAACCCAGTCCAGCTAAACAAACACGCGCTATCAAAGAGGACATTTCCTGTCCAATCTGAACGTTTTCTCTTCACAGTTAGTGTACATTCGCCAGATTATCCCAAGGGGACGAGACAACGGGCGTGACTGTTAGTAAAAAAAGGAACTGTGTTGATTGGTCACCCTGATGCATATGCCGTCAAAAAATGTAACCATTCAATCCAAATGTTGTCATTTTGTATGAGAATAATTTCACATAAGATTTTATTGCCCTCAAGAACATTTTGGATTTGCTTTGTCATACTGTACATAAAACTAGACTTTTTTATTTCACGCTAACTTAGACCTAGATAAAGGACTGCATGCAGGCTGTATCACACAGCAATTAACCACCAGTGAGGGTTTGGCTCTACAGCCTTGCAACGTTTCAAATTGCTTCCCAGCCATAATTCTTCCATGCTCTTTGACTCAATTACTTGTCACCTCTTCAGACAAAGGACACACTATGGAGGGCTATTTCGTATGCAGACATACAAATACTTATACGCATGCACTAACACCCCACACACAAAAACGCAAAGACTTACACACCCGAGGAACGATACAATAGTTGTTATGGTTGCTAGGCGCTGTTGTAATTTATGGTGGGATAGGGTTGCTTTAGCGCCGCATCAGTGTCTTCCAGCCAGGTGATGAGCGTTCGCTAACAGTAGTTTAGTTATTTTCCTTTTAATAGAAGGGTTATTTGACAATACACTGAGAAAACAGACTTCAGCACTTGCAGAACGTTTGGAATATATATATATATATATATATATATAAAAATGGTATTAGTAACTTAGTAGGTGGTGTTATTGTATTGAGGCTAGCACAAAATGTCTGGAACTATTGAGATTGTCAATGGAATTTAATATACATTTTAAGGAGAAACCTGCCAAACAACTAGTATTGTACTTGCCAACAATATCACATATTTTGTGAGACTGTCAAAACGTTCATCTTAGTGTGCAGATTTTTCTTTTAAATTACATAAACATTTGTACAGTCTAGAAAACTTATTTTTATAATAAAATGTGTCTTTTGTGTGCTTTCATTCGCTCCACAGACCATGTGTCTGTCAGAAATTTGGAATGAGTACAGTGCTGTTTCATCAAAATTATTTTCGGGATTACGCTGCAATTTTATGATGAACAATCCCCTTTTCTCTCTAGATAAAAATCCAACATGTCTTCCTGAGTTCATGTGTGTGTGTTTGTGTTGCTATGTCTCTGGGGTTGCTTACAAACCTTATTTAAAGTATAGGAGCATGTGCGTGTGACAGTGTGTGTCCATGTTGTATTAATGTGTGCATGTGTGTATCACTGAATGTACCTCCCCCGCCATACTGCAGAGATTTTTCATCACATGAAAGCCAACAGGGGGTGGTATGCATGCAGGGCGAGTCGCTTCCATCTGCCCTGTCCACTTAAATTAGTGGGGCCTCGCATCCAGCAGCATCTGGTTCCAATATGGAGCCAGGCGGAAGGGTGGGTGCCTCACTGTGCGGCGGAAAATACAGCCTACTGTACCTTTAAATAGCCCTCAGGAGGCTCGGGACGGATGCTGGCCCTATCGCCCTATCCCAAGATTCTTTGTATCTGGCCTAACACTTCTTCCCTTTGAAAGAGGACAAATGTACAATTAGGCAGGAATGCCTGCAATGCTGTTTTCCAAGCGTGTGTTCGCAGAGCTGGCCTGAGCAAATGGCGGATCGACTGGTGAGAGGTTATGCGTCGTCAACCTCCCTCACTGTTCCGTGGTGAGATGCACCGTCTGACCCGGGCCAGGCTGGGTTTCTCCGGTTCTCCTCGTCCGTGTTTGGGTTAGCCTCTTGTTGTTCTGGTTCTGCTGCAGTTCGCCAAGCCAGGTCTCTGTCAGCACTCCTCTATGCTGGCACAAGTCTCTTAAGATCCCTCCTCCTCCTCCTCCTCCTCTTCTTTCCCTGGACGAGAGGCACTTCAGAGCTTACCCATAATTCAAAGGTTTCCATCTCAACCATAATTCACACTGCGCTCTACCCTAACTAAAGGGGCTGTCTGTAACTACGGTGATTGCATGTTTGTCAAACTAATTGTCAGTGGAGCAGACTCAGGAGGTGGAAGAAGTAAGGCCAGAAATATGATGATGGTACGCTTACACACAGGACTGTGCACAATAGTTTCATCCTATACTCATATATCTGAAAGATGAACTTAAAAGAATGACATAGACACAACTGTCCTGTAAATATATGCAAACACTACAAAGTGTTCAGTGTAACAAAGTTAACGTCCACAGTGTTTTAGAGGTAACACACTGAGTTCATTATGTTGAGGGTGTATCTATGGCTTGACATGGCTTTTATGCTCACATGCCACCGTGTTTCACAACTGTACTGTTGGAAAATTACATTTATGTGATTAAGGCTGGATATTATGGGATACAATTAACTTGACAAACTAGTTTTACAACCCTTTTAAATGTAAAGTACCACTGTAAACAACCAAATAAAGACTAACATGAAACAGAACACACTAAGCAAATATTCAGCTCTGATGAGGTTGTGTGTGGAAAGCTCCTTTTGCTTGAAAACATGCAACGGATTAAGAAAAAGTCATAAAAAAGTAAGTGGTGCATGGGTGCAGAAGATTCATTTAAAAAACGAAACTGAAAAAAGCTTAAGAAAAAATATTGGAGAAAATATATATTATAGTACACTGAACAAAAATATAAATGCAACACTTTTGTTTTTGCTCCCATTTTTCATGAGATGAACTCAAAGATCTAAAACATTTTCTATATACACAAAATAACCATTTCTCTCAAATATTGTTCACAAATCTGAAAAAATCCGTGATAGTGAGCACTTCTCCTTTGCCGAGATAATCCATCCCACCTCACAGGTGTGGCATATCAAGATGCTGATTAGACAGCATGATTATTGCACAGGTGTGCCTTAGGCTGGCCACAATAAAAGGCCACTCTGAAATGTTCAGTTTTATCACACAGCACAATGCCACAGATGTCGCAAGTTTTGAGGGAGCGTGCAATTGGCATGCTGACAGCAGGAATGTCCACCAGAGCTGTTGCCCGTGAATTGAATGTTCATTTCTCTACCATAAGCCGTCTCCAAAGGCGTTTCAGAGAATTTGGCAGTACATCCAACCGGCCTCACAACCGCAGACCACGTGTAACCACACCAGCCCAGGACCTCCACATCCAGCATGTTCACCTCCAAGATCGTCTGAGACCAGCCACTCGGACAGCTGCTGCAACAATCGGTTTGCATAACCAAAGAATTTCTGCACAAACTGTCAGAAACCGTCTCAGGGAAGCTCATCTGCATGCTCGTCGTCCTCATCGGGGTCTCGACCTGTCTCCGGTTCGTCGTCGTAACCGACTTGAGTGGGCAAATGCTCACATTCGATGGCGTCTGGCACGTTGGAGAGGTGTTCTCTTCACGGATGAATCCCGGTTTTCACTGTTCAGGGCAGATGGCAGACAGCGTGTGTGGCGTCGTGTGGGTGAGCGGTTTTCTGATGTCAATGTTGTGAATCGAGTGGCCCATGGTGGTGGGGGGGTTATGGTATGGGCAGGCGTATGTTATGGACGACGAACACAGGTGCATTTTATTGATGGCATTGTGAATGCACAGAGATACCGTGACGAGATCCTGAGGCCCATTGTTGTGCCATTCATCCACGACCATCACCTCATGTTGCAGCATGATAATGCACGGCCCCATGTTGCAAGGATCTGTACACAATTCCTGGAGGCTGAAAACATCCCAGTTCTTGCATGGCCAGCATACTCACCGGACATGTCACCCATTGAGCATGTTTGGGATGCTCTGGATCGGCGTATACGACAGCGTGTTCCAGTTCCTGCCAATATCCAGCAACTTCGCACAGCCATTGAAGAGGAGTGGACCAACATTCCACAGGCCACAATCAACAACCTGATCAACTCTATGCGAAGGAGATGTGTTGCACTGCGTGAGGTAAATGGTGGTCACACCAGATACTGACTGGTTTTCGGACCCCCCAAGACCCCCCCAATAAAGCAAAACTGCACGTTTCAGAGTGGCCTTTTATTGTGGCCAGCCTAAGGCACACCTGTGCAATAATCATGCTGTCTAATCAGCATCTTGATATGCCACACCTGTGATGTGGGATGGATTATCTCGGCAAAGGAGAAGTGCTCACTCTCACCGATTTTTTCAGATTTGTGAACAATGTTTGAGAGAAATGGTTATTTTGTGTATATAGAAAATGTTTTAGATCTTTGAGTTCATCTCATGAAAAATGGGAGCAAAAACAAAAGTGTTTATATTTTTGTTCAGTGTAGTTATAGTTAAATAAATATATACTTTACTAAATATATACTACATATTCCTCCTTCAAAGTGACTCTGAAAGTACCGTATGATCAACAAAATGATAATATTATGTCATCCCATGTATCTATCCTACAATGTACTTCGACGGAAAATATATTAACAGCACAAATCTCATATCCTGTTCAAAGTGCATTTTAAAATGATCAAGCTTGCAAAGCAAATATGACATAACAACTAGCATACTATCTAGCATAATATCAGAGTATCACGATCATAGTGAAAGACTAAAAGAGCACATGGTTAATAAAATAGAAGCACATCTTCTATAGAGAAAGCCACAAATTGTTTAAGAGGCCCTCTGGATTTCCTGAGCACAGGGACTGTGTGTTTGCATTAGCCATGAGGGAGGAGAACATGGAGTGAGAAACACAGTGCGATCAGATAAGGCTGATGACAAGGCAGAGAGAATCGATGACAAACTTTTGACAGCTTTGGCCCATGTCTTCAGACCTAGCCCGCCTGCTGAAATATGGATTGCAGCGGGCCTCCAACACACTCACACACCATGTCAGACACTGGTGCAATGTGTGAGTGATTAGCCACGGAAACCACAGAAAAGCACTACGGTGCCCAAGAAAATTCGGAGTTGTCTGGATTTTAGTTTTATAATGTGCTAAAAAATGTCAAATATCTTCATGTATCTCAATGAAGTATTCAATCGCACTACTTTTGTTTTTACAATATCTTTGCCCTTTGACCTTACGTGTTAGGAGTGCACACATACGCAGACCAACAATCAAAGGGCATGTCCAAAAAAGCAGAAAGTTCAACTCTATCTTGTAGCTTTTCAAATGGAATATTATTGAGAGATTGTAGCTATGTAAACAGTCAAACAGCCAAAGACAACCGCCACAAGTGCTAACCACCAGGTAATTTTATTAAGTTGTGACTTCCTTTTTTCCCCTTCCTTCCATCAGGAGTTCAGAGGTCAAGAGGATCTGTCAGCGGTGACAGAGAGGATTATGGGTGTAGGCATTCCATTGGCAGTCATTACTGCCCTCCGTCAGCACCCGGTACGCTCTCTCTCCCCCTTTTTTCTCATCCTCTGTCTCTCTGTCTCTTCTCTCTCTCTTGTCCTCTGACAGGCTAAGAGGCAATTAGTGTCACATTAGCGATATCCAGGGTATAATTCTTATTCATGCCAAAGCTGCTGCTGCTCTTTTTCTTTCTTTCTTCTATAAACAGATGCTTTGTTCGATTTTTCTGTTCTTAAAAAATCGGTATCTTTGTTCGATAATCAGGATGGATAAGGGCGCACTTTGTGACTACCATCTTTGTCAACGAATATCCCCAGAACTATTGCTCTATGGTAACAGTTCCTTCTGCATTACAATATCCTATCCAAAAACAATACAGAAAGTGGAGGGAAAATGAGTTTGAGCAGCAATGTGAGGTTTGGACCCCTGCACGAGAACCCCAGCCCAGTAGGATTCCTCACATTCCAGCCCGGGCTGGAGCTGGTAATGGATCGGAGCAGGCCTGCTGGGCTCAGCGTATTGTGGCCTCAGTTTTGTTCTCTCAAACAAGACGGCGTTTTCCCTTGTAGGACACCTTCCTGAGAACAGCCTCAGGTACTGACTTTCCCTCCCTAGGTCTTCAAAAAAAGGTACCCATAAACACATTTCTTCCCTTCCCTTTCTGCCAGTTTCTCCTCATGCAGCTGTAACAAGATAGTGGGAGTCTACATCACGGCAGAGCGAGGGGCTGGGTCTCTTTGACAGTAATGCAAGGGACACTTGTTTACCTAACCTTGTGGGTCACGGTGCAGTTTAGCAGGGAATGAATGACTTCATTTTTAGGGTTTAAATTAAAGGGTTCCTCCTCTCTTGAACTTAAAACAGATTTGTGCATGCTTTGGAATGAACAAAGCACTCAGTCAGCGTGCAGAGCTTTCTACTCCGGCAGTAACTATAAAAGAAAAAGAGGTTTAAGAATTACAGTGATGGCAAGAATGTAGAAGAGAGTTCAACTCCTAGGTTTGCATTCAATTATAGCATTTTCTAAATATCCAAGATCAAGTTAATGCTTCATACATAATTAAAGAAATGCTTTCATTCGCCCTGACATGGTGTCAGTTACTTCAACAGTTATTGGGCTACGCCATATTTGAGGGAAATTGCTACCTTATGGGCCTTTTAAAAAAAACACTGGGTTTTGAATGGGACCTTTTAAAAAGGGGGTAGTGTTTCATTTAGAGTTGGTGGTCATTTTGGCAATGTGATTTTACCACCACGGAGCCTTGGAGCTATTAACACTAACACATGGCATCAAGGCCTGCTGTGGTGGTGATCAAGTGCTTTGGAGATGCCTGGACACCATGAGAACACAAATTAGAGCCCATCTCTCCCGTACTTCCCCCACAACGAAATGTTCGGGCTATAGGAGCACGCTCTTGCTCTCGCTCTTGCTTTAGCCTTTCAGGCTGTTTGCTCGTCAAAGGGGAATTGATTAAAGGCCCTTTTTAAATGACTTCCAGAGCTATTATTTCCCAATAACCAAAGGAGAGCAGATTGAGATCAGTAGTCTAATCTGTTGTTTCCCTCTCCTTCTTATTGGTGTTTTTGTTAGGGCCCTGCAAAAGAGCTCACCCCATTTTTCCTGTCAGTCATCGGGTTGTAATACTGGGTCTCATGGCTGTAACTTAAGACTGCTCAAGCACTCACGCACAGGCCTATTTCAGAGAACAGAGTGAAACAAGTCACTCTCCAAAACCCTCTGACAAATAACCCATGCCACAAAGAACCTGTAACTCTGCCGCCCAGGGAAAAATGCTTTGAAGATGCTATAGAAAGGATGGCTTCTTCTCTGCGGCCGATGCAGCGCTGGGTGCAGTGGCTGAACCTCACGAAAAGAGGAGGTAACAGCGATCTCCGTAACAATAGAAATCCTTGAACTCTTTATCCTATGAAACGGAAACACAGCTAAAAACCTTAGGACAGCTTTTCACCAGAAGGCAAACCTTCTGTTGTCACCGTAAGTTTGAAACCCAAAGCAAGAATATGTTTGGAATGATAATATGTCATATTTCTCCGTTGTGAAATTGAGTTGAAAGTCAAGCTTAACCATAAAAACACAAAGCAGATAGAAAGAAGAAATGAAAAGATACGGAGGGATGAGGACTCTTTCTTCTGTGTGTGAGCAGAAACAAAGCACTGTCCGTCTTACTCAGGGCTCTAATCCAAGGATCTCACTTCAACTTCAAACATTCCTGTAAACACCTGCTTTTATCTCACCTCCGCATCAGTGTGGGTTAAAAATACCGCCCATTCTTGTTTGCCTATGCACAGACAAGACCTCCGCTAGCTACCTCTGGACAGTTATTTCTTCTGTAGCCATGCATCACATCTCCTCTCAAGAGGAAGAGTTGGGGTAGATGAAAAGCAGACTCTCTGACTCTGTGTGGGGGAAACCCGTTGTAAAAGAAGAGACCTTCAGGTGAGAAATGTGCGGTTTTGGCAAACAAAAGTTCGATTCATCCAGGTGGTCCCAGACACCCTATCCAAACAAAGCACTCAGAATGAGCGGCATCAAGATTGTCCTAAAAACAATGCCGCAGCAGAATGCTCATATCTCTCACTTTAATGATTAATCTGATCGAGCCAACTTTTCATCTGGCGACACCAATGTTGTCTGAGCTCCTTTGAATTGTCATCTGGGACAAGTAATAACAAGAAGTGTTGTGTCTTACAGCAGTTTCAAAATCACCTTCACAAGCTGAGACGCCTGTCTCTCAGACAGTTGTGATATACAGTACGACGTGACATTAGTGGTTTATCTACTTGGAGATCTTCAGCAAGATACGCCGTCATACTTGGCACTTAAAGCTGATGCATATCAGGAAGATCAATTGAAAAGTGAGGCATACATTTTAACGGGGATTCCTCTCGGCTGCTTTGACATAATTGTTACTTTAAAGTGCTGTAAGTCAAGGCAGAGTACAGAACTGCCTCTAATACACTGCATTTGTAAACGCACACTCCTTCATTATGGCCTGGATTGGTGGCTTAGCACTCACTTTTCACTCATTCCTGTTCAGGCTCTGCGCTCACTCACCTTACATGTCTGTTTCATGCAACTCTGCCTGACATGCTCCGCTTGCTCCACAAGTCACCAATTGACCAAGTATAAACGTAAACCCTTAGCCCCCTGTGCCACTGAGGCACGAGATGTGAATTTGTTTTACCCAAAATGTTGCGTTCAGCATTGATTTCAAGCCTCAAGGCACCAGCGCTTTTCAACCAGGAACCACAGATGACTTTTCTAATAGTGAAACAAAGCTGGCTTTTGTGCCTTGGTTCTGGGAGGCCGCTCACTCATGTCATGTACATGTGAAATTAATTAGGGGGAAATACTAAAACACTTGGGTGGAAATTGCTTTTCACCAGATGGTCTATATATGAGGATCAATTTAGTATTCTTAGCATGGCAAAATGACTATATCACTTTGTTGCTTGCCTCTTTGATGAAAGCCAATCCGTCACTCAATGCACATACAAAGAAGTCCGGGTAATATGCTACTGTTTGTTCCACTTTATGGAGTCTTAGGTAATGTGATTACTTAACCAGGTTAGGAAAATAGCATGTTTCATTCTGGGGTAACATTTGACACACTGACAAGAGGCCCAGTGTTCCTCAATGACCCATGCATAAACCGAACGAGTGGTCTTTTCCTTGTCCCCTGCCCCGAACGCGGAGAGGCCAAATAATCACAGATAAATCACTGTCGGATGCGAGATAGCCAACAGAGGTGTTTAGGTAAGTCCGCAGCTGACATCTCATATGTCATGCATATGTTTTTAGTGTGTTTTGGAAAAGAACCAGACTTCACACACGTCTGTTTGTTGCACTGTGGACATGGATATAAAAAGCACAGCGTGCAATGACAAGGCAAGAGCCAAGATGAATCGGGAGATCAGAAACTCTCATTTCTTGCCTTCTGTTTACATTGCCTGCTCTGCTGCACAATGTCAAAGATGTGTGAGGAACAAGGAAACTACTTTTGATTTAGCTCACTACACTGCCAGCCTGTGAAATTTAAACATCAAGATGGAACAGCACAGGGGGAAAAAACCTCTCAATATGGTTGCAGTTGTTCAAGCTTAGTCATCTCCTTTTATTGTACCTGACAAAACACACACTGAGCCTTAATGCTTCAACCTTTCTTAATAGTTTTCCTCATTTCCTTGTTTTCAGGATATAATATAGCAGCCATTGAAAGAGAGCTGGCCTTGGCTGTCTGAGGCAAAGTGACTACATATTAAAACACAGCAGCTCTCCCCATAGCTTCTGTTGCTCTGTGTATATTTAAGAGAATCCAAGCCATCTGGAGTCTGTTTATTGTATTACAAATGACACATAATAGTAATCTGGCATGTGATGAGAGAATGTGAATTACAGACGGGGGCATGAAACGGGTATTAACCTTCATTTGATTTCCTTTAAGAGGACATTTAAATTAAGGCCACATTTGATCTACCTGATTATTCATTACAGTAGGCTCACCCATCACTGTATGAAACAGGATAAACAGAGGAAACCGCCAATTAAATCACATTCCAGGGAAGATTGGGGAGCTTACTGTATACAGAACAGTTGGTTTAGTGACATAAATATTTACACGGACTGCCACAAATTAAGACAAATGTTACCAGGAAATAGGCTACATTTTGAGGGGCCAGAGTGAGGGTTTGTCTACATTTATTTGCTTCAGTTTTAAAAAAGTGAGTACAACAAGACAACAGTCGCAGCTCTATGAGAGTCCACACACTGAATCATCCTGCTAAGCTTGTGCTCTTAACGTTATGTGCTTTTCCTTTAAATGTTGAAAGCTTAATGTGATGTGACGATTCATTTTCCATTGACATTTACAGCAAATACTAACATGGATCATGTATCACAAGCAGACAGAGAGAGAGAGATGGGCGGAGATATGAATAGTTGCATCAGACTGGCCCTAGTAGAAGTTAAAGATACATACTGCATGCCCAGGGAGTGGATGTCAGTTAAATGTTTATACAGCTGCTCTGAAGATTATTATTATCATGAAACCACACAGCTATAATGTCATTCTGTGGATGCCAGAGTACAATCAGGTCCTCCCTATAGCCTACTAGCCTTCTTTCTCTCTCTCTCCCCCTTTTCAGACAAGTCTGCTGTTCTGCTCCCTCCGGGCTGTACGGCTGGGATCAGACTCAGCACGACACCATTATAATGAAATGTGACAATGAAATGGGTTTGTTCCGGACTAACTTCTTCCATGTGAAAGACAGTGTTTGCATTTTGTTCCAGCTGTATACATTTGTAAAATATGTGGTTGTTTTTTGGCATAGTGATGGTAGTGAGCAATGCTACTTGTTAATGTGTAGGTGTTCAAATCAAGGATAAGCAAATGATTATACACAACAAAGCTTGTCAACAAATATGGATATACAATTATTCATTTATTTCTAAGGTGAATGTTTTGAGCTTTAAATAAACACCAATTGCACACTACACAAACTTGTGCTTAAACATTTGCAGCAGAACAGCGAGCATGTAATAACATGAATTGTTCTGCACTTAATGTGTAGCTTTAGCTTAGCTGTAAACAACAGCCTGCACTCACTGATTTTGTTGGCCACTTGGGGGCAGCAGACACAAACTATAAACATAAATATGACATATTATCACCATTTAAGTTCATATTGCAAGTCCACATTTCATTAGGTTTTAGCTCTTTTTTGGTCTCCACCAGCACCTTAGAGATATATCCTGCTAATTAGTCACAACATACTCAAATATGGTCACTAGCTCATTGCTAACTTTGTCTGTTGGTTGGATAGGAATGGTCAGGAAGGGGACACCAGGTTTATAACATAAACATACTATTTAAAAGAGGACATGGCCACCAATATGTCCCGCATTAGTTGTAAACTACAGTTTTGAAACCTTGAGTTTCACTTTTTTGCTGTTGACATGGTATTTTTTAACCACAACTGACATATAGGGTAGAGCTAAGTACAACCGAATGTGAAGGAGATATTTAAGATGACCCGCCTTTTTTTACAATTAATTGTAATGATCTGAAAACGTACTTTTCAATTCTTAGACAAGGACATGACAACAACCAAACTGGACAATATCATTAATTATCCATTTACTCCAAACGGGACTATATTCAAATTAATTCAATGGTACTGTTGAGGAAGACTTAAAACTATTGATTGAGACCATAAACACAATAGGAAAATGATCTGAAAGCAACTGAGATGAAGATTTATTTCCTCAGAGACTTTTATATAATAAATCCTCTATTTCAAACGGAGGTGCCCCCTGTTGGCCATTAGAAAGAGTGCATGTTCATAGGAACCTAATCATTGGCTTCACTTTACAGACCCAGAGGTTTGGTTTATAGAAGCATTTCTGCTGAAAACAGAGCGCCGTGAATATGAATAGAATTGTTTAGCCAGGATTTATTTCAGAATTATGTGTAATTGTTCTTTTATTTGTTTGGTATAAATGTTGCAGCATGTTATCAAAGTTGACAGTAGCTTTGTAACATTCACATTTCTTATTGGATGTTAAAGAAATTAAAGAAAATGTAATATTTACAATATTAGATGTGTTTTTTGCGTCTTTGCTTCATTACAGTGATGATGTGGTAATCTTTACCTAACATTATCTAGATGCAAAAAACCTCAACACATTCATCCATAAAATAGTTGCTACCTTGGCCTTGCCCTGATTGAAATGAGTTGCTCAGCTTTGTGTAACCTTCTCAGTATCTCTCAAGCGATAAAACTGGAAGATTCTAACAATGTCCTACGTCATGCAATGGTCTAATCTCATTGTGTGTATTTGAAATGTTTTTTCTGTGTAAGGAACATTTGAAGCTACAGTGCATGTTATTGCTTATGGCTTGACACCGCAGATGAAATATGTGTTGCTCTTTCATTTAATCCAGCGAGTGATTGAAAATGCTGTCAGTCTGTGTTTGCCTGTGAAGGTCACAACACTTCTATCAGGATGTTTCTATTTGTCATTTTAGTTTCCTGAACCTTTAAAAGACCTTTAAAGGAACTACATTTCACACAGCAGTTTAACTCAGCTGCCTACACACATACTAACATGTTTAAAATCCACAAGCAGTTGCAAAGAGAGCACAAAAAGCCACCCGTTATTCCAGGAAGTGTTGCATTAGATTTACATAAACAACGATTAATTGAAACCGTATTTGCTGGAGATGTGTCAGCTCCCGATCCCCTCTCATGTATAGATACTTGCAAAGTGTTTTCCTTCCTTGGCCCGTACACAGCTGCTTGTGCTTAAGCGGTAAAATGTAAATCTTGACGCTGGCTGTTTATGTAGCCCAAGCTTCTAATCATGCAGACGTATAATTGAGTGACGCATGGTGTCTTTATGAGTGGAGCTGCATTCAAAGGGCAGATCCCTGTATTTATGTGTCTCTCTCTCTCTAAAATGGAAGTAACTGCCTCTCATCCAAACTAGCTCGCTAAATGAAGCATGTGTTTATGTGAATTCCTATTGGAAGTTGTTTAAGTGTGAGGTCCGTAACAGAGCTAAATGTTTCTTACGGGTATACTGATTGTATAGCCCTGTGGTGTTATTACTGTTAGAGCATCATGCATTAAACTTCTCTTTATTTAATATGAAAGAATGAATGGGTTCAAAAGACATGTCTTAAGTGACATGACACACTTCAAATCTTAAAAGAAATTGATCCTTTTTTGGTTTTAAAAACAATATGATAATTACAATGATGTGTTAACCAAAGATACTGATAATTACAAACTGTACATCTGCATAAAGGAGCACCCCTCACTGCCTGATCAAAGCTCTGTGATCCCCTATGTAGACAGGAAATTAAAACACAAACAAATAAACAGTGTGCCAATTTGCCAAATTATGCGCATGCAGCTTCTACTCAGCGACCAACCTCAACGTGCTTCTCAATATTTGAAACATGCGAGCAAGGTTTGGACCCTGTTTTGTGATCTCTTGAGAGGCCATATAATCTGGGGGTGGACTTGTTGCTCAAATTAGTGGGTAGAGAAGTGTGCCACATGTTCAGTATCCATAAATATTGACTCTGGCTTTCTAGCTGGCCGTCTCTGACCTTGGTGGGTTTCCATTTTGGGAGCAACCTATATCAAATGTGTGCCATTTTCCCACAATCCCTTTCATGCACCATGTGCTCAGGCTCTGCATAGCCCAAAGTCGTGCTTCTGCTGTCAAACACATGTGGATTGATGAAGTTTTTATCGGTTTCCAAATTAAAAAGGCCGCCCGAGCGTAGAATTAGAGGTGAGTCGCAGTGACAAATCGTTCCCTGGTTTTTGGAGCAACATCTCTGAAGATGATCTTCTTGTAGGTATGTTACTGTGTGTTAAGACTACATCTGGCTCAAGGTGGGAGGAATGCAGGCCCTGTGTCTAGCCAAGTTTCTGTTAACAGCAGGTGAAAGGCTAATAGTTGGATCTGCAGTGTCATCTCAGTGCTTCGTCTGCCCCCTGACTCCTGGAATGTACGTGATGACAAGAGAAGGCCGCACCATCTACATCCAGAGGAACATGCGTACACACTGCACACTTACTTTGGCATGCAACGGAATGAGCATGGACAATAAACCAAGTCTTCTCGTCTTTCCCAGGATTTACGTATTAAAACAACAAAACACGTACTATCCTAATCTGCCTTAAATAACCTCAAACATTCCCCCTTGAATGGATTCATTCAACTTTTGTTATAAGTGTTATGTGTTACACATTGTTCTCCCTTAAGGGGGTTTCCATACAAGAAAAAAGATACATCTATTAGCTGAAGCAACAGTACATGATGGTGGTTTACTGTATATTATTCTTTTGGTTACTGAAGATGTTTTACCCAAAGGTGAAGGATGAATGGACATACCAGTGAAGAAATCTGTCTTTCAAATGATTAGAAAAATATATAATATGCAGGTGAGGGTCTGTTTTTCATTATACGAAAACCTAATCTGGTGTAAGAATATGAAATAACCTCATTATATATCCTAATAAATAAATGACTTGCGATTAATACAATTAGCGGCTGCCTTCAATGATTTACTGTGCAGCATTACTATGCTAACCTGAATTTTAGCCTAAAAGTGTCTTCCAATTGTCAGAGCGGGTTATTGATTGATAATGACAAGGGTCAGAATATTGAGAAATATGGAGTCAAACAGCAACCAGAGATGGAACACAAAAAGAATCCATCATGGAAGAGAGTGTCCAAATGTCTGAGAACTTTAGATGTGTTGTTCCTGAGCACAGAGGGAAGGCCTCAGGGGTCACATTAGTCCTTACCGCTCGGACAAAAGGATTTCAGATTTTTTTTTGTTTAAGCTGATAGCACCTGTCCGAAGCTAAACCCCCGTTATGAGGATGTATGATGCTTTAATGCATTGTTTTTCAACACACCTGTGGGATTATAACATATTTACTTGTCTCTATGGAAGGTTTCCTGAAGCCCAAAAAGTCAAATGTTACCGATTTATTAATTTTTTTGTTAGTTTGTACAGAAAATAACCATGTTTTTTCATCTTTGAAAATTATGCTTTTTATTTCCTCAACTAGTCAAACGGTATCTTGTATGTCCTGTGTTTGGTATAAGATGATTAATTGCAACAGGATCCATAAAACAGATTTACTGCTACTCCACCATAAATATGTACAGTATATATTTGTTAGAGAAATACTCTTGAGCTTCAAGTGTGGGAATCCCAGAATAGCATATGTGCTTGTTTTGACAAAACTGCATTTACTCTTGAATAATGTTTCCCCTTCTTATAATCTGTTGATGGAAACAGAAGAACATCTAGAAATATTGCCAGAAAATATGTTTATAAATGACTGTCTTAATGACGGATGGCTCTACAGAACAGTGGAGATCCATGTGATATCTTTCAGGGACAGTTTAATACTGCAATCACGATTAAACATAAACAAGGTAATTATGTCGCTACTGATGGTGGTGGTCGTTCCTAGTTAACGCTGTCTGGCCGAGTCACAGTTTAACCTCACAGTGCCCTCCTCAGCAGGTTGTTCATTTGTGTTTCAGATAGCATATCTCTACCTGGCTGCCAGAGTTTAGCTCTGCCATGTTGTCCTTTCAATCAGCTTGTAATTGGATCAGCCGAAGCGATTAGATAAGCCCGATGTATCTGCCTCAAAACAATGATATATACATTATCAAAGCTGCATGATCTTCTCAAAGTGCTCTGATGAAGTCTCTCGATGGCCTCGGCTGGACACATTCCTCAGAGCTGGCCAGACACAAGCTATGCCAAGACACACACATTCAATATATGAATGTATGTGCACTCAAAATACATACATACACCCTTTCATGCCTATACTCATTCAAACCACACTCTTACATAATACAGAGAGAAAAAGAGGGACAAAACATCAAATAAAGCCCTCTCTTTCTAATCCTCTCATTCGGGTAATTAAAGATACTCACAGTTTACTCTGTGAGGCCTTATCCCCCAATCTAAATGCCGAGCAGCTTTTACCTGGGTTTGGGTTTAGAGCACTAGGTCCACCAAGTGGTGTTTTGGCAACATCAGAGACCCACCTCTCGCTGTCAACAGATTAACGCCACAATAGAGAAAATCTAAGCAGTATGAATGATTTTTATGAATGAATAGAAAAATACAAGAATGATTGAACTGGATGGGAAAGATTTGACAGAAAGTATGTGTCACTGTGAGTCAACGTTAACTGATACTGGTAATTAAATAAAAGGCAAAAGGAACAAGGAAAGCAAAAGGAGCATTCAACCACCAAAAATGTGTAAAATCACAAGTGCTTGGATCAAGCGAGGGGAAGGCCGAACCGCTGTTCTCAGGTAACGGAATGCACCACGGGCCTCTCTGTATTTTAATTGCTAAATGGATGATCTGGGATTATCCCTCATAAAATGTTATTGTCCTGGAAGGAAACAAAGATATCTTGTGATCTCTGTTGGATATAATCTATTACCATCTCTTCGAAGCAAACAGGCCGGGTGCTTTGGCCAAAACACAGCCGCCTGCCCAACCATCATCCCCTAATAGAGTCACTAGAGGGAATCAATGGGGGGTTTTCTTATGGAGATGACCCAAACATTAATGCTGATGACTACCCCCCGTGGGCTAGAAACAATGCAGCAAAGTTTCTCCGGCCACTGAAAGCTGAACTGTACAAATACAGAGGGTACTTTTCTAAATGTAGAAACATTTTTCAACATTAATTAATCATGTTTGACATATGTTGAGCAAAAATAAGACATACACATTTTATATCAGGCCAAAACCACCTATTTAAGATACAATTTTGTCCAAGCAGAGGTTTAAAATGTGGAGCCTTATCTAAGCTAAATGACGTCTTCTTGGGAGGGCAATATTGTGGATATGAACATCAACATGCAGCCAAAATCTGACACTGATATATTGATAAAGTTCTGTGAAGTGGAATGACAAGATAGATCCCGAGGAAGTATGTATAAATCTGCTCTGGTGTCAGACACACATGTACAAGCCCCCCCCCCCTCCTACACCCACACAGTGAAGTTCAGTGGGAGGACGTGATAGTCCCTCTGCAGGAACTAATCCCTTAAACCACAAAAGCATCACATTGTGAAGCCATTATCTATTTGCCTTAATCCAGAAGCTAAACATGTTTGATCCAGCTATTCACACCTTTGATTAATTATCTTTGTATGAAGCAGCATGAGTTGACGTGCTTTTTTGCTCTGTGTGGTCGGATTCACAGGAATATTTCACCTAGTAGGAAGTGCAACAAGACATGTTGATGCTATTTAAAAACATGAAGCAAATAGATGTTCGCTATGTATGTATGGAAAATCACCCCAAAAAGCAAACAACTAAAAGCAACAGTACGGTTTTAACTGTTGACTCTATAACTATTTTTATGGTGTGAATTTCCAGGGTATGTTAAGATGCAAGAGATAAAGAGTTGTTTGTAATAAGGGTATTTTTTTACATGCTAATTACTCCCAAAGTATCTCGGAACATAAGGATTTATTTTTAACAAGCATTACTGAATTATGAGACTGTATACAATGTACTATTCCAACTGTTTTTTACTCTACTGACCCAATCCATTAATACACAAAAGCCCATGGGGGTTCCCGTGGCCAAATCTTATCAAAAAAGTGAAGCATGGATTTGTGTTTATTTGATAGAGGTCCACAGGAGGTGCTTTTTAGTGGACACATGATTGACAGCCCCTTGGTGACATCACTGTACGACAAAAGGAGTCGCAGGGGGAAGAGAAGGCACCAATCAATTCAACCACTACGCTGTGGCGCACAGAGCAGAGGCGACGCGCTCGAAGCAACAAGGTCCAAGGAGCGACACTCCGGTGCGCTCATCTCTCCTGAAGCCAGCTCAACTTTTGTCTCAGAGAGCTGTTCTCTTTTGAAGATGTTCAACCAAGACGCGTTATACTTAGATCGGTCCTGCCTACGCGAAGCCGCTTCCTCATAGACTTAACATAGTTTTTTGTTTCTTCTTTCCGCGCTGACCAAGACCTAACCCGAATTGCAGCTGGTGAAAATATGTGCGAGAGATCGGCGAACGGCATGGGCTGTCTTTGGTCCCTCAAGGAGAAGCAGCGTGGATTAAACACGAATTAATGTGGAATTTATCGGAGCCCCAAGGTGGAAAGACGACCGGACACAGCGCTTCCTCGTCAGGTAAAAACAAGACAAATACTCTCAGTTTAACTTTTTTTAACAAGAAACGAAATCTTATTAATGTCACCAAGTGTAACATAACTTGCTTTATGATAAAACGTTTACCAACTAGAAATCTACAGTTATCCCACTGTATAAGCTCATATGGTGTGTGTGCGTAAAAGTTAAAGCGTTTTGAAGGGGAACAGAAATACGTTTAAAAGGTGGTTTGTTTGGAGGTTTTGTTACTCAGATGATATTTTGTTTTTGATGTCTTGTCCCGGGCTACATCTGGCTCTGGTACGCACGTCAGATCTAACACCTGCGAGCCTCTTGAAGTAACTCTATCCCTTATGATTATACATGACCGTCAAAGCCTCTGCAAATAGACGCTTGTAGCACCGTCTGCCTGCCTCTCCTGCTGCTTTGTAACTCTTTCTCCAACATTCTTTCACACCTCTTGTGATCTTTGGGGCCACGCACACTTGCATTTCTTTTCATATCACTTCACTAACGAAACGTGATTTCTTATCTCTTATAATTGGAGACTTTATGTTTATGTCTCCCCCCCCACTTTCTTTGATTTGTCCTCCCCGTGTCATTCCCCCCTTTTTTCTGTTCTTCTCTTTCAAAACTTCCTCACCTTGATATTTTCATGTTTCTGTTCATGTTAAGATCAATCTTCTGGTTCAGTTAGACGCGCTATATTGCCTGCGGGCTTGTAATTTGCAGCTCCCTTTTTAGTTTCTACTTCAAAGTGAAGAGGTGTCTTCCTTTTTTAACCTGCTCTCCTTCAATCATTCTTACTGTATGGGGGGATCGCACACAGTTTGAAGAATGCCGCAGTGAAGCCCCTGCTGCGTGTACCTCATGTCAATACCTCAGCACCAGTGTATTGACATAATCCAACTTTCTCCACAGGGACTGACTGATCATGGTCGGCTTGGTCCGCTCTCTCATGGTACTGCTGCTCGCTGAAGTGTTGCTGGAAGGAGCTACGGGACTTATCCCCGAGGTCGGCCGGAGAAAATACAGCGAATCCGGGAAGCAGACCCCAGAGCGGTCGGAGAGCTTCCTCAACGAGTTTGAGCTTCGGCTTCTCAATATGTTTGGACTGAGGCGCAAGCCGACCCCGAGCAAGCAAGCAGTGGTGCCGCAGTACATGGTGGACCTTTACCGCATGCACTCAGCAAACGGAGACCACAGCACCAAACGGCCCAAGAGCATGGGGAAACACGCAGAGAGAGCCGCCAGCAAGGCCAACACGATTAGAAGCTTTCACCATGAAGGTATGTATTAGTGACATACCTTTACCTGCTGTCAGCCTGAGAGATCCTCAGACAGCCCGAACCTATATTTAAACATGACTCAATGCGCCAAGACTCAACTTCAGAGTCTTCACTGTTTTATGGAGCGTTAGTCATTTACAGGTGACACGCGTGCACGTTATTTCTAACACATTAATACGTTTAGGGTTGCTTTAACCTCAGTGACACGATTTACAAACAAGCATCTCATGCGCAATTAAATTAACTCCCATACATGTAGTGATGCAACCTTTGACCAAACATGCCCCTGGCGCAGCTGTCACGGGCTCAAAACATCAAGGGGCGGTGGTATCCCTGGGGTAATTTGTTTCTTAATAATTGATGGTGTTTGCGTGGGCTCTGAAAACAGTTTTTCCAGACACGCACCACAGGAGCAGGATAAAGGGCGGTGTGCCTTTTGCGCAGGTGATAGTCATCACCCTGTTACTTCAATAACACAAGACATGACATTATACTAACACGCGTTATGACAAAGTCATCGCGTCAGACTGAATTCTGAGTCATTTCTAACGAGACTGAAATTAGTCCTTGGTTTTAAAAAAATAAAAGTGGGAGAGGAGGGATTGCGCCTTATTCTTTCCAAATCACCCCTCTTGTGCGCCATTACGCACGGTCCAAAAACACCATAATTGCCCACTTAGTTTATAGGCTGGATACTTGCGGATTGTTGAATTCAGCGTTTCACTTCAATTCCATTTTTTGCTTCCAAGTTAACATATGCTCCATTGAATAAGGCTCACACAATGAAGGTGTATAGATTCAGGAAAAGTGCATTATTTCACCAGTCATGTCTTTACATCTTGCTGATGAAATGGTTTAATAACAACAGGTGAAATTTAAACACGACTGATGCTTTATTTATATGTTTACCACTGAGCAATAGAGTGGAATATATCGAAATGATTTATGTATGATACAAAATAACTTATACTGTCACATACATAGAAACTACCGTTGAATTTCCTATGGCCAAGCTTCCAGTTTTTATAACATACAAGTTAGTGCGTCCATAGGGGCTCTACACAAGGTCCTACAGAGTCCTAAGTGTTTGAATGGGGAAGTTTCCATCAGGGTGAGTCAGAGGGGTGGTTGAGTGGTTGCTTGGGTGCTCTCCAGAGGCCTAGTGCAATGACACCCAGTGGCTACACTGACACACTACAAACAAGCCTGGCCTGGGCAGTGAGGCTGAGTGACTGCTGGAAACCTCTGCACCTAGCCAGCACACACCTTGACACCACCGGCTATTACAAATGTTCTGACAGTGTTTACATATGTTCCTCTGGCGCTTTCATCCCATGTTAACAGAGCTGCAGGGTTGTTCGTCTTCCCATGTCAAGATACATTCGATTGACGGCCACTCTATAATATAGCATGTATACCTACAGATGTAAGCACATCAAAGCAAACACCTCGAATCCTTCATCACATCTGCCTGCTGATATTAATTTCACCGGGATAATTGCTTTCACTCCTATCAGTTTTCAAAAATAACCATTTTCTATGCCAAATAGAACATTTCCACTATTACACAGGAAGTGGCTGCCTGAGACAGGTCCGTGATGAATGACCCGGCATTAGCCTTTATCTTTTGTTTTGGCATGCAGCGCAAAAAGAAATTAGGAATGTTGATACACTCATATCTGCGGTTCACACGTTTTTGACAAGCTTCGACTTGTTCACACAGCCGTTTCTACAGAAGAGAGACAGGAGCGTAAGAGTGAGCATGCTGCTGCGGAAAAGACAGAACGAGTGATAGAGAAGGAGATGGGAAGACAAGAGGATTTGGGGCTAAGAGAACAGAGGGAGAAGGGGATTTGGGAGCTGAGGGAGGAAAGAAAGAGAGGGATTGGGGACAGAGGAGAGGGAACGAGACGCAGGGGGCTTTCCCACATCAAATAAGGAGTGATAGGCCTAATTGAGGTCTTTGTGCCTCTGGAGGGAGGTTTAGGATGAGATGGTGGAATTTCCTAAATGCCTCCTTTGAAACAGCATTGAGTTCAAAGTTTGTGTTTATTTTACCACACCAAACAGATTAAAACGTATACATCATCTATGAACTTCATAAAGTGCGAGTTCAAAGTGGAGCAGCCTCAAAGAAAATTGCAGCTTTTACTAAGATTTCTGTCATTTACGGTGGAATATAGCGGGGGTATACCAATGATCTTAAGTGTATAAATATGACTTTCATATCCTTCAGGACATTGAAATTGATGTCTTAAACACACTTCAAGGGAGTGCTCAGAACTGAAAATAATATATCAAACATGGTTCACTTAGATTTCCCTTTGTGAACTATATATTCTTTTCAGATATCAGATAATATAGTTTCCTATATTTCCTTTCACAATGCAACAATATTTCAGAGCAAAGTTCTGTAAATGCATTATTTGCCAATAATGTTACTTTTTATGCAAATCAATTCCCACATTGCTCTTTTGTTCATAACCTTTTATGACATTTCCAAAGACACTACAACTTTTTTTCATAGCGGGAATTGTGTGCAGCAACCAAAGGGTAATGTGCTATTAAAAAGCAGTCTGACAAGCATGTTAGATCTTATCAATAGATGGAAGAGCACAGCTTTCTTCTCATGACATTTAGTCAGGTACATTTATGACCATGACACTGATGATGATATTACATCACCATGAGAATATTACACTGAGTCATGCATGCAAAGTTTTGATGTGTGTGTTTTGTGACAATGGCCCACACCCAATCAATACAACCACGTGGCAGAAAGAGGGCTGCCAGGAGCCAGTCGTGTGTGAGAGTATGACAGAGAGAGAGCAAGAGAAACCATTTATCAATGTTTCCCTGCTCTCAGCCGAACCCTAACGCCAGGCTTTAATCAAGTGTTGTTTCTTGTTCTTGTACCATGCATAAACTCTTTGTTTCATCCTAAGCATGTATTTCCCAAGTATTTCCTCTTACACTGTGTTTTCTTTTTTCAATCTCTTTTAGAATCTATGGAGGCCCTGGCCAGGCTGAAAGGCAAAACGACCCAGCAGTTCTTCTTCAATCTCACTACAATCCCTGATGAGGAGCTCATCACCTCTGCAGAGCTCCGCGTCTACAGGGATCAGGTCATGGGAGCTGCATCGCCCAACAGCAACAGCTCCAGAAACAGCAGCGCGACTGCAGGTGGCCTCCATCGTATCAACATTTTTGAGCTATTCGGAGTTCCTGCCACTGAAGGTAGGGAACCTCTGGCTCGTCTGCTGGACACTCGGCTTGTGCAGGACTCTTTGAGCCGCTGGGAGAGCTTTGACGTCAGCCCCGCCGTGTCCCAGTGGACCTCTGGGAAAGGTCACAACCATGGATTCATGGTAGAGGTGCTTCACCCAGAGGAGGGGGACATGGAAGGGAAGCATAGCAGGAAGCCTAGTAGGCATGTCAGGGTGAGCCGGTCCCTGCAGCAGGACCAGGACTCGTGGCCTCAAGCCCGGCCTCTGCTGGTGACGTATGGTCATGACGGCCGCGGTGACTCTGTACTTCACACACGGGAAAAACGTCAAGCGGCAGTCCGAAAACAACGCAGGAAGCACCAGCACAAGGCCAGCTGCAAGAGGCATGCCCTGTATGTGGACTTCAGTGATGTGGGTTGGAACGAGTGGATAGTGGCGCCCCCTGGCTACGCCGCCTTTTATTGCCAAGGGGAATGTCCGTTCCCACTGGCAGACCACCTCAATTCTACCAATCACGCCATTGTTCAGACGCTGGTCAACTCAGTCAACTCGAACATCCCCAGAGCCTGTTGCGTACCCACTGACCTCAGCCCCATCTCCCTGCTCTACCTGGATGAATACGAGAAAGTCATCCTGAAAAACTACCAGGATATGGTGGTGGAGGGCTGTGGTTGCCGGTGAGAGACTGACAGTGGTATGAATAGAAAGTGGACAAAGAGACTGAAAGAGACATCAGAGGTTATTATGGACACCCGGTTTCCCAATGAAGACGTTTATTTATATGAAAGACAAACAGAGCTATTGTGGAAGAAGAAAACTATATATGAATATATTTATGTCTACGTAAAGTTGGGAAAAAAATAAATATTTTAATCAGAGGAATATTCCTTTACTGGTTTTGAAAATGTATTTCTGATGTACATTTCGAAATGGGTGCAATACCACATGAAGTATAATGCTCAGATTTTTATTTTGTATTTATTTCTATTATAACCACTTTATTTGTAAATAAATAATGTGTATTTATCGTGAAAAAACGTGGTCGCTCCAATTTTCCAAGATCATCAACAGTGAACCAGCCAGTGTTGATGTCTATATCGGGGGGGGGGGGGGGGGGGGGGCGTCTTGTGTGGCTGACATGAATAACAGAGTTTCAAATTCTGACAGAAATTAGCTGCACAAATACAACACATGACAGGTAGCTCACACTGCACTGATTGCAAACCAAGCATTGAACTCTTTTGGTAACAGTAATTGGAAACCAACAACAATAGATAGAAGTGTGGAGAGGAAAGTGACAGAGCGGGGTCAAGGTGCTGCTGGAGTAATGAACTGCAGTGGGGTGTAGGGTCACTGGATGGGAGTGACAAGTAACATGCCCTCAAATGTGATAGACTCCCATGGGAGGATTAGAAAAACACGATAGCATGTTTTCATGCATTACATGTCGCTGCAAAGATCCCTGGGAAGGTTGGACTAGAAGCTAGCTCCTATGTTGTTCCTGCTCCTTACCAATATTAACAGAGGGAAAGAATCTGCGGGGCTTCTGAGGAAGGTCTGAGAGGGCGCAGGGTTTATTTATAGTGAGATTTGACGCTGAAAGAATGCAAACTGCGGCAGACACATCAATAGGCTTGCAGCAAGAAAAGAGCCTACTGAGACAAACAAAAACACACCTGCACCTGTCCACATACTGCACATGCTCTGACAGATTTGGCTGCCTTTATTTGCCATCTCTGAATCATAGAGCGCTGATGTGTTTCGGCATTTCAGTATATTATATATATATATAGCTGGCCTTGTATATACATATCAGAAGAAATGCAGGAATGTGGCTGGCAAAAACAAAACATATCATATGTTGCAGTATGACAGTTTAAAGCATGAACACCTGAGTCAATACCTTCCTACTGCAATGTTTTTATGGAGACACCATAGTATCTAAAGCAAACTGGACGGACTAAAACTTCTCCAGAAAGACGCAGATGAAAGTTTATACTGAGCCACAATAGCAGATCAGATAATGAGAGGGAGCAGCAGAAACAGAGAGGGAGAGTTTTGCGAAGTTTGACTGACTGCCTTTTCTGCAGTGTTTGCATTAGAAAGGGTTTGGAGGGATCACAAGGCCGCTCAAAATGCTCTAAATAGAATGTTTTTTATGTGAGCGCACATTGGGACCGAGGAATGTTGGTTCTCAATCTCAGACACATGCATACGCTTGCATGGAAAACCAACGCGGTTGTTTTTTCAATCATCTATTCAAGGGTTTCCTGGTGGGCTTTTTCTCTTCAAAAAACAAATGTGCATTGAACAAAGATACGCTTGTTACTCATATAGGAAATGTAAATCAAAACATTAAGAGCTCGTGAGACTTTATTCACGGGCAGTGAAAATATTGAAATGTCAAAAAAAATTCAAGAGCCTCAGATCATATCTGTTTACCCATTCTTATCCTCTGAGGGTGTATAGCACCAGTCTACTCTAGATGATGCAACTATCCAATTATTTGATTCCCTCCCAACTCACACACACGCACCTCCTCTGCCTCCTCCTACCACATTTCAGTTTCAATCTTCTGCATGTGTTATTTTATTCTACCTTGCATCTCCACCCCCCTCGGTCCCATCTGGTGTCCATTTCTCCTCTGTGGACCCCACCATACCACAACCCCGCACATGGGCTGCACATACCTCTGCCAGTAGCAGCAGCGTTTTAATGGACTTCAGGAGGAAGTCACTTCACTGGCACACTTAATGAACATTTGATAAAAATGAACACTAAAAACCGTAACCCCAAAAGGTTTCTGGAAATCGTTGCGTTAAAAAAAAGTGTTAAGATTTAGTGGTTTGCCTTTATAGTTCAAGTCTATAAACCTTTCATTGGGTTGGGTGGAAATACTGCTCCCAGGGTGGGTGACACATGGGTAGCACTCCAGAAACTCCCCTCCAGCACCCCGTCCCTGCTGAATTGGGTTCCGGTTGTACTGTGAGTTGGCCACTGTTCCAAAGACTTCTGGGGTTTCTCCTTTTAGAGCCACGCTAGAATCAGACAGCTCCTCGGGGAGCACTCCTAAACTTCTCACTAAGAACAAGGGTCATGGGTCAAAGTAATAAGGACCTATTATCTCCACCATTACTGACTGACTCCCAGGCTCATCACGTCATCACGGACTGGCGACTTTAAGTTATCTGACTTATACACAACAATTCAAAAACCATCTATTTTAAGGCATAAAATAATTCATGATGAGCTTAAATTGTATAATTCCATGATTTAGTTACAAAAGCACAACTGTGAGATATTTGTTCTTGGCAAGATTCTCCTCACCTGCTCCACAGACCTCAGCGGAGTCACTCTCCGAAAAACAGATTTTTTTTCCCCTTCCTTCTCCAAAAACATCTGGTAAATCTGTTAAAGGTGTCCACTCTGTCTTTGTTTACGCACAAACACACAACAGAGCAGCCGCACAACTGATGAGCATAACACTGGAAGCCGGGAACGAGTAGCGTGGCAGGGCTCATTCGTTTTGTTTGGTGGGCAGCAAACCACACCAGAACTATCTGCAGCTCCAAACAACCCAAATCATAAGGGTTATAAAATCAGATTTCCAGATTTCTGGCTAGCCCAGAATTGGAAAGTATGTGGCGTGCCGTGTATCTTTGATGAGACAGAGGGCTCAGTCACTATAGGGGATCTTGCCTGGCTCTGTGCCAAAGTGAGACACGAAAATGTAGAGGAGTGAAGAGAGACAGCGGGACTTTTAGAGTATTTTCTAACTTCGGATCTCTTCTCCTTCATGTGCAACACACGCTAATTTTAGAGGTGGTGCACATGTTGTTTTTTTCGGTTTTCTGAGAACAGCCAGTGAGATGACGTCCAGCATAGCTGAGACTGTGGCATCTGTGCTGCAGCTCTGAACACATCAAACAGACGGGTGTCCACAGATTCAGGAGCAGAGCAAATCTGGAAATTACTTTTCCAGAATGACTGCACGGTGATTGTACTTTTACATATATACACTCTTAGCCTTTCATTATTCCAAATGCATGTGCAAGGACACACGAGTATCTGTGAGCACATATTTGGCTAATATGACTATTGAATGTACTTGCGCATTCCCATTACAAAACAAAGGTATGAAATGAGAGCAACCCTACAAAAGATTATCCCCAACTTGCTCCTGAAATATCTTTCTGCCACTACTATTACTGTAAGAGCTAATCATCCATGCAATCACAGTGCAGTTGGCCTGGAGTGACATGCTGAAATCATTACCTCTGGACTCAATGGAAGAGGCCATTATATAGCCTTATGCTCACAGTAGAAAAGTCTTGTAGTTAAGCCATAGTACAGTAAAAAGCCTGTCTGCCATTATGATACTCGCGAGAACAAGGCAATGAAACTTTAGAGGATGGCCAGTACCTCAAGCCAGACAATCTTTTAATGATGGACCATATAAAGCAGTGGTAACGACCCCGAAACATCAAAGTTATTGATTTCTCAGACAAGTATTTATAATATCGGGACACAGTGTTCAAATAAAAACGTTCCTTATCCTGCTATCTCTCACTATTTTGAATCAAGTCAATTATATAAAATAGGGAAACATCAAATAATGACAGATTTATTCATGAATATCAACAAGATAATATGTTTTCCTTTTTTATGTATTTATAACTGATGTTCTGTGATCAAAAAGGAATGGGCTTCAGGATGTATACCTTGCATTTTCCTCAGAGGATACAGGAAGGAGTTCCATATGGACTGCATATGGGCTTCTCGAACAGGCAGGAGGATGGATTTGCCTCTAGACACTGATCTAAGGTCAGTGTCGTGTTTACTCCTCTGATGGTTACAGTTAGGTTTGGGGGGGGAGGGTGAACCCGACTGATCCTGGAACCTTGCCGAAGGGCGTCTCCTACAACCCGAGCTTGAAAGGGGTTGTGTGGTTACGGGAGCGGCCTCCATCTTTGTAGCAGGAAGTGAAGAGATCAATCAAGGGAGCTACATGACATCCCCCAGCATGCCTGTTAAATAAATGTCAATCTCGAGCACAGTAAATCTCATGCATTACCACGCATACGGCTTCAAATCAGCCATGTTGCTGATTCGGAACTGGCAATAACAAGAAAGCTAAAAACGGATCTGTTATGTTAGATGACATATAGATGGAAGCCAATAATACTTAGTGAAAAATGCTATTAGGTATTTAACTTGAGTGAAAGTACTATGGTGTAGAAAAACACTGTTACAAGAGTCAAAAGTCAAAAGATAGTAGCTTAGAAGTAAACAGTAGCATTATCATGAATTGATTGCCACTATCTACATTATTTACTTCGCTTTTAAATATATTATTGTATATATATAAATATTTCATTATTTTAACCTTATAAAAGTATACAATGTTGATCTGTTGTTTTGTGTGTATTTTTGTAGTCTAGATAAAGTTAGATTTCAATGAGCTGATGTGATCTTTTATTTTTCGTTTACCATTAGCAACAACCCTGTGTGATACCACAAATCCTCCTATTAACCCTTGTATGCCAGTTGCAATGGAGATAAGAAAGGTTTGACTTATTTATGACCACAGTACAGGTCTCCGCAGTTTATTATTACAGAATACTAACACTAATATCAATGTCACGAGGTGCAAAGTGTGGATGTGGCACCTCGAGGAGCTCCAGACCTGGAAACAGGTCCACCAAGCATCAGTTGATCCCCAGCTATGAAAGGAGACCTGTTATGGAGATCGGGGCCTCACTTGGTGGTCTATCAGAACAAGCTGGTGCTGAACCTTTTGTACTTAGAGCAGATTACCAGGAGGCTGCTTCCAGATGCAGTGCACCAGGGAAAACAGACTCTCCTTCCCTGGGTGGTATGGGACAAATCCATTCCCCACACTTTTCTCATTAGCGTAATAAGCTTTGTATAAACCACTGGACTGACATTGTCAAGGACACACGCACCATCTCATCTGTCCACCCATCCATTCGTCTGTCTGGCCGTCCATACGGAACATCTTTGGGGGGCAATGCAGGTTGGAAAAGGTTCCGATGAAATGCTTGCAAACACCTTTTTTGAAAACTGTATACAAATAAACATCTTGCACTTCATCATGTGTTGAATTCATATAACTGTTTGAAATAATAAACCTTTTAGGAATTGTATACAACAATTCTCTATGCTCAATTAGACCCTGGGGATCAAATGATTAATGTAATGCACAAAATCATGCAAACGTTAAAAGGAAGCTGATGTATTGTTTCTGTAACACTTATTGTACAGTGGTATGTGGGAAGAAATTTCTTGCCTACCCGTCTGCTATTTTGAAAGAAGGCTTCATCAACCTGATTGCAGGGGGAGATGAGAGAAGCCTGTTTACGTAAAGATCAGTCCACAACCTAAGGGCCCCGGCCAACTCAGCTTCGCGGTGTAACTCACACTCCCTCACCCTTCAATCCTACAGCCTGTCAGTGGCATGGCAAAATCTGCCTCACCAAGCTTCCTGTGAATCACTTCCTGTCCCGGCCCTGCACCTGCACTCCCCTGGGTGATGTCATGGCAGGTTTTCCTCTTGGCGTCGCACTACTGAGCACACTCCCCGTCTGGCATGATGCGCGTATGCTTGCGTGTGTGTTTATGTGTGTACATCCATCAGCGTGCCTGGCTCCAACATCAGTCAGCGGACTTGCGGTGAATGTGGCCCTTCATGGGTTCAGTGATGACCTCTTCCTTCAGGGAAAGGCTTTGCAGAGCAGCAAGGCACATCAAACACACGGAAGGAATATTGAACATGGATTCCGTCCCAAAGCTGAATTATTGTGATTTTTTCCATCTTTGCTTCCTTCTTCTACCATACAAAACATGTCCATTTGTTGCCTCCTTGTTTCTGTGCATTCAATTACTCGTCACAATCCTTCATGTAATGAAAACTTGACCTTAGGAGTAGTTCTGTTTCTAGTTCTGTTTCTCAGTTAGGAGAAACAACCTCTAGATGTCCTCAATATCTGTAGGAATAATTACAGTAGGCCTTTCTACCATCAGTGACCGCAGTGAAAATGATAGATTGAGGGGAACACACTACTTGGACAGGCCCATGAGTAAATGGAAATATTGTACGAGAATGAGTGCATACTTTTTTCCCTTATCCTGGGCCGTCAGAGGTGATGTTTTTTAACCAAACCAACCCTTTTTTTTGCTCCGATTGAACGTGCATGTACGTGAACGTACAGGAAATGCCTTACAGCTCCCGTCAGCAGAGGAGAAACCCGTTAGAGGTCAAGGGTTGCAAGAGGAAGGCATATGTCAATATTCATTTCCTTTTCTGGTACATTCACAGACCTCTTTTTGGTTTCAGTACTTTATAGTGTGTGCTATGGATCATTAGTTCCTGCTAGCTGCCTGTTGACAACATTAGCTGCTCTAATGGTTGAATGTGGGAAACTCAGCACTGTGTTCACCCTTTTGGTGTGTACTTGTGTGTCACTTTCATCTGGCTCTGGTGATGATAGATAGTAAAGACCAGAAAGAGGCCAGTGTGAGAAAAAAAGGAAGGTTTTGGACCACTCAATTTTCATCCACATAATTTCCTCATGACTGGACATGTATAAAATATAACGTTGCATGTTTAGGACAAAGCCCCTTTGGTGACAATGCAGCTGCGATGCACTATTATTAGGTATCCACAGTTGCGAGTGCGGTAATTGATAAAGTATACTTAGAAACTTCTTCTTTTCATTAGAATGGGCAGCATTTAGACAACCACTGTTTACCAACATTCAGGGGTTGACATTGGACTAAATCTCAGTGCTGTCACTGTGAAAACAGCGGGCGCTCTGTTGACTAGGACATAAAATAGTGCTGTTGGCTTTTGGGTTTCCAGAGCGGGATCAGGACTGCAGTATATTGAGTCCATGTGGGGAGTGCGTTTTTTAATCTGAGCCTTACCCACAGTCCTTCCTGTTTCTAATTTGGCGCTGCAGCGGTTTTGTCCTGAGGCCAAGAGCCTCTCTTCCACAGAGTGTCTATTTCCTCTGAAGTGAATAGTAGCAGGTGTGCTGGCCCGAGATCCCTTGGAGAAGTCTGCTTATGAATGGCCCACATCTCACTCGTTTTTCGTCCGGCTTTGTTTTATTTTTTCTTCCTTTCTTTCTTATTTTTCATTCTGCCTAACATTCTTTCTCTCCTTTCCACATTCTTTTTGTCTTTCTTTGCTGTTATGTCTTCACCACTGTGTGGTCAATCCTTTGTTGCCCTCATCTCTTCTAATTTCTTTCATGCTTCCCCTTTGCTCTCTTTGCTTCTCTTAAGATCAAGGTGTAGCACTTTGATAAGTCATAAAGCTGCAGCTTGAGCTAATGAAAACAATAAAAGACAACAGCAAGAACAAGGGCATCACAATCTCATATCAACCGGGACAGACAGCGGACATAATAAATCACATGAAACACTGAAACTGTCAAAACATTCAAATTAGATTTAGAATTCCCTTTATTGGGATTGCATCTGCTGTGGCCGGCATATTACAACAAAAAGCATCTGGCAGTTATCATTAACTATTAAAAAATACTACCCCGAATGAACTTAACCTAAACAATCAGTAAAAATCCCATAAATTATGAAATAATTGCATTCATATATGCGGGGCGAGGAGGAGGAAAATGTGGCTGTTAGAGTGTGTGTGTGTGTGTGTGTGTGTGTGTGTGTGTGTGTGTGTGTGTGTGTGTGTGTGTGTGTGTGTGTGTGTGTGTGTGTGTGTGTGTGTGTGTGTGTGTGTGTGTGTGTGTGTGTGTGTGTGTGTGTGTGTGAGACTCAATCTTCCACACCTTCACTAAGAACTCATCCAATCTGTGAGCAGAGGAGACATGCTGTCACGCGGCTTCAAGGAGGCACTGTGATTGGAGTTAACCTCTAGTGACCTTTACTTCTCCTCCCCCCCTCCCCAAAACACACTCCCTAATGAGTTGGGCTTGAAAGGGTGCAGCTTTTAGCTGTAAGGCAAATAAATCCCATCAAGACAAAGTCATATTCTCACTTATCTCCGAGGAAAACAAGGGAAAATAAACCATGTAGGTTGCCAATGATTTGTGACTTAACAAGGGGGTGAAAAACAGCTGCAAAGCCATTAAGGAAATGAGAGTTTAAGCAAAGGGTTGTTTAACTGGAACACATGAACTCCTAATGATGTTAGTGTTTATTTAATGTTGCTTCCACATCATTTGCCAAAGTAGAATTTAGTATAAAGGTTATAAGAGGGGTTGCAGAATCTGTTCTCAGAGATTTTAAGTCAAACAAGACTTCCTATTACTTTAAATTAAAAACAATTTGTGGGGTGTTGCTTATATGTAAACAACAACAATTATAGAAATTATTTTAACACTTGTCACTATGTCACCCGTAGTCAATCTCTCCAATTTCAATGTACTCATTTGTATATTGAAGAAGTAGCCTTTGACCCTCTGATAACAAAGGAAGTTCTTCAGCCTCTGTTCAGGCCCAACTCCCCATTACGCTATTCTGATTCTCTGCCAAAGCCAACCACGGACATTTACGCTTCCAGCCGTGGTGTTTCCGGCATCTGCACACGCTTGTGTTTACACAGGATGTTCAAACTTGATGCAGATTAAACAAATCCAATTTGGAGGCTGAGTTCAATCACCTCCTTTATTTCAACATTAAGTAGATGAAGCTGGGGGCCAGATCACCCCGACCATTTCCAAGAGGATTGGGTTGGGGGAATGATCTGTACACCAGTAAGTCCAGAAAGTATTTTGAGAGTATTTATATGCGAATAGATGTCATCCGCTAGTTCCCACAGGCTTGCATGTGGTTGGATTTGCTCAGTGTGGTGTAGAGTTTTTTTTTTCAAAAATGCTACAGCTCTCCCTGGCAGAGAGTTGTGGGCCTTCGAAGCCCATTGGTATATTAGCATTGTTTCTTTTCCCACACTTATGGTGTAAACGGAGGCCTGGCTTTGTGTTCACATGCCCAGACCAGGCACACGTAGCACAATTCAATGTTATGAACATTTCTTTTTGCCAGGACTTTCTCATTTTACATCAGATAATCACTGATTATTTAAACTCAGGAAACACAGTATAGGGCAGACGTCAATCGTGCCAAGTTCATTTTCTCATAAGGGAGTGTAGACAGTTTTCAAATTTGTCTGAGGGCGGTCTACAGGCTTACTGGCCCAAGTCCTCTGTTGAAACCAAGTTTCAGCTCCATGGGTTCAGAGTTGGGATGGGAAATTCTACACAAGACTGGATGTCCCTGACCTTTTCACAAGTACAAAGGGACCTTCTTTGTGTCCAGAAGAGTCATTTGTTCAACAGGACTTTTAATTGCTGCTCACTCCAAAGAAAGCCCTGTGTTTGGCTGGTGTTTGTGTCCTCACCTGCGTCCTCTTTCAAAATTGGGAGGGTTTTTGACCTTCTGTAGCACCTGTTTGGCCAGCGTCCGGCTGCCCATCTGCTCTTAGCTAATGCACCCATCCCACTTCAATGTCGGATTTAGGATGGCTAGCTGTCCGCCTAATTGTATCACATTCTACAGGCTTTGTCCTGGTATTCCCTCGCCAGCTAAAGGTTGCCGAAATCTCATCCGCCACATCAGAGGGGCCTTATTAACCCATGACCCCTGGTTGGTGTGTGTGGACAAGGTCGCTCCTCACACCCAACTCCAGGCCCATTAACACGTCGCCCCACAGCAGAAAAACTATTTTGACGGGCTGTAATTGGCGCTAAGTGATGGTGGACAAAGGCCCCCTCTGTGCTGCCTGCTGGACTGAGCGGTACTGACCACTCTCTGAGCTTCACGCTTGACATTTCCTTTCTGAGTCCAATGTGAGAAGAGAGGAACTGGGGAAGCCCCTTCCTGCACCACCACCTCCTCCATTTCTACATCCCTTCAGCCCCTTCTGCTATTTGCCATGGCGCTCCTTTGAAAACGTGAGATAATGAGGTTCTAGTGGGGAGGGCTAGCCGGAGCAGAATTGCATGGTTCAGATCTGTGGAGGCTGATTAATCCAATGGCGGGCCATTCCATTCAGAGCCAGCCTAATTAGTTTATGTTAGCTCGGGAAGGTCAGGGGACGTGTTTGACTGAGGCCTTTTCTTTAAATGCTACAATGGTGTGATGATCTGTGGATGCAGGTGCAGCGATCGGCTGCTTTAATGTTGCCGAGCTGCTGAGGGTATTGGATGTGCGGTTGAGTTGCAAACAGCTAAAGACAATGAGGTCTTTTACTTAAGAGTATATGACATTTATAAACCAGCCTTCAGCCATCTTGTTGGCCTTCCATGTTCATTAGTCATGTTTACTTCTCAAATGTTATAACGCTCTACAAATAACCAGGGAAAAACCCTTGGTATTGTGGTAAAAAGTCTGAAAAGATGGCAAGCCAGGACTTCGAATGAACTAAAGACTACAAAGAAAAATTGTGCTGGTAGTCTTGGCCTGCATTATTGTATTTCTAACCCAGAGTCCACCCAGTGAATTACAAACCACTGAGAATGAGTCACTATGTTAGTATATGGAAGTCCCTCATCCTTCAATCTTATCACCATTTACCTTGACTAAATTCATATTGATGGCAGTCAGATGCAAATCCCTTTAATGATTGACTGTGATCCCAAATTCCCCCCATGCTGTGTACAGCTTGTGTCCTTAGCAACACTCCAAGGGAACCCAGCCAGGCTTCTCTCACACAAAGCTGTATACTTAACACAGGTCTAACTCCCTTCCCCATAGGCCATGCCATGCTCTCATCCCCGTATTTAACAGCCTTACGTCAGACAGGAGCAGAGGAGGCTGCAGAGGAGGCTGCAGAGGAGACTTTAATACTAAATCTCTCCCCCTGTCATTACCAGCCTATGTGACCGCCTATCAGAGGCCCTTGAGTGATGTGGGAAACCCTGGGCCCTGTCCTCCCAACCCCTGTAGGCCAGGCCGCCTGTTCTGTCCAAACCAAACTGAAAACTACAGGACAGGCACAGCTAGGGTTGACATCAATGAGGCGCCGGGCTCTTTATGCCCACTCTGTGGTCAGGAGGAGAGAAGCCTGGATATTAATCTCTCCCTCTCGTTTTGACTTGCATGCTTTCTTCCTCTTTCCCCTTCTCACCACACAAGCCGTATTTCTGGGCTCTCCATCCCATTAGGGCTAAATCAAACGAAGGCAGGGACTGTTCATTTTGATAGCTGTTGCAATTGCAGTTGCAGCTGGAGGAAGTATCCTCTCAAACACTGACACTGTGGATGGGAGGTAGAAAGTAATTAATGATCTGGTTTAGGCCCCTTCCGAGTGATGGATGTTACCAGCATCTTAAGCTGAGTTCTGGGTTATGTTTTATGTTAAACTCCCCATTAATAATTGCCTGGACTATTTTGCTTTAACCTGAAGAACTCAACCACACCTTCCTTGACATTTAAGACCACTGAAGCCAACCATATTCTTATTAAATCCACACGCAGTTCATTGACATGTTATGGTACCATACACAGTATTAAACAGTTTCTCTGAATGAAGACTGTCTGCTTATTTAAAGTGAAAAAAAGAAATATAAAAGAATTATAACAACTAATAATTCAACTAGACTTATACTGAAATCATGGCACTTATATAATATATTGTCTTGATTTCTCCAACACCTGTGTGGAGGAGAAAAAAAACAAACAAAGCATACAAACTCAGTCAGTCAGTCCACCAGCCCATGTGATGTGGGTCTTTATGAGAGGACACCTGCAGAACCCAGCGTCCTCAGTCAGCTTTGTTAAAGCTTCTGAACGGGGCGGGGGACAGAGGGGAGAGCCAGAGGGCCAGACCCAGGTTTGGCCCCGAAGGCCTTAACTATGACTCCAGTCCACGGGTTGCCTTTGGCCTTGCTAACTGTTCCATGAAATGGGTCCCAGGAACAGTGCAAACCTCCCAGAAACAGGCCGCTCACTGTTAGCCAACAGTGCTCCCTTTGTGTGAAAATTGTCAAAGCTGGCCCTTTTTCTGCACTGGTCCTGCCTTTCTTTTGAGCCTCAGCTGTGAGCAAACAAAGCCGGCTTAAAAGGTTTGCATGATGGTTAGCTAGCTAGCTGGCTAGCCGCGTTAGTGTTTGTGTCAATGAGAGCAATGGAGTTTGTGTTTCCTGCAGGTGGGGCTTCAATGGCTAATGAGAGAAAACAGTCAATGTTCCACTTATTAGGCCATTATAAAAACCAATAACCCTATTTTATGATGGTTAGTAGAGCATGGAGCTTAAGTATTCCTAATGGTATCCAAATAAACACTCAATGCCTTAGCAGTCTTTAGAATAATTCTTAGTTGCAATGTTCAATGCCAGCAAGTAAGGGGGATACTAGCCATCCAAAAATATTGAACTTGTCCTCTGGTTTCTAGGACAGCATCAGGCTAAAGCGTTGTTTACACACAGCATTAATGGTAAATACAGCAGTAGCGGTCTGAAGTAGCACTGAATAATATGCCTAAAATCTTTCTAAAAAGACTTGACTAACAACTCAAAATATTCCTCATATGTAAATCAATATGTATATTATACCTACTCAACAGTGCATTTACAGTTTTCTTTTCATAATGTACAGGATAATATTATAGTTGCTGTTTGATTTGCATTGCTGTGTATACTTGTGGCTTTAATTACAGTTTATTTAGCCACCTCAGACTTTGCATCCTGTCCAGAGGTTCTCTCCAAATAAAGAGGAAGAGATTTGTTTGCCTGTTGGCTGTCATTGGTGGTGACACTTTAATCTTACTTGAACACTGTCAGCAAAACACTGTCAATCTAAACATTACACAGCTACGTCAGAGTTGCCAAACCCAAAATTGTGGTAAAAACAAGCAATACTATTCTGTAAGTTGTTAAAAGCTCTTGAATAGGTGTATTGTACCAATTCCATATCAACCATAACACTGCTGGCCTTTTATTTTGTATTACTCTACTATAAATCGGATTATAGAAAAATAAATGATTACTTAAACAGATGAATAAATCACCCTTTATCTTATTTCAGAAGCAGACATAAGTACTGTTTATCTCAAATGACATTTATGTTGTCAGAGCCAAACTTGCTCTGAGGAAACAGATAGACCATTTATTAAATGCTGTTTGTTATGAGGGTTTATCCGTGGTTGAAATGGTCCATCAAGTCACCACAGCTTTGGCTTCACATGTGACTCCCTAAAAGATGTGCTCACTTTTAAGGCTGTGTGTAACACCAAAAAGCTATACAAAACTACACAAATGAGAAATAGCTCAATCTTTCACCACAAGGATAAATGCTTTCAAACATATTTAGAAAAGGAAGATAAACTTAAAGCAGATGTTTTTCCTTTTTTTCCTTTTGGATGGAAAGGAAAAACAGTAGCACTTGGTTTGACCGTGTTTGACTTTGCATAATTGTTCCCAAGGTTGCTGTTATTTATTTCTAGGCTTTCTGTGCCAATATAATTCAATTTCTGTGGCCAAGCCAAATATTTGTAGCGTGGCTTACGCTTCTAAACTGAGCTGTAGTTTTGGGCAAAAGAGGTCTGCCCCGCCAGCAGCACCGCACGGCCAAGGCAATAAACAGACTCGCTGCTCATCAACAACAACTTTGCTTCTTATCATACTCATTACATGCTCTGTTGTGCAATGAATTATTCCACCAGTGACAAGGTAAACACACAATCTTCCAGGCATTGACGCTTTATTACACTCCAATCCACACTTTGCATCGCACTGAGCTATGTGTTGAACGGTGTGATAGTAAACCGACTGTTTACTACTTCTTAGGAACAGATGACACAAACTTGGAGGCGCAGTCATTTACAGTTAGTTAAATTCCCTGCTGAGAGGCCCTTCTAAATGCTTCTTCCACAGACCTTGCTGGGAAATATTTGCAATGGTTTCCGTCCAGATCTGGGTCACTCGGTTCCACATTCACAGCACAGGTGAGCTGGAGCAGGTTTGTTTGGCATTGGTCATTGGCTGTCCTTTCCTTTCCACAGGGCTGGGAAAGCAGCACCACGTACAGCTTGCGACAACAAGAGATGCTTTTGTCCATGGCTTACCGCGGCGAAATGACACCGCTAAACCGCTTGCTGCCAATGTTGTCCAGGTCTCCCAGGACAGTCCCCGGGGACTACGAGACCTGCCGCAGGCCAGTCCAAAAAAGGCAGAAGGAGAGTGAGAGCCCTCAGGAGAATAGGTAACTGTCAGCCAGCAGCATGCAGATGAAAACAACCTCTTTCACATGGAGTGTGTTTTGGCTTCCAAGGCTGTAATCACGGATGATTAGCCTAAGAACTCAATTCCAAGCGAGGACTATTCCTTATTCCTGTCACACTGTCAGGAATTATATTTACCAAACATCATTACCACCTGTCCCAGGGCATAAAGAGAGACTTGACTGACCAATGGAAATGAGGCAGGTGTTAGATATTGATTTAAATATTCAAATGTAAAGTACACTTCATTTCCCATCCAGGCTCACGCAGGTGCCGGGTTCAGGTACAAACAGGTGCTCTCATTACAGGTTGCCATTTTCTTTTCTTTTTTTGAAAAGTCTCTGCATTAATGTATTTTTATGAACTTCATATTTCAATAAAAAAAACGACACAGAAGTTAAGATATGCTTTTATATTAAGGCATTAGTGTTTTTCTTTAAACGGAGATTGTCACCATTTGGAAATGTTTAGAAGGTGTTATAATATATATAGAAAAATATTCTTCTAGCATTTTATTACATAATATACAGCCCCTCAAACTGTCAAAACCAAACAAACAATGTTGTTTTACAGACCGACAATTCTCTCTCAACACTTAAATCACTCTGCATTAGAAATAAACTGTACAATTATTTATTTTATTGAAATGTTCAAACTACATCAAAGTGCGTACAAGGAGCCTTCCCTGGCTTGTAGTTGGTTAATGACTCAGGCAGCGGGACACGTTACGAGGACTGATGTCACCCGTGGCCAGATCATCACCCGTGGCCAGATCATCACCCCACAACAGGTGCAGGGTGCTCTCTTCCCTTTCCTCATTCTCATCTTGCTGCAGCTTGTTTTCCTTCTACATGTGGAAAACATCTGCATAGGTGGTCCCTCTATTTCCTCCTACCCCCCTCTTTTTCTCTCTCCACCCCCCTCATTTACTCCCACTCCTCTATTCTGTCTCCTTGTGTCTTTCTCTTTTGATGCCGGAAAAGGGAAGTGCTTATTGTAAATATGGAGAGGTGTCAGTGCCAGAAGAAACGGGGCCGTGTATTTCTGGCTCCAAGCTGCGAGGTTTACCGAAGCATATTTTTATCATGAAAAGCCAACATGGAATGGGACGGCCATGCGCAGCTGCTGGTCTAATTTGCTCTAAGCATGTACAAATAGGACGGCCCACATAGACCATAAAAGTGGAGTGGAGGTTTTGCTCAACGCGGCACTTTTGTCTGACCATGAGGCTCGTGGATGCCTTCCAAAGAACAAACACATCACAAAAGAAAAAGAGAAAACACAGGCACACTCTCTTGATGGTTTGCAATACAGTAGAATAACTCTGAAGAGGGCGGACTACTGCTGCTTCAGTTTTGTTCCAACACTGTTTTAAGTATGTTTACTAACACCTATTACATTTGATGAATAGCTAAATGTATGCTAATATAATGCCATTGTTCATTTTTCACGAAGTGCGTCCTAAAAACGTCCAACTTCCTATGCTTGCGAGTCAAGGTCAAAGGCTGTCAGAACATATATATCTCAAACCCTTATGTATATATTTTTTCAACAAAATGTCAAGGTTGTTTCCCACCTTCAGAGCTGCACCAATGTCCCTCCTGTTCCTTCTCCATACATTTTATTGCACCATGGAAAGTTTTATTTGCTCTTGAGCAATTTGCTCTGGAAACCCCCCTGTAGATCCTATAAGTATGTTTGTAGAAGTACACATAACATGCCTGCGCATGATACACGCACAAGCACACACACACATACACACACACTTGAATATGTCTGAACGGGGTTCCCCTTTAGACACCGGATAAATAACTAACTTCAAACAGTAAACTAGGTGCTAATGAACTGGATCCTGACAGGGTTTGCTTTCCGCGAGCATAGACCCACCCCACAATGGATCCATTCACAGGATCTCAGCCATGGAAAGTGTTGGTAAAGTAATCCCGCTAGAGTTTATGCGACCTTTTCTAACTCTCAGTACGTCTTTCTCCCCTCAAGCCTTTAAGGCCCGGCCAACAACAACACTGACCTCCATCAGCTGATACAGGCAGAGGCTACTCACATTTGCATGTTTTAAAATGGCACCCATTCACAACCGGTTGGTAAATTGATGTGAGGAGGAAAGGAACACAACGCCCCGTTTCCTCTTACGCCGTACCTGTGAGATCAGTCACGGTGACTTCAAGGCCGGGGCTAAGGGGTGTTTCTGCCGAGCCACTCTGTAGCACAGGACGTGGCTGGACGGCATCTTCCACGCACATGTGGCCACAACACCCAACATCCTGTGCGTAGAGGACTTGCAAGAAAAGGTAGTGTTTTATCTTTCAGAGAATATAGCAGTGTTGCCACTGTGTCTGTGAGTGCTCTGACAAACCCTATACAATTCTTAGCATTGCATATGGCTACATTCAACACTTTTGATACTCAAACAGGAACAAAAATCATGCACAACTGCTTAAATTGACAAAAAAGGATGAAGACAGTTAGATTTGAGGGACAGCATTTCATCAGACTAAAATGAAGGACATTGAAATCCTAATAATATCTGAAAAAACCCATCTATCTGTCTTCAATTTTGGACTTGAAGAGAATCTGCCTGAGGTGAATGATCACCCTCCATATGGCTGTGCTCATTCGAGATCTTTTATGTTTCTGGGTAGCAAAGGGATGAAATACTGCCGGTGACAGGTAAAGCGATACTCTGTAATGGAAGTTGTTTTACAGTAGCCTCTCTTCAGAAAGAAGTGCAATATTTAAACATGTGATATCCTGTTCCAAACCCACAGTTCAGAACAGCCTCTCCTCTAGATGTGAGGGTCACACTGCACTGACAACCTGTATTTATGGCTATCTGACCTGACACCATGAGAAGTTTTATTTCTATCAGATGTTTCCACTCAAGGAGAGCTGAACAGGGAGAAAAAGGAATATCAGTCTTGGCTGTGTCCAATGGAAAATGTAAATCTATTTAAAAATGCATGATCTTTATGCATGTTTACATTTCTTTTTCATTTAAAAAAACCTTTTTCTGTGTTTAGAATTTGTATAGCATTGCTCCCGGATTGGTCAAATCTTTATAGGCTTCAATGGAAACATCCACAAGCATAAGACGCCATTTACTGAAGCACCTATTGCTCCACCCTTATAAACAAACAATTAATTTTAGAAATAAAGGAGCCTTTATACCGAGCCTTCACAGCAGTGCAAGGATTACACAGGAGAGGTTTTTAATATTTAGGCAAATACAAGCACCTTTGTCAACACATACACCACGTATTTAGTCAATCACTCTGCTCTAAGTCATAGATCCTCTTTTGACCATCACACCTGTGTTGCTAGACTCTCATCACGACTGAATGTCACATTTCACTGACATTTGTAAAACAAATAACCTGCCAGGTGCAGGTTGTCCTTTCTTCAGTTTTATTTTTCTATTTAAACGGGAACCGGTATGGAATTTCATGGTAGCTATGGAGGTCAGTGGTTTAAGGATAAATCAAATCCCACTCAAAGAAGAAAATAAGAAACAAAAGAAAGGAGGGTTTGAAGGGTGAAAATGAATCAGAGCTGCAACACTTTGCAGTGTAGCATTTGCTCCCCAGAGCCCCGTGCTGTCAAGAGCCTCTCTCGCGGTGCTGTTTCTCAGGCCTCCTGACCCCTTCAGTCCTTTTCCCACAGGATAAGACCCGAGGTTTTGTTGGGTTGTGGAGGTAGGAGCGTCCAAGGGGATGAAGGGTCTGAGGTGAAGGGGATGTGGAACGTGGAGATGAGCAGTGGTGGGTTACCTTGTGAAAACACCTTTGAACAGTGTTTATCTCCGTACCCAAATTAAGTCATGGATAAGGCCTCCATTGACACGTCAAAGAAGGTGGTGAGGTAGGTTCATTACTCCCTTTCGCCTATCCTACCTCCCCACTAGATCTCTAGAAGAACAACCCCCCACCCAATCTCACCCCAAAAGCATGGGGCTCAGCAGCATGAATGGGGCATTGTGATGCGTCTCCGTCACAGCAGTGAATGTTTTCACTTCCATTTGATCCGTCGGCGAGGCTGCTAATTGGGTAAGCGTGTTCCCAGGTCACCAGGAGGTTTCTCTTTCCATAAATACAGAAAGCCGGCAAAGGCTTCTACAGATGTTGTTTCCCACCCGCTTCCAAGTAGGTTCAGACCAGCTTCAGGCAGTAGATGTAATTTATTGTGTCTAAAACCACAGTCCAAAATGTTCCCCCCTCTCTTTCTCTCTCTCTCCTCATCACTCTAAAGAAGCACTTTATCATTATCCCAGGCACTCTAGTAAAGCTTATATGATATTTGTGCTTTCCTTTAGCTTGGACAGTTTGTGCTTTTTTTGCCATTAGGGCCACAGGTGTCATGATGACATGGACATGGTGTTACTTTTGTCTGTACTCCATCCAGGCCTGACAGCTCCGAATGATGTTATTTTCCATGTGTCTCTCCACCAATGACAGAGTTTATGAGGCTCAGGGTTTATTTGTTTGTTTTTGTCATGGAATTTATATTTCCTGTCTTACACAAGGACTCAAGACAACCTTGTGTGCCAGCACTGAAGACTGAGTTGGAACAGAGAGCCGAGACAGACTTACAGGGATGTTTGCTACACTAAATCTGCAGGGTGTGGTCGAAATGATCAAGTGGTCAGAGAAACTGTCCTCCAACTGGAGAGCAGAGGCTTAAACCAAACATGCAGACCAGAAATGTCCTTACCAATTCTTAGGGTGTTCTTCTGCAGCTGACACTGGCATTGGTCCTCCCTGGATGGGACAAATAGAGAAACAAGGTTTTCACTTAATCAATAAAGTATAAAAGCGTCCAATTAAAAAGATGTCCACAAGTTGTCATGTGGCATGGTTTCATAATCGCAATCTAGAACAGCCATGAGAGCTAATGACATTATACTAATTGAGTGAATATAAAATAATGCCTATTATTATGTTATATTTGGCAATTGGTATCTCGTTTTCTGCCAGTTAGAAACAAATAATTATAGAAAATAATTTTAAAACATTTTATTAAATTCAAGACAGACCTGAATTTGTTCAATACAGCACCTGTATGGTTCTGTTCATGCCAAAGACACATGTCAAATAATAAAAAGTATAAGCAACACTGGAATGTTTCCAAGCTAAAGACAAGAAGAGCGTCTTTCTTTTAAACCTGGTTCACCAACTATATATTTCCTTCCTACAACTCTGTTGTGGTCTAATGGCGCCACTGTGTGGCAGCAATGGAACATTTTAAGGTATATTGTCTACTAATAGTTCTAAGATTTACTTCATTTATCTTTCGGTTGATTTAACAAAAAAATGTGTTCAAATGTCTTAATAATTGTCTCTCATGCAGAAAGATCTCTTGAATACAAATAGGCAGAAGCTTTTATAGCCTCCATGAATAGGACTGTGATGTGACTATTATTTTCCAATTACAGTATGACTAATAGCTTATTGCCCATTAAATGACCATAAAATGAGTAATAAACTAAAAATGTAGTTTCCACCGGGACAAAAATAACAGACCTTTTAACTGCTTGGTAAAGTAGAGGTAATAATATCATGGACATTTAAAGTACGCAGTTATTTTATATCTCTGTCACTCTCAATGTTTTCACTTCCAACAATGTTGCGCTTACGTTAGGAGTTATTGCACATCTTGTGGAGTGGTGCACAGGAAAAAAATACATTACACCTGAATAAAGTCAATGATTGAAACATTGAATTTGCGTATAAAGTTTACTAAAGTGTTGGCAGTTTTGGAATTGATGACTTTCTTTCAGAATTGGGAGTGAGTTTTCATTTAAAATACAGAGTGAGCTATCTTAAAAGCCAAAGTAACATCTGTAATCTCATGTATGTGTACCATCTGAATACATGTATGAAATCCACATCTAGTCAAAGTTTGCATTTCGCAACAGCTTAGTATCAAAGATACTGTATGATTTTACCAATGGAAACCAGAGGGTGGCAGGCTTCATACATGGGCTCCACTCATGAGTGTTTGTAACAGAAAAAAGGTCCACACTGCTGAGGAAACACACCTATGTATTAAATATACAAAATGACGCTGGCAATATAATTATGTGGAAACAGACTCAAGTGATTCAATCTGATTAACTCATTAGACAGGGTGTGGGCATTAAGGAAGTGGGCTGACTCATCTTAGGTAAACTATTACTCATCATGTTGTGGGCCTGTCTCTTTAAATCCACCTTTTGCAAAAACACAACTATTCAACTTTTAAAGTATCCAATTCCAATCCCTTTCAGGTTTGGATTTGGATACTGGAGTTGTTTTTCTTTGCTGTGTCATCAGGAGATTTGATTTTAACAGTTTTGAAAAACTTACTTGTCCATTGTATAATTTGTTATTTGTTTGTTAGTTTCTTAAAGGGGTATCCCAAAATTGCCACAGGCAGAAAAGTCACTCCCAAATATTCTGTTAAAAGTTGGTGGACTTCTACATTCATTTATAACTTTATGCATATGTATATAGCTAACATAACTCCAGTCGCTATCAATCCATCAATCAGTGGTTAGTCAGTCACATCTAGCCAGTGAAACACACAGATACAACTACATTTGTAGTTTACCATATATCATATTATTTCAGGGTTTCCCACACAGACTTTACTTGGGTGGGCCGCCCAGGTATATTAACGGCTGCCCAAAAATATTTCGCGACCCATTTTTTAAATGTTTTTTAATGTTTTTTGTATGTATTGTGAACGCAACGCTGTGCAAATGTGGGTCTGCCTCACACAGGGTGACTGGCTGTCTACATGATGTGGCCTGCCGACATGGCCACTGTCATAAAGATCATAAATCAAAGCCCTTGATTGGTCTCTGTGTATCATTCAAGCTCGGGATAACTACAGCTCAGGTGAGGTAAAGGACTCTCTGAGTGTTTAGATGTGGGTCTCAAACGGTTTGGTCACCATTTATGTAAACACATATTTCCATTTGAGGGGGTAGTGATTAGTCAAATATGCATGAATGAAAAAATAAAAAAAGGTAAGATATACTTTTAAAATGTGTTGAGGGCCAGGGTCGGCGTCATGGGGGGTCATTCGCGGGCCATGCCCCCCCCAAATGAAACACTGTGCCCCCCCAACGCAGGGTGGGCAAGCCTTATTGCCGGTTTTTTTTTTAATCATATAAGTTAAAACGTTTCCACCAAAAGTTTTTTGTGTGAAATACATCAGAAATAAAGAATACACATTTGTATTCTTTATTTATTCTTTATATGAAACACAGCCTGAGGTGTGCTCACTGCTGCTCTCTGATTGGTGTGTTGCTTGACCAATGACCCCGACTTTTGTTTTGTTATCATTACGTGGCTGTGTGTTTAGATGAAAGCCCAGTGGCGATCTGTCCATCTGTTACACTGATTATACAGTAAAGCCATCGAAAAGAATATGATATACAGTACAGTACAAGTACATGGGTCTCTGTGTTTCATTCAAGCTCGGCTCTCTGTGTGTGGCACGAGCGCATTTTGTCAGTGCGCGAGCGGTAACGTGGAATATTGTTGTTAGCATCTGGTTAGCTAGCTATGCTAACGGATATAAAGAGCTGTTTCTACACCAAGGTGGAGGAGAGTCCTCTCCTGTCAGACTGAGAGGATCTTATAACGTCAGCTCAGTGGGGTAAAGACTCTCAGTGTTTAGATAGTTCACTTTAGTGTAAGTTATCTCAGTGGGTCTCAAACGGTTTGGTGACCATTTATGTAAACAAGTATTTGCGAGGAATAGGCTACCTTTATATGATCATTATAGTTAGCCTATTAAAGAATAAGAGAATAAATGAAAAACGGGTATGAAATACTATAGGACAATAACACAAGAATACCATTTAAAAGGGGAGTGATTAGTAAAATATCCATAAAGAAAAAGTAAATCTGTTTACAGTTCTGTTTCATATGGATGTTGAGAGATGTATCCATAGATCTCTTCATTTTGCTCTCAAAGTGCACCAGATTGATGCTTTTAACTTCAATATTTTAAAAATAATCTTCCCGGGGGATCATGCCTCCAGACCCTCCTAGAGGAGGTTAGGTCCACCCCCCACCTAAAACATGTTCACATGGATAGGATACTAAATACATTTGCACACTTTTTATATGGTGGCCTATGTCCATATGTTTCTGTTTTGGTGATCGTGCCACAACCGTGCATGCACAGGTCATAGGTGCGCTATAAAATAGCACTACACCCCTGCAATGTGTGTGAGAGACAATAGCTTTACAGCATGTTTTTTTAAATTGAAGTTGCGTTGGTGTTTGTGTGTTGGTTGTTGACGGCAGTGTGTGCCCCCCCTTGGTAAATGATTGCCCCCCCCATTTGATTTGTTCTAGAGCCGACCCGGTTGAGGGCTAAGTCTTTGCTGCTGCCTCAAAGAGGAGCAGGGGGGAGAGGAGGGAGACAGGTGAGGCTGATTCAGGAGCCCAGACACACTCACAACTATAAATGAACCAAAAATAAATAAATAAACAAGTTTCAGTGTTTTTTCATATCGGATATGGTATGTTATTGGTTATGGCTATGATTTTATGATTATTGAAATGTATACAGTTCTGTTTCATATGGGTGTTCTGTTCCCATAGATCGAGTCAACGCATTTAACTCCAAAATAAAAATAAAAATCTTACCGGGGAGCATGTCCCCGGACCCCACTAGAGGATTTGAGGTCCACCCCCACTTAAAATCACATGGACAGGTTCCTAAATACATTTATAGTAACCCATTTGCCTGTTTATTTGTGGGTAGTAGATTTTAACTATAGGGCTATCACTATGGGCAGCAACGCTGTAAATATTGACAAATAAATCCAGCAAAATGGTAGTTGCCTGGCTGGGTCTATAATTTCCGGCCTGACTTATTGTCTCGGTCCGGCCCTGGCTGTACCTGTTCGCGCTGCCATCGCGTGAAGGGTCTGCTCACAAGCGACCAACAGAAAGGTTAATGTTGTTGTTGCACGTCATCTCACCTTATCGCTCCCCCCAAAATATATTTCAGATCTGTGGGAAACACTGTAGGCTATTAGATATTAGAACGAAGAAGTATGACATTGTTTTTTGACCAAACAACGTATAGGTGTTGTACACATAGGCCTACAGTACTTTTAAAAATAAAACTGCTCATTTTATTTTAGTGACGTTAAAGACATAGGTGTGCAGAAAAAAATTACTTGTGCTAACTTCCATCTGTTTGTGCATTTGTTTTACATGTTTTATTATTTAAAATATGATGGCCCTACACTGAAAGAAACTCCAAACATAATATCTAGTTCTCGTTATGCTAAATAGGCCAAGTCATTATTTATCACCATTTTACATTAGCTTGCTGCTTACTGCTAAGTTGTCATGAAGTTAAACGGCACACAATATTATCATTAGCTATGTGGAACATGTTTAGCTAGTTTCTGGGTAGTTAGCCTACTCATGGCAGAGCGCACCATAGTGAGCTCAGTCTGTCACGATTGAAGTTAATTAGCTAGGATTTTGATAAAAGTACTATATTGAAGTAGCTACGATACAACTAACACGAACTGCAGAAGTCCGTTTCATTTGTTAAACAGGCTTCAGACATTATAAATGTTGTGAACACCGGCTTGTGAACAAACCCACTTTGCTGACTTCACTTCCTCTGACCGTACCGCCTCCTCTACCTGTCTGAACGGGGCGTGTTTTACTCCTGGAGGAGCCTCATTTGGTTCATTCCACTTCACAAGGAATTTCTAGGAATAGCTCACCAGCAGAAAACGTTGAATCAAGGTAAGATTTGTTTTCAGAGACTTGACTTTGTTAATTTTTTAATGGCCAATATCATGCTGGGATTGATAAGGCAGACTTCACATGGGGAAATAATCAAACCATTTGATTGTGTATGGTAGCTTACAGTGGAGACTTGTTATCTATCGGTCTTATATAGAAGAAAGTTAATGCTTAATTTTTTTAGGACTTAATTGTACTATTATTGCTATACTAGGGCTGGGCTGACACAGTTGTTTACTCTATTCTGTACATTCTAAAACTGAACACTAGTGCTGTTTTTATATCTTTAGTTCAACAGTAAGGCCTGATACTTGATAGTTGTGGCCACAGGGTTCACTGTCATCATTTATTTTATTAATTTCAAACTCTATGACTGATTTTTACAATAACAAGAGATACCCAGTACTTTTGTCATTTAAAAGTATAGCCTATGTGTGTAGTTGTATTGTAAAGAAGGGGTTGTTCATTTTCCAGTGCTGCATTCCTGTAGTTGCTACATTATTAAAATGTGGTACACTGAATTAATGCACTTTTGGTTGGAGAGTAAACACCTGTAAATCAGAGATTGTAGATTTTCACTATTCACAATGGTTAGCTTTTTAAGGTAATGAGTACGGTAGCTCTTTAACTGTATGTCTATTTTATAGGAAAAAACAGATATTATTTTATGTTGTTTGAATATTGCTTTGGCCCGGATTTCATCACCTCTCCTTCCCTAACTTTTTGGTATTTTTTGCAGATAGTGTATTATTGTTGGGGCCAATTCATCACGCTCTAACACATCTCAACAAGCCTTCCCACACACTTGCAAGTTTAAACATTTTGAACTGTACCCTACAGCTGCATAGAGAGGGAGCAGCACAAAGAGAGCAGAATGTGTTCATTAAACCTAGCCTTGCGGCAACACATTTTCGCACAGTAGGCTATACATTACCACTGGGTTAGGACAAATGTAACAGGTATTTCTGTTGATAGCCCCAGTCGTGTATGAGTTGGGATCTTTTTATTCACAACACTTTCATAGTTCAGATGTGAATTAAAGAAAGATTGGTGCAGTGTGTGGTGATTGTTGTTTTGCCATGGTCCCTGCAGGAGATTCGTGTCCCTGCTCGTCACACATTCCACAGCTTTACCCTCCCTGCTCCTCCTCCACTCTTTTCCTCTTTCTTATAGTGTATCTGCCTGATGTCTTCCATCCATTCCCTCTTTATCAAATATATGAATCCTCCAGTATACTTCTACTTTTCTGGGCAGAGCCGTACAGCTGTGTTACAACTCTTCTGTTTACTGTGTGTTCTGCGGTCTCGTCTATATCCTGCTGGCAGCGGCTTGTACATCTGCCAGTCTGTGTGTTCCCTGATATCTTATTTATAAATGTATCGGCTGAGATGCGAGTACTTCAGGGGCCGCAGTATCATTGCAGAGATACTGCGGGGAAAGCATTAAGGAGATTTGGAAAATAAAAAGTTCATTTGGATGTTCCCACAGGATGTTGAGAAACACTTAATCCGCTGATTCATGTTTTGTTTTTACCAGATGTTTCCTATCTTCCAAACAAAAGAAAGCAAGAAAAGAGTCAACATATGTTATCGGAATTCCCCTTCTATGGGATTAATCAGAGATAGTGGGAGGTTTCTCCTTCCCATATTCCTTTTGTTGTGCTTCTTTGACGGCAATATTACACCGAGGAGCTTCCAGTCTATAATGCACTTCTTTCCTTTTAGAACAAGGCCATGATCAAAGCCGCAGAGTATGGAGAAACATCATGGGAGCTGTCCGTGCAAGTGGATCAAAAAGCTGGAGATGAGTCCATGAAATTTAAGCTGAGGGTGAAGGGAGACTTGCACATTGGAGGCCTGATGCTTAAACTGGTGGAGAAGATCAGTAAGTGCCTCAGTATAACTGTCATAATGTAATCTGTCGGATTACATTTTGGTTTGTTTACCTGGTAAAAGCATACTACATTTGACTTTGTTTTAGGCACAGTCCCTGCCCCTGCTGCCATATTAAGTCTGTTAGTCAAGCCACACCCTTGTTTGCCCTGCATTTTTCTACACTGCAGTGCCATTGTTTTTGCCACAATGCATTGGCTTGTATAGCCCGAGGGGCCAAAGTTCAGCCAGGATCTGATCTGATATCTCTTTACATAAATCCAGACGAGCTAATGTAGTGAGGGCACCAGTAAGGTGGTGTGAGGCAAAATAGATGACTAAATAGGCTGTCATCAACAGACGGATTAAAGCACAGCACCATAACATGACGTCAGGTAGACTCATAAAACCAGACTTTATTCATGCTCAACCACCCACACAACAGGTACAGGAAGTGCAATACCCTTTAAACATGTGATATGACAGTAACATGTGTTTAACTTAATGTGTCTGTCTGCAGAGGCTCCTCAGGACTGGTCAGATCATGCACTGTGGTGGGAACAGAGGAAATGTTGGCTGCTCAAAACACACTGGACCTTGGACAAGTATGGAATTCAGGTAATTAAGACTTAAGTGATTGAATCTGTTTTTAGAATTGTGCTGATCATTGATATGTTTTAATTTCATTATTTTATTTCCAAGAACAATTAAAAATGTCAAGGATATGTCTGTCTAAACATTTAGTTAAATGTCAATGGCACACTGCAGTACTCGAGTCTAAGTCATAAGTCAATTATGTGTGTGTATGTGTTAGGCCAACAGTGATTTCAATTCAAGCATATGTTGTGACAAGCATTGTTAAGGCTTAAATCTCTAAATAAATATGGTGAATAGCTCACGTTCAAAGAGTAATGACCAAATTAATATTAGGGAGAAAATGAGTGTAATAATTTCTGCTCAAAAACAGACTTACTATCTATATTTGGTGTCTATCTTTTATACTCTATACATTTCAATAACATTAGAAGATCCTTAACACCAGATAAGGTTGCAATCTAATCAGCAAAATAAAAAAGGAAAGGGAATAAATATGGATTTTGCAGGTGTGGTTGAAGAAACGTTCTTGTATTACACAGGCAGATGCTAACCTGCGCTATACACCCCAGCACAAACCCCTGTTGCTGCAGCTCCCCAATATGAAAACCATCAAATTGACCGTCAGCTTCTCCAGTGTCGTCTTTAAGGCAGTGTCAGAGATCTGTCGAATACTCAGTGAGTTTCTCTCTCCTTACTTGTCTCAGTCTCAGTGACTTTAGATGATTTATCTATAACTCTGACTCACCTTCTTTCCATATTCTCCCTGATCTCTTCACACTGTTCCCCTGTTCCTGCTCCCTCTCAGACATCAGAAGGTCAGAGGAACTGTCTCTGCTGAAGCCTCCAGAGAAGAAGAAGAAGAAAAGCAAGAACTCGGCACAGGAGGACATCTGGGACATCGATTTAGCGGGCGGGGGACCAGGAGGCACAGGTACTGATTCTTAACAAGGCTTTAAACAAAGAAGTTTCACAGTATATAAGCACAGAATCTGATTATAAAATAAATGTGCAGCATGTCAGAAAACATTTTTTGCGTAAAACTTTTATACAAAAGGGAGTAGATGCATTGGCTAGAAACAAATTGAAATGTTTCCTGAAGATTCCCTTTGTTATTAAACGTGCCTTATTCTTAGATATGTTGTCATAGTTTGGGGCTGCATTCTAATTTTCTAATTGCTAATATATCAATGAAGACAATAAATTACAGAGAAAAGTGCAGTTTAATTTGTTGCAGAAGATTTAAAGGTTTAAATCATTTGATTACATGTATTTAACACATTTGTATCTAAAGGTGAATTGATCTTTTTCACTGCAGACAAAAATAGATGTATCAACAAAGCGTAGTTGCTGCATCACAGTAATTGCTGGAAAGTAGACTAAAATTAGGTGAGAAGAAGATTCATAATGTATGTTATGCCCAGCACTTAAATGGATAGCATCTTAATTTCAATGAGTTACTTCTACTGTAGGAGGAGAAGAAATTAGAAACTTATATACAGTATAGTGCTGCGGGGATCTGTCAGGCTGCAGTTTCATCAGCGAGATCTGAGAGAATTGTTTAGTGTGTTCGTCAGGGTTTCCCCAACGCTGAGTATCCAGTTCATATTTCACATCATCCTAAAGATCCCTCTAATAAGGACCTTTGATCTCTGCCAACTTTAATGTCGACCCAGTTGGTACTTTTCGAGAATCGTGATGCCTTATTTTGTCTTTACAAGTCTCACATCTGTCCAACTTGTATCCTAACTGTTGCTACTTCTTGTAAATATTGTGCTTTTGCACCTTTGTTACGCCCTCTAGAATCTGACGATAAGTTGACCTCAACTTCAGAGAGTATGCCCACTCCTTTTGGCGAATCTGATTTGAATAGTATTTTAAAAATGTAAAAGTATCTACATTTCTCTTTGAACTAGGCCCCATGTACAGCAAGACAATGACAGCCACCTACGACCCGGAGAACGGGATGCCGGTGTCTGCCACGAGCCTCTGGTTTGGAGATAACCCTCTGGCTGAATCGCAGCCTAACCTGCCCCCTGCTGAGCTGGCCAAGATGTACCATCCGCTGGAGCTGGTGGACAAAGCAGTCAACAGTGCAGGGTAGATACAAATACAGTTCATTATTTGCTTATTTATTTAAAACTAGCAGCGTAATGTAATGTAGACGATAGGCCTTCTAATTGGTTGTTGCTAATATGATTGACAGGTGGTTGGACTCGTCTCGTTCTCTTATGGAGCAAGACATTCAAGATGAGGAAAAGCTATTGCTTCGCTTCAAGTATAACGTCTTTTTTGACCTCAATCCTAAAGTAAGACACCCCCAAATGTATCCCTTGAAAAATAAATTAACACCATTTTGAAATGAATTTGAGTGTAGGTTTTTGTGTTTTAGTACGATGCTGTCAGAATAACACAGCTGTACGAACAAGCTCGCTGGTCCATTCTGCTGGAGGAGATAGACTGCACTGAGGAGGAAATGCTGATGTTTGCTTCATTACAGGTAAACAACATGCAGTTGGAGAAGTGAAATAACGTCCGGTTTGTATAACAGAATACAGTCAAATTCTTAGTACTTACAATTATGGCTCGTCTAACTCAAAGCTACCAAACATTCAGATGCATACATGTTTTAATCTGAGAACTAAACTATCTTATAGCAATCCTGATTTAAAATGGCTTGTGATTGTCAAACCAGAGTTCTCAGAATGGTAATGTGGTCTAAGAGGCACGCTAATGTTGCCTAAATTAGCTTTAAGTACAGTATAGGGGTGTCTTGGACCTCTGAATAGTATCCCTCTAGGTCTGTGTCTAAATCCACATAAGGACGTGTCAGGGCTTGAGGCGAATCCCACTGGAGAGGGATGGTGGGAGGAGAGAAAGAGAACTATGAGTTACAGGAAAAGTAGGACTATAGTTCCCCATCAGAGAAATAATTGCTGTAAATATATATAGACTGTGGTAAAGTTTTAGCTGTGTCTAAGTATCTGGCCATCTCTGATCCGCTCAGCTGTTATTTTGCAACTGTTGGGCGAGGGATTCAGAAATCACAGTGATTCAATTAGATCATTTTTGCACTCACCTACACATGGGTGCAACGGCTGGCCCGCTCTGAGTCACGACTGCCTTGCATAACCCCTCAAGTCATAATGATCTGTACTTGATAATATATTAGTCAGTTAGTAGTTTTCATCTTATGGAGTAAAAAGCTTTCTTTTTATTTCATTTTCAGTATCATATTTGCAAACTGACCATCTCAAGTGAACCAATGGACAACTCCAACGAACCAGAAATAGATGAAGTAGAAGCTGCTCTGTCCAACTTGGAGACGACACTTGAAGGCGGACTCCCTGACAGAATTCTGGTAAACATATATTTTATAAGTCACTGGAGTGAATGTTAACTGTAATTTGAACGTTTTTTAGGTCTGTTACAGTAGAACACCTGTTTTTGAGCAGGAGTGATAGGTAGGCCTCCGATGATTGCATGTCTTAACACGGTGATGTCAGGAGAAGACTCAGGATAATTCACAGTTGTTTGTCCCGCCCCCAGGAAGACATTACAGATATTCCAGAGTTGGCAGATTCCCTCCGGCTGTTTAGGTAAACCCACCTTTGTTCCTATCACATGAAGATGTTATGTCAATTAACCGAATTAAATGTTAAATACCCCGCTGAAATTGATATTTTACTGTCTCATAAACTTCTAATTTCTTTTACTCAGAAGTATAAAGGTGACCTGTATTGCAGCCAAAAAATAGAAGTTTGTTTTTCTTTCTTTCTGTCCTAAATCAGGCCAAAAAGACTAACGCTGCGGCAGTACAAAGAGTACTGGTTTGTTTTCAAGGACACCACAATCTCCTACTACAAGAACAAGGAGACGTCCAATGGAGAACCCATAGAGCAGTTTCACCTGAGAGGTCAGTCCCTTATGTGTTTTACCGCAGTCCAAATATAAAGTTCAACATATTCTATGCTAATATTTGCAGATCTGTATCATGCTGCTCTTCTTCTGTTGTTAAATTAACTACTATCTCTTCTGTGATAGGTTGTGAGGTAGTCCCCGATGTCAACGTGACTGACAAGAAGTTCGGCATCAAGCTCCTGCTCCCAGTTGCTGACGGGATGAATGAGGTGTACATCCGATGTGACAATGTAAGACCCCCCTCTTCTTCCCAATGAGCATTTCTTCCTATTCTCCCTTCTTTTTTTTTAAATCCCTGTAAAGTGTGTGAATATAAACCCGGCCTCGTATTGTAACTGTCCAGGAAACGCAGTATGCCAAGTGGAAAGCTGCATGTATCTTGGCCTCTAAGGGCAAGACAATGGCTTACAGCTCCTACAAATCAGAAGTGAGAAACATCCAGTCATTTCTGCAAATGAAGAGCCTGGCACCCCCTCCTGGTCAGGCAGCTCCTGATATCGAATCCATGGACATGAATGCTGAATGTTTTTTCTCCCCGCGCTACACCAAGAAGCACAAGACCAAACAGGTAACGTATTCTTGACTTTGCCAAAAGCCATCAGCATTGCACAACTGTTATATCTAATATATTTCTCAATCTGCCTTTGAAAGCTAACTTCACGTATCCTGGAGGCCCATCAGAATATCGCACGGCTGTCCCTAATGGAGGCTAAGATGCGCTTCATCCAGGCCTGGCAGTCACTTCCAGAGTTTGGTATCAACTACTACATTGTCAGGTACAGTGCCTATATTTATGTTGACATATCTATTTTTATTTTATTATAATCGTTTATTTGGCAGGGACAATAAGTGATGAACACAAGCGTAACAGTGCCAGATTTAGTTTGAGCTAATTTCCATCCGCAGTCCTTCATAATAAAACATTTAAGAATATTACATTTTACAAACATAGCAAAAACAAAATACATGATATGCAAAAAGTGCAAAAGAGCAAGAGCAGCACACACGAGTATTTATGACATGGTAATACAATATAACAGCAACGACATATAAAGTGCAAGAGAAGATAAAAGAGCTAACTAAAGTGCAAGAGGAGATACCCCTGTGTTAAAGTGCATTTAGCGGTGATCGCACGTCTGTTTGTTTCTCAACCATTCTTTTAGTTGACCTTTAAAACTATGGAGAGTGGGACAATCCCATACAGTATCTCAGTTGGGAGGCTATTCCAGAAAGAGCTGCCTTTAATGGAGAGTTTCTGACCTAGTGCAGCGTCCAGTGTGTTTTTTGTGGATGAATTCCCCTAAGGGAGGGGGGGGGGCAGTCCAGGTAAACATTTATAAATAAAACACATACTTTTAAAAGACTTAATATTGTCAAAACTCAAGAAATTATGTTTATCAAGGATGGTACAGTGGTGGTATGAATAAGGCTGTCTGTCAAACACCTTAATAGCTCTCTTGTACAGCTGTTCTATTGGTTTCAGGTTTGTGGCACAAGCAAACGATCAGTTTGTCAAACAGTATTCAATGTGGGATAGAATCATGCAGTGGAGGTATGACTTTGCAGCATTGACAGTTAAGAAAGGTCTAATTTGTTTAAAATGTTGCAAGTTATGTTTCTTAAAAGTCAAGTTTGAGTCCAATATGACTACAAGACACTTGAAGTGGGAGACTAGTTCTATTTCTGCTCTGTTTAAAAACACATTGGATCCTTCGATTTTGACTGGTCGTTTACTGAACATCATGCATACTGTTTTTTTTACGTTTAACTGTAAGCAAATGTTGTTCAGCCAGTGTTGAACCTTGTCCAAAGCTTTTGAGAGACAACATGAGATCATTTCAGTGTTTTTCCCGTGTACAAAAATGACCGCATCATCAGCATACATTTGCACATTCAACTCAGGACATACATTAGGCAAGTCATTAATGTACAGTGAAAACAGTAATGGTCCAAGAATGGAACCTTGTGGAACCCCAACAGGGTTGACAAGGTAGGGGGATTTGGCACCGTTGACCAAAACAGACTGTTTTCTGTTCGATAAGTAAGACTTAAACCAATGTATTGAAACTGCCGAAAAGTTTAAATGAGTCAGCTTTGTAAGGAGAACTTGGTGGTCAACAGGGTTAAATGCCTTCCTGAGATCAAGGAAGACAGCACCTACAGGCTCATGTCCAACATACATTTAACCTTTTCCACAAAGACACAGTTAGCTGTCTCAGTGGAGAGGTGAGCACGAAAACCAAACTGCATTGGGTGGAGTGGAGCGAAACCTTTATCCAAATGTTTGGTGATTAGTTTTGACACCCATTTCTCACCTATCTTAGAGACACAGGGGAGGATGCTGATTTGTCTATAATTGAACATCATTGCCTTATCCCCAGATTTAAAGATCAGTGTCACCGAGGCCACCTTCCAGGATGATGGAACTTCACTCGTGCTGATAGATTGATTCAATAGCATAGTAATTGGTTTTATTAGACCATCGATATGTGTCTTTATGAAGTTGGTGTCGAAATCATATGCATCCCTAGCCTTAGAACCTCTTAACCCTGAGATTATATTTTTTACCTCAACCTCTGTGATTTCCTCCAGCTCAAAAACGGGGTGTGTATCCACAGTCAGGCTAGGTGAGACCTCAGATGGCGGGAAGAGCTTTGTAATGTCCAGAGCACTAGTTAAGAAATACTCATTTAGAGAGTTGGCCAATACAGCAGGGTCTTTTATCAGGGCATCATTGATTTTTTTTTGTACATTATTTTCCTGTTTGGTTTACCTAATAGTTTATTTAGGATTTGCCAAACGTTTTTACTGTTACCTTTCGCACCTTCAATTATGTTGATGAAGAAGTTCGCTTTGGCCTGTCTTATTGTTTGTGTTACCTTGTTACGAGCATGAGTGAATTTCTGTCTGTCAGTGGATAGTCCGGATTTCAAGCTCTGCTTCAATAGTTGGTCTCTAGATTTCATGAGATTCCTGCATTGTAGATTCAGCCAGGGAAGATGATGTACCTTCCTGTCCCGAAGGCACCCTCTCCTTGAGAAGGAAGACATTGTATCATTAATTTTAGATATAAACAGATTACTGTTTTCACCAATATCTTCAGAGGACAGAGTGTCCCCCCCAATCAATCATTTTCAATGCCTCCATAAAACGTTGTTGCAGGTTTTTGGGGATGAAGCGAGAACCCAAGGCAGGGGTTTTAGGTGTGGCCATGAACCTTTTTTGTGTGAGTTTCCTGGTAAAAATAATAAGGTTATGGTCAGAAAGACCATAACGAAAGTTGTAGTTCTATTTTGTCTCTACTGACCGCCAGAGGCGGTGCTTTAAGCACTGGATATGTCCATCGCGCGCATGCGCAGCTCGAGTACCAATAACAACAAAGTCACCTGTGACCCACGTGACACCGGCTATATCAGCCGGTGTCGTCAGAGGATCTGTTCCTTTCATCTTCTCGCTGCGCGAGGGTACCGTGGCTACATTTTTGTAGCCTACAACGTTCAGGTTTGAACGTTTGATCTGAGGGATTTCTCTGCAAGCAGCTGGCCGCGTGCAGCTTCGTGACTGACAGTCGGAGCTACGGGTCGTTAACGCGTCCTCCAGGAGCTGTGGCCGGCTGTGCGCTGTGCAGAGCTTCGACAGACAGGTTGGTGTCAGCTTGTTGCTGGTGATGGCTGTGTCCCCGCACCATCTCCCAGCCAAGTTGTCCTGATTGCTGTCTTATTTTTTGTTTGGCTTAGACTTTCTGGTGACGACAGTGTTCCCGCTTCCTCTCCCATAAAGTTGCCCTTATGCTCTTTTGAAAGTTCTGCTTGTGGCGTTGTGCCCGAGCTATCATTAGCATTTGAGTCCCAGCTTTGGCTGTGTCCCTCATTCAATTTAGTATGGAAAGCCCAGAGTGTCATATTTTAAACCCGTTTTTTGTTTAGATGCAGAGAGTAAGGTAAGTACTTTCTATTTCTTAGAAGCTATTATCTGGTCTTAACATTTGTGTTCTGACTTGGTCGCTTGATTGTTAGCAGCAGCCGCTTGGCTAACACCTTGCTGTTAAACTTAAGCTTGCCGTTGAGCTTAAGCTCAGCCGGTGAGGGCAGTGCTCCCGCTCCCGGTAACATAGGGTTTGATTGCAGTAGCGCTAGATCGTTGTATTACTGCTCCTAGTACTAGACTCCTAGCACTAGGATGATATGCAGAGAACATCTTCACTGCGGGTGCTGTGTGCTCCGCATGTGCGGTTACTACTGTAACCATGGCCTACGGTTCTATGCGGGCTGTTCTCTTTCTTAGAAGCTAATTATCTGGTCTTAACATTGTGTTCTGACTTGGTTGCTTGATTGTTAGCAGCAGCCGCTTGGCTAACACCTTGCATGTACTGTTAAGCTTCATTATTTAACTCAGCCGGTGAGGGCAGTGCTCTCGCTCCCGCTCCCGGTAAACGCATGGTATGGTTGCAGTAGCGCTATATCGTTGTATTTACTGCTCCTAGTACTAGACTCCTAGCACTAGGACGATATGCAGAGAACAATCTTCACTGTGTGTGCTGTGTGCTCTGCATGTGTGGCCATTAAGGAGGATTTCATCCTCCCAATATTATATTATCTAGTGGGCAGCCGTTTGGCTGACACTTTTAGGCACCGACCACAGTTACTACTGTAACTAAGGTTCTAAGCCGTAAGTACTGGCCATAATTACTACTGTAACTACGGTTCCAAGCCGTGTAAGTACTGGCCATAGTCAATACCGTAACTACGGCTCTATGCTGTCTAAGTACTGGCCATAGTTACTACTGTAACTACGGTTTTAAGCCGTAAGTACTGGCCATAGTTACTACTGTAACTACGGTTCCAAGCCGTGCAAGTACTGGCCATAGTCAATACCGTAAACGGCTCTATGCTGTGTAAGTACTGGTCATAGTTACTACTGTAACTACGGTTCCAAGCCATGTAAGTACTGGCCATAGTTACTACTGTAACTACGGCTCTATGCTGTGTAAGTTCTGACCATAGTTACGACTGTAACTACGGTTCTAAGCCGTGTAAGTACTGGCCATAGTTACTACTGTAACTACGGTTATATGCCGTGTGAGCACTGGCCATGGTTACTGCTGTAACTACGGGTCTGTGCTGTTCTCTTCTTTAGAAGCTAGTTATCTGGTCTTAAACATGTGTGTTATTTGACTTGATCTCGCTTGATCGTTAGCAGCAGCTGCTCGGCTAACGTCTTGCGTGTACTGTTAAGCTTAAGCTAGGTGAAGGCAGTGCTCTCGCTCCCGCTCCCTCTACCGGTAATGCGGATGTAGCTACATCCCTTTTTCTGTTCAGTGAGTAGTAGCACCGCTCTACTCTTCCCGTTCAGCAGGTAGCTGGTGAAGGCTGTGTTCCCGCACCCGCTCCCGGTTACGCTGCATCTGGCATTCGTCTCTAACTCAACCAGTGAAGGCAGTGTTCTCGCCCCCGCTCCTGGTAGACGCTGAACTGCCTTGTTTTTCCCTTTAGCAGGTAGCTGGTGAAGGCTTTGTTCCCGCACCCGCTCCCGGTTACGCTGAACTGCCTCGCTTTTCCGTTAAGCAGGTAGCCGGTGAAGGCTGTGTTCCCGCACCCGCTCCCGGTTACGCTGCATCTGGCATTCGTCTCTAACTAAACCAGTGAAGGCAGTGTTCTCGCTCCTGGTAGACGCTGAACTGCCTCGTTTTTCCCTTAAGCAGGTAGCTGGTGAAGGCTGTGTTCCCGCACCCGCTCCCGGTTAGGCTGCATCTGGCATTCGTGTCTAACTCAACCAGTGAAGGCAGTTCTCGCCCCCGGTCCTGGTAGACGCCAAACTGCCTCGTTTTTCCGTTAAGCAGGTAGTCGGTGAAGGCTGTGTTCCCGCACCCGCTCCCGGTTACGCTGCATCTGGCATTCGTCTCTAACTCAACCAGTGAAGGCAGTGTTCTCGCCCCCGCTCCTGGTAGATGCGGAACTGCCTTTTTCTCCGTTAAGCAGGTAGCTGGTGAAGGCTGTGTTCCCGCACCCGCTCCCGGTTACGCTGCATCTGGCATTCGTCTCTAACTCAACCAGTGAAGGCAGTGTTCTCGCCCCCGCTCCTGGTAGGCGCTGAACTGCCTTGTCTTTCCGTTAAGCAGGTAGCTGGTGAAGGCTGTGTTCCCGCACCCGCTCCCGGTTACACTGCATCTGGCATTCGTCTCTAACTCAACCAGTGAAGGTAGTGTTCTCGCCCCCGCTCCTGGTAGACGCGGAACTGCCCTGTTTTTCAGTTAAGCAGGTAGCTGGTGAAGGCTGTGTTCCCGCACCCGCTCCCGGTTATGCTGCATCTGGCATTCGTCTCTAACTCAGCCGGCAGTGTTTATTAATCCAGCCAGGTGAAGGCAGTGCTCTCGCTCCCGCTCCCTCTGCCGGTAACGTGGGTGTAATTACATCCCTCTTTCTGTTCGGCGAGTAGCAGCAACGCTCTACTCTTTCCATTAAGCAGGTAGCTGGTGAAGGCTGTGTTCCCGCACCCGCTCCCGGCTACGCTGCATCTGGCTACCTACAGAATGGCTCATTCATGTCGCGCCTGTATGGCTTCTTTTGAGCCCGAGGACGGCCACGATGGCCGAAATGGCGGTCAGTGGGGACGAAATGTGAGCATCTGAGGGAGGTTCTCACGGTAAACGCCTGCATGAGCTGTAGCTGCATGCCTCGGGCACTCAGAGTGGCTAGAATCACTGAGGTGGAACGTCTGGCAGCAGCCAACAGACACCTCTCCTTGTCACATCCTCCTCCAGATTAATTCGGCTGTTCCCGGCGACTTGAGGGAGCGATGGCTATGTGTGCTCCCCCCAATAGAAGGACTAGAAACAGGCTGTCCTCTAAAGTGGATCGGCTAGCTGCCGATAGGGGCATGATGAAGTCGCCTCTTGGCCCTTCAGCCTGGGCCCGGTGTAGGGGCTGCTAGCGGGCCGCCTGTCCCTCCCCCCCCCTTCGGTTGACGCCCCTCCTTCGGTTGGCGCCCCTCCTTCGGCTGACGCACCTCCTTCGGTTGACGCACCTCTGTATGAGGACGCCTTGTCGCTGGTACAGACTCGTCGCCAGGTTTCACTGGCCCAGTCACCACTAACGGAGGCATGTAGGAGAGTCCTCCGTAGCGTACCAGTCGAGCCAGGGGAGCTGTTTAGGTCAGCTGCCCTGGAGGCACTGGAGCGTGCCGCCCAAGCTAGGCAGACCAGGCAGCAGCTCTCGGGTCTTCGCAGACCTGTGCCCACTCCCAGCAGGCCCAGGGGCCGCTCTAGCAGCCGCACTCAGCCGCCGGATTACAGTGGTGGTCTGCAGAGGTCTTAGCGGCGCGACCCAATGACTTTCGTGCCCCAGGTCGCCCGCCTTCCAGGCGGCCTCGTGCCCCAGAGCCTTACCGGCGCCCCACAAGAGGCTCCAGGGGCCGGGGGGCTGGGCCCTGAAATCCTGGGGGCGGTCGTCGGCTGCTTTCCCAGTAGAAGCTCAGTTACTGGGCGGTCTGTACTTCCGTCCCTTGGGTGGTTTTCACCTTAACCCAGGGGTACGGACCGCAGCTCCGGCCCCTAGCCTTTGGCTGGGTCTAATTGACAGTCGTCAGCGATCCGGCAGGGGCCCTAGCTCTGGCCCAAGAGTTGTCCGTCCTTCTGTCCAAGGACGCAATCAAGCCAGTAAGACCCTCTGCTTAGCCCAGGGGGTTCTACTCTGCGTACTTTCTCGTGAGCAAGAAAGTCGGCGGATTTCGCCCGATCTTGGACCTCAGAGGAATCAACAGATTCCCGAAGGTGCTGCCATTCTATATGCTGACCACTGCATATGCACAGGTGGAGTGGTTCTCAACCGTGGACTTGAGAGATGCCTACTTCCACGTGGGCCGGGCAAGATGGTGCCTTATATTCAGTTCCTCCGGCCCTTGGGCAGACTGGCAGCTGCCTCGGCCGCTGAGCCCTTAGGCCCGCTGTCGTTGCGCCCCATGCAGATGTGGCTGAACAGCCTTCACTTGGACGCCAAGTGGCACAGGCACAGGGAAGTCAGGGTGTCGCAGCATTGCCTCCACTCTCTGTCACGCTGTAGGGGCAGGGCCTATCTCCTAGTGGGCGTGCCCATGGGCGCCATCCCATCCCGCCAGGAGACCATCACCATAGGTGCATGTCTCTCAGGGTGGGGTGCAGTGCGGCAGGGCAGGACCGTTCAGGGTCAGCGGTCTGCCCAGGAGAGTGCGCGCCAGGTCAACGTGCTAGGGCTTCGGGCTGTGCAGCTTGCACTCACGCACTTTCTACCCCAACTGGGGGGCAAGAATGTGCGTGTTCCTTGGGGACAGCAACAGCATACGTTGTTGCTTAGACAACAGTCCCTTCTAGATAGTGGACATTCTCACTCCACTCTGAATTTATGTGGCTGCGATTTCTGCCCATGTTCGGGTCGACGGCGCCACGGCGGGGTGCCACAGGTCGGTGTCCCTCTTTATGAGAGGGGCTTTACGGCAGCGTCCCCCTAGCACCCCGAGGGCTCCGGCTTGGGACCTGCCCCTGCTGCCCTATCATCTCCTCCCTTCGAGCCCCTGGCCCAGGGGGGGCTTAGGTGGCTGCCCACGAAGGCAGCATTTCTGCTTGCCATAGCCTCAGGGAAGCGAGTCGGGGAGTTGCATGTCCTCTCCATAAACAATACATGCCCGAGGTGGGACTCTCAGGCGTTGCCCTTTGGGCAAATGTGGCATTCCTGCCCGGGGTCCTTCCACAAACTCACTTCAATCAGCCTGCCCAGCTGGCACGCTTTGACATTCAGGAGTACGGCACGTCGAAGTTGCTGTGCCCTGGGGGTGCCCAAAGGGCGTATATCAAGGCTACTGCCTGTATACGGCAGTAGAAGCAACTCTTGATTTTGCCCTGGCGGCACTAAAGGAGGTTATGCCCTCTAACCAGTGGCTGCCCCACTGGGTTGTCGATACCATCTCACAGGCTTATGGGGCCAGTGGCCGCCCCCTGCCATCAGGCTGAGATGCCACTCTACAAGGAGCATCTCAACATCTTGGGCTGCCCTGAGGGTGGTGCCCCTGGAGACCATCTGCGCCGCGGCGTCGTGGGCGTCTTCTGGCACATTCTCCAGTTGTCATCAGGTCAATGTCGCCACTCCCCATTCTTTGGGCGTGGTCCTTTTGCCGAGCTCCGCTGTTTCCAGTGGTGAGCAAGGGCTTGGATTCTTCATGACATTGTTGGTATAAGTCATCCAGTGCTTAAAGCACCGCCTCTGGCGGTCAGTAGGGACGAAATAGAACGATAGTTACGGCTGTAACTACGGTTCTATGAGTCCCGGATGACCGCCAGAGTTCCCTGTCACTCAGAATTCTTGTGTGCTCGCGAGAAGATTCTGGGAACAGATCCTCTGACGACACCGGCTGATATAGCCGGTGTCACGTGGGTCACAGGTGACTTTGTTGTTATTGGTACTCGAGCTGCGCATGCGCGCGATGGACATATCCAGTGCTTAAAGCACCGCCTCTGGTGGTCATCCGGGACTCATAGAACCGTAGTTACAGCCGTAACTATCGGTTTGAACTATTCTGTCAGCTTTGTTAGTAAATAATAGATCTATCATAGTCTTAGAGGTTTTGGTTATTCTAGTCGGTTGATCCATTAGCTGTATTAAGTTGTGATTATCCGTGATCTGTTTTAAGTTATTTCTATTTTGTTTGTCAGTCCAGTTTATGTTAAAGTCTCCTAAAATGATTAGCTCTTTGTTGGAGTCACAGGAATTCAGCATGAGTTTTACCTGGTCATAGAAATGAATGAGAACATGTTGAGTATGATTGATATTTGGTTGTTCCTTTATTGGTGTTTCAGATTCAGAGGCAGTAAGAAAGAGGAGATTCTGGGGATCTCATACAACCGTATGATTCGTATCGACATGTCTTCTTGTCTGCCTGTCACCACATGGAGGTTCGCCAACATGAAGCAGTGGAATGTGAACTGGGAGATAAGACAGGTGAGCCATATGATATTACTTCACTTCTCTCTTGTTGTTTATTGGGGTATTGCAGCTTCACAGTATTACTTCGGAGACATGAATCCTTTGTTTATAATTCCAGGTTACCATAGAGTTCGACCAGAATGTGTCGATAGCCTTCTGCTGTTTGAGCTGTGACTGCAAGGTTGTCCACGAGTTCATCGGCGGCTACATCTTCCTCTCCACAAGATCTAAAGACCAGAACGAGACGCTAGACGAAGAACTGTTCCATAAACTCACCGGAGGCCAAGAATGAGGAGAGATACAAGCCTGTTTCTCTTATCTGTTGTTTATTTACGTGTGGTATAATGTGAAAGTGAAGCATTCATCTCCTGACGCAATGGTTACCCTAATTACTAAACAAACCATTGCAATAGAAAATGTAATACTGTACACTGTACATTTAACATTTTCACTTACAGAACAACAGTAGCATCATCATTTGTATCATCATACAGTCATAGAAATGTACCCTGCACTAGAAAAATAATGACGTTGATGTAAATATGTAGTCAAGATTCTCTCAAACCTGTATGCGTTGATATTTGTAAGAATTAAGCTTTTTTTTCCAGGTGAAGAGATTTCCATTTCTCAGACAGAAAAAAAACATTTTGTAAACAATCATTAAAGGGTGTGTTTTTGTATTTCACAACTTGTTTCCGATTTGTTAATTTGCTGCTACACATACAACAATTATTTTAAGGTCATTAAGTCATCTTATTTCATTGTATTGAGTTGTGTTAGTTGAAATTATTATTATGGAATGCATTTACAGTTATACCCACACAGCATTAAAAGAGAATTATGAAAATGTCTTCATCAGAAGGATTTAATTAACTATGAGTTGTATAATGTACTTCCAGAAACACTGCTGGCTTTAGATTCAACATCAAGGAAACTAAATACTGCAAATACTACAGTAATGGCCAGTTTAATACAACGTTAATTCAACTTACAGGTTTGCACTGAGCTCACAATATCACTGTGTAGATGGGACATTTGAAAATGACTTGGGAGTCAAAAAAAGTGACTCAGATTTATTTTAGTTTGACCAAATGTTGTTATTTCTTGCGCAGCGTAGGCTGCTCTCTTGCTCTTGCAGGTGGAGTTGGCACATTGTGTAAACGCAGTTGTAAAACACCAGATTGAGGCCCTGGTGGGAAATTAAACGCACCCACCCAAGCAGCGAGACGACATGGTCACACTTCTGCCTTGTTTGCACCCCAACAACCTTTTTTTAATGCAGACCAGCAGAATCACCTCCTATGTTGAGGTAGGCTATCAAGTGAATGCTTTTATTTCACTTTTCATAGTATAAAATGTAGTGTTCAGGATCTCAAAAACAATCTAACAGTAAATATTTGTTAAATGATTCAACACTGTATGGCCAGAATGATGGCATACAATACGTTTTTCAAATATTCAGATATATAAGGCAAATTGTATGTGGAGAATATATTAAAAATGTGGCAATAGTTTGTTACACTTTAGTGGTGTACAATAATTTGCATATTTTCAACAATTGCAACTCTTTGATATATTTCCACATCTTTACAGAAGCCTTTATAAAGAACATATGGGTCATTCTACAGAAAAGGTGGAAGTGCTGTCACTTGCTTTTGCAGACACCAAAATACATGACGTTGACCTAATACTCACATTCATTATTAAATAAATAGAGATTGTCTTTGCAATGGTACTAAATAAAAAATGGTTTTATATGTAAATTGCAATTGATTTAAAATGCCAAGTTCAAGGAACTGCATTGTCACTTTGATCATACATGGAAGTGGAGCCTATAGTTTTAATTTTTTTTCAATAAATAAATCTAATTTATATTTACATAACATTACATACATTAAATATAACACTGCAATGGTAAAAAAAAAACGCAAATTATTATTATTAATAATATCAAATACATGTCAGTCACCCAAAATTACGTAATTGGTGTTACTGCTACACAAAACGCTTTTATTTTTGAAATAATGTACTGTCTCTGAAGTGCCTCCTGTAACAAGAGATCATTTGAGGCAGTGCAGTGGACAAAGACATAAGGAAAGCAAATACTTCTTACTTTGTTTGTTAAAGGTGTCATTTTATCTTCAAATTGTACATGCGTCTTTCAAGTCTGTCATTAGTGTTACTCATTGCATAGCCCTAGGGGTGAACATTTGAATGGGAAAATGTATTGTATTGAAGAGTTAAACGATTTTGATATTGACTGAAGCCACATTTGGTCTGACACATTGCAGCCATTTTGTTAAAATGGTAGTGTTTTCTCCAAATTGTCACTGGTGTTACTCTTCTTCCTGGTAACGCGTAACACCAGTGACATTCCTATACAAATAAGCTTTGTATAATGTATAAAAAAACTAAAAAAACTTTAAGCTCTACTTGTTGTGGATTCATCAAGTTAAGAGTTAGTTATTGCTATTTAACAGGTTTTAGATGTTTTTAGAAGGAATATATTTCAGCAGATTTGTATCACCCAGATTCCACCTTTTCTGTAGAATGACCCATATGAGATATCCCTTGATATTACTATATTATATTATATTACAAAATTAATATGTGAGAACAGAGTTCCATTTTCACAAATAATGAAAACCTAGACTGGGAGTAATCCATGGATGTATAATAAGTATTTTACCACATCTACTCACTGTTACTGGACAACCTACTGTACCTGTCCACTTATTAATGATACATTATTGTAATAATTATCATAATTTAAAATATATACCTCAATAAATCTTAAACCACAAGTTCAATTTGTATAAAAGATTGGGAAGTTGGCAAAGGCTCAACTGTCCCCCTTCCCAGAGCCATATAATAGAAGCTCTGCCCCTTCCTATTGTATCTAATGATACATGTACATTGATCGATGATTCTGAAATCTATGTCTCAGGCTAGCAAGCTCATCGACGTCTGTCCAGCCAATCACAGTGTGCTTTGATGAAGCATGGCACGCTCAACAATCTGCAATTGTTTAGTCGTCCTGGAATGCTAGGGAAATGGTAGCTTACACGTGGAAATAGTGATTTGCCGTATTTTGCTTCTACTTCAGGGTGGTTTAGTGCCTTATTGAACCGTGCCTTGTCAGGGCTATTCCGTATTATTCTCTGAAGGTGACGGTTACTTCTTAGCTGAGTGACGAGCTGGTTTAACCGGCTTTATAATGGGGGACAACGTAGACGATGACTCTCTGTACAAAATTAAAGAGGGGGACTACGTTGTGTTGAAACGAGGAGATGTCTTCAAAGCTGTGCAAATTCAAACGAAGAAGTAAGTACAAAACTGTTATTACTGGAAAGATAAGCCCCAAATATATGGCTCTTGTCATTTTATCGTAATGAAAAGAACAAACTGGGGCTAGCTAAAGGACAGATCTGAAGTGATATATAGCAACATCTGTGTGATGGATGCTGCAAAGATGTCCTTCTGTTGATTTGTGTTGTTTTTGTCTGTTTGATCTACTCACAGGAAGGTGATTTTTGAGAAGCAGTGGTTCTTCTTGGATAATGCTGTGGGACAGTTGTACAGCACTACATTTGAACTGGCATCTGGAGGGATCCTGCAGCCAAGGAAGCCCAAGGACCCAGAGAGCTCCACCGGTGTGTAACCTGCTGGGAAACACAACAACACTCACTGCCATGATTGAGCCATACAACTGCCACTTTTAATATCTTCAGGGCATCATTATTTGTGATTAATATATTGTATTCCTAGTCTGTATGCATGAACTTGTAAAATACTATTTGAGTGATCTCCTTTTATGTGTCCATCCTCAGATACAAAGGGGGCAGGCACAGACAACAGGAACATTCAAGATGATGGAAAATCCCAGAAGCTGACCAGGGATGACATCGAGACACTCAAAGAGCAAGGTCTGAAGGGACAGGTACATAAAGAGTCTCGCAATTACAGACATACATGGAAAAGTGTGACTATACTGACAGGTGTTTGTTTAGTTGTTTAAATTGTATGTCCTCAACGTTTAATTTACTTATTATTGTCATCAAATTTCATAAAAAAACCATAAATGGAGCATGCGTATAAGTAATGTAAATCAATTGATTGAACAAAAACGATTAGGTAAACATAAGTGAGTGTTAAGGGTATGTTTTTTTATTATGATGAAAATGAACACCGTAATTAAATTGAAGGGAATAGCCATACACTGTTCATTGTAGAGACAATGTGTTTTAATACGCAGCAGAGAATAGTCCCAACAATTGCACCATTAAGTTTGATTTATGTTCAGTGCTCAGCTATTTCAAGAAATAACTCAATAACTCAACCTTTTTAATTAAAGAGAAAGTTAATTATTTGTGACCCACTGTTGATGATTTAAGACTTTGTGCTACAGGCGGAACAGGGAAGAGGAAAATGATTTAGAGATGGGTCGATGAATTCGTGTTTTTGCCTTGTCATGGGAAAATTATCGTTTAAATTATGAGATAAAATGTTGAAGTTTAACAGACGAGAGAATAGAGACAATATGTGTATGTGCTCCACAGGAAATCATTCAGCAGCTCATAGACAACAGCTCGACATTCAAAGATAAGACTGAATATGCCCAGGATAAGTACATCAAGAAGAAAAAGAAGAAGTGAGTCACTACTGATGATGCATCGACAATTGTCCTTAGACTTTCAAATGAATTAGGTTGCAGTAATTAGTTGTATCAGTTGTTCCCACTCCTGTGCTTTTCCAGGTATGAAAATATTGTGACGATTCTTAAACCTTCCTGTCGCATCCTGGCCATGATGTACCACGGCCGGGAACCAGGGAAGATCTGGTGAGTCAGCATGTGGAATAACAGCATGTGTGAATGTTTTTCACAGCAGAGACAGATGAATATATCATGTGTGTGTTTTCCTGTGATGCAGCCACCTGCGCTATGACACCCTGGCCCAGATGTTGACTCTGGCAAACATCCACGCCAACAGTAAAGTCCTGGTGTTTGAAACTTGTGCTGGCCTCGTGCTGGGATCCGTCATGGAGAGAATGGGAGGTACGTCAGTCCTGAGACATTTTCTGTGGCATTGAAATGATGAGCTTTTTCCATTCCGTCCCCTTTTTGTATAATTACCCACTCTTTCCTCCTCATCCAGGCTTCGGCTCAGTGATCCAAATGTACCCAGGAGGTGGGCCCGTTCGTGCGGGTGTGGAGAGCTTTGGCTTCCCTGCACATTTCCACGATACGCTGCATGAGTTTCCCATCTGCCATCTCAATGCTCTGATAGCAGGAACTCTGGACACCACTGCCAAAGATCCTAGCGCCGGTAGAGCCTGCCTTGTTATTTATTGAAAAATATATTCTCTAGTACTGCTAGTCCATGCAAAAGAGAACTAAATATTTCCCTGGTACAAGTTCACAAATGCTGCGTTTTGCATCATAGTTTTATCCTCATGTTTTACTGATAAACTCCACACGGACTAAGATTGTGTGACTTTTCTCTGATGCAGATTTAAAGGAGTCCGACATGGCTGCAGAGGTGAAGACTGAGGCAGAGGTCAAGACTGAGGCAGAGGTGAAGACTGAGGCAGAGGTCAAGACTGAGGCAGAGGTCAAGACTGAGGCAGAGGTGAAGACTGAGGCAGAACAGAAGGGCAGTCCAGAGGAACAGAGCATGGAGACAAACAGTGGTGCCAATGGAAGCCTTGTCCCCAAAAAAGAAGAGGAGGAGGAGAAACGCAGAGAAGCCAAAGTATGCCCACTATTTTCTAACCCCACTCACGCCTATCCAAAAAGAATAATATATGTTGGATCTGAAGGAGAGAGCCCTGACGTCATGGTGTGTGTTTTTTGTTTTAGGCTCAGGAAAAGAAGGTGAAGCAGGAGGAGAAGCGGAAGAAGCTGGCAGCCGCTGCTTCCCTGCTGGAAGGCAGGAATGCCGACGGGTCAGTCTCAGATTTATCGTGCTTTCACATTTCTGATCCACTCTTCTACTTCACTTTCACTCCCACCTCTGCTTAATTACTTCTAGATGGCGCTGTGTAGTTCACAACAGTAATTAATATAGATCTACAGAGATTCAAAAGTGATGGATGCTGATAAGTATCTCCATAAAAGTCTTCCTCCGAGCTCACGGTGCCCTCATAAGGAGCACAAAGTGATTGCTTAGCAGTTCCCTGTCATATATTAATGAAGGACTTGCTTTATTGCTGTTTATGGTTGATGGATGAAGGGTTGTGAGGGACATATGAGCCAGAGATAGTATTGATCTGGTTAGCCTATTGACTTTCCTTTTTCTATATCATAGCAGCTATACCATAAACAGTACCACAGCTTTTCTTGCATTCTATAAATCTGCCTCTTTCACCGACTCATATCCAGCCTCATAATATCTGAAATGAATGTCTACAATAGGCATTACATCGACATCCTTCACATGCAGCACAGCAGATCCAAATTCCAATTGCCTACATCCACATTTCCAACAACACAGTGTACGGTTTACAGTGTATTTCATGTTGGACAGGTTTGCCTGATCATCTGTTTTGTTCCCCACGTGCAGGTTGGTTATAGCGAGCCGATTTAACCCGTGTCCAGTCCTCATGGCCCTGCTCAAGTTCCTCTCCCCCTCCAGGCCTTTTGTGGTCTACTCCCAATACAAAGAGGTAAGATCATCACGGCTCGGGGTATTTACCTGAGCCACAAAAACAAGTTTGATGTCCCCCCTGAAGAAGGATAATTAGTTATCTTAGAAAGAGCTCTCATTAGCTGCACACATGATTTGTATTGCTTGGAGCTCCAGCGGGAAACGTCGTTATTACATTACTGCCTCCTGTCACTGCCAACAAGTTACTATCAAGTCCTTGCCATTATTACCTGTGATCCCTCTGTGTATGTTTGTTGAATGCTCTTAATTCTCCTTCTTCTCTTCTCGATCATATCTCTGCAGTGTCTTATTGAGTGCTACACAAAACTCAAGGAACAAGGCGGTACGGTCAACCTGAAGCTCACAGACTACTGGCTGAGACATTATCAGGTACATTTTAAACTCTAAGTCTACACCGAGTTAGGTTTGAGCTATATTGTTAAAGCTGGTCTACTCAAGATTTTAATATAGACAATGGATGAGACGACGGTTCAATCAACTGTGCAGTTCACCTTAGCTCAGCTAATAGTTGTAGATAAAATAGGCGGCTGTTTTCAAATAAAAAAGCTTGAGATAAAAGAAAGGGTGAATGTTGGACCTACATTTGGCTTATGGACACAAACACTTCTTCTTATGAATGTTAATGCGGTCCTATGCTTGGTTTTGTATCAGGCAGCCCTTTGCTATTTTTTTGCATACAAACTTCACAAGGGGTTTTATATAACTATCAATCTGTGTAGGTTTAATACTAAAATCTCTTTTGCATGTTTGCATGACTTTTAGTCAATAAAAAGATGATCAGAATTGTCAATCCACTACTTGATTCAGCCATAAATAAGTACCTAAATGAATGCTAAAGAAAGAATGAAATTCCTCTCCTCTCTGTTCAACTGTGTTGCTGCTGTTCCATCCTTGCTGCATCAATAATCTGCTATAAGCACCTCCTGATCCATTATTGCAGAGACTCCATTCGCTCTCACTGCCCACTTCTTTATGTCTGTGTACGATGCAGCAACTGGATGTAAACACTGTTTGCATACTCTATGTCCTCCCTCAGGACTGAAGTTATTTCCCACCAGCCCTTCCTGTAGAATCAATGTCTCCTGACTGTATACACGTGTTGTGCCCCTAGGTGTTGCCTAACAGGACACATCCTGTGCTGCTGATGAGCGGGGGTGGGGGCTACCTCCTCTCAGGAACAACGGTCGCCGCGGAGCGCTCCAAACCTGCAGCCTTGCGGCGAGATGAGGAACCAGCGCCAAAGAGACAGAAAGTGACAGAGACCGAAGGATAAACAAACAAAGGGCAAATGACCAACAGCCTGTAGGGAATTCTCCCCCAGCATTGACTTCTCTTTCTGCTGAACTGATTTGACACATGTGGAATAAGGAAGACAGAGTGTCTGGTCTGCGTTCATCAGAGCACTTTCTCCTTGTGAATTCAGATCAGTGCAGAGGAAGGCGTAATGCTGAGCAGTAAACTATGAGCCCGCTACGGGCAGTACGAGGTCAGAGTATGTGTTATGTAAGGAACTGCTGAAATCATCTTTTATTATGTCTGATACCTCTAGACCAAGTTTATAACGTTTTTGATTTTTAAAGTTTTGCAGCTCCAGGTTTTTTTAATTTAGTTATCTTTGCAGAAAGTGCCATTTGTTATATGATGCAGCTTCACTGTGGGATACATCTGTATCTGCACAGAATTAAAAAAAAAAGCACTACTAATGAGCCCGATGTGTGAACACTTTTTTTTAAATGATTCGAGAGATATTTGTTTGGTCCCAGAATAACTCCTTTTATTGAGTGCAGACTGAACAAACTCATTAGAACACAATTTAAGTAATTTGTCTCAGATATATTAGAATCTCATATTTTCTTATTACATGTATATAAACATCAAAACCATTCCCATGCGGATCATTTTCAGTACATTTCAATACATCAAAATATCACAAATACTATGATAAACAAGTTGATCAAATGCTTTTGACAAGGCTCCAGATTTGATGGATGTTTTTGTCTTTTAAACACTAAATTAGCTAACATACAGTAAGCTAGCAGCTCTTCCATCTTGGTTTATGCGCTGTTGTCATGCAACTTGGCAGCGATTTCCTGCAGCTCCGTGTCCGTTGCTGCTAGGTTGTCCAGCTCCTTCTCCTGAAAAACATCAACATGGACATATTATAGAACAGTTTCCCCACCATTTACAGAATATAAATCAGGGTTAAGTTATCATATGTTGGCTTTGTTTACCCAAGTCTGCTCAAGTATCTGCATAATGAGTCAATTTAGGCAGAGCATTCCCTCCCTATCCCGAGTCGTGATGCTGATATTACTACACCTCCTTTCCTGCTTCAAAGTGACAAAAATGGCAGGAGGTCTCTACAGGCTGTAGCTCTTTTTAATGGACATATTATCACTTTGATTTCTCTCTGAGGCTATCATTATGAGGTTCTTAGTGGGATTACTGTAGCAGTCATAAAAAGCTAGATGTGGAAAGTGCAAAATTGTTGAAGAGAAGTGCCGTGAAGAAGTGATTTTAGAGTTAAGTATTGCATAGTGGAGAAACGACTCACCGCCCATGAATATTCTGGATGCATTGCTCTTCTTTATGTGACATGCTCATGAGGGGCAGTTCTTGATGTGCACTTGCACAGATGCATAATCACTGACGCTCTGTAGTTCTGAAGGCTAAACCCTGACATCTCCATGAAGAGTAGAGATTTCCATAATGAGCATTGCTGCTTTTTCCTCCCAGTGAAACATTGGTGGAGGCAATTGATGTGCTTCACTGGGTCAGCTCAAAATATATAGGGGGTTGAGTGTTATGGAAAACCCACAGTGTTTTTTAAATGATGGATCACAGTTTGTTTTTCATGTACAAATAGTTATATTCTCAAAGATCTATCGGGGTGGATTATTGGAATTTAAGTGTTTATGATTTGCTTGCATTTTAATACCTGAATCCTGGCTTCTACGTAGTTTCATAAATAACAATATTATAAGATTGTATTTTCACTTGAGTTAAGTGGTATAGTTAGCAGTTTAGCAAAGTAAACATGACAGCAAATAAATCCTCAAAGATAATTTGTTCTCGCGGTAATTTGAAACACTTCCTACCTCCCGCGGGGTGAGTGCTCTCAGGTGCATGCTCTTCTTTGGCTCCTCTTGGTTTGATTGGTTGGCCAGCTGGTCTATCTTATAGCCCAGCAACTTGGCCAGTTCGTCCATCTGAACACAAAAAAGTAGAATCATAATAACTGCAAAATGTAGGCCAAAATAAGGATTTTCTAATCAAAACCTAATTGACAATGTACTTCATAATGGAAGAGAAAACAGAGTTGATTTAAAGATCAAATGTCCTCAATCTGCATGTTCACGCTGTTTCTAAACTACAGCAATTTGCTACTTCTGTTTCAGACTGTTTACCTACCTTGTTTGAGTTTGCTGCAGGATGGTAGAAACCTCTGTAAATCCAGGGATTGCGCTTCTCTGCCAGATACCTGAAAAATAGCCCAAATTAGATGCTGTTCCACCGACCGTTGTACCGCCAGCGCGTGTACACTGATAAATGAGCTTATCCAATTCAAATGAGACAAAGCACCCAAGGTAAAAACCTTGATTTTCAATGCAATGGTCAATTATGAAAGAAATGTTAGGCTATTCTGCGTCCATGACATGTCTTCTATCTGAATAATAGAAAGAAAACATTGTTTGTACTCTTCACATCTGTAGATATCTCATACGCTCACAGTTCACATTATAAAGCCTCATTTACATATTCTAACAAAACATATCAGAAAATGTGTAATCCAAATAAATGATTGTCCTAATATTAGTAGGGAACTAGGGAAGTTTCATGGTGATATGAATGAGTAAAATGTCTTAGCATATTCATCCTAAATCTGCAGAATTTAGGACGGTTTCTCAATATTTTTGTTCCTGCTTTTTGAGCCAGAAATCTCAACAAGCTTTCCAATCTCATTCCTTTATTCATGATTAGGGTTTTTACCTATGGGGAAAATAAAAAAAGAGTTGTCTTAGGGGAAACAAATCAACTGGGGAAGTTTCATGGTGGTTTTAGTTTAAAATCCTACCGTATTAACCTTGGGGGATTCACTGGTAGAAACACTCCAGGGTTCAGAATACATACTAGCATAAATAAAGAGTAGAAGTTTTTCAATGTGACAAAAGATAGAAGTACCTTGTTGCGTCGTCCCCGTCCTTTCCCGCCTCCTCATAATCCTCAGAGGCAGCCATCTGCTCTCCCTCTTCTTCTTCTGATCCTCCGCCACGTTTATGGTACTTCTTCTTATGGTGGTATCTATGTGTCGGTTTCCATATACGCTTTTCTATTTCTTCCTCTTCTGTTCCCTGTCTTTTGTCTAAGCCCCAGGACTCCTGGCTGCGTTCCCCATCCGAGAGCTCCTCTTCACGTTTGGGTCTCTTCTGATGGAACCTGCCGGCCTGCCACTCTCTCTTGTCTCTTCCAGTGTCAAATTCCCAGTACTCCTGGCTGCGCTCTTCCTCAGGCTCTTCTCGCGCTTCTTCTGGTTGTACCTTCCTGGTTGTACCTTGCTGGTTGTACCTTCCTAGCCTCCACTGGTTGTACCTTCCTGGCCTCCAGCCCCTCTTATCAAGACCCCATGATTCCTGGCTGCGCTCCTCATCGGGCTCTTCCCTGGCTTCTTCTGCAAGCTCTTCATCACGTTTGTGCCTCCTCTGGCTGTACCTTCCTGGCCTCCAGCCCCTCTTATCAAGACCCCATGATTCCTGGCTGCGCTCCTCATCGGGCTCTTCCCTGGCTTCTTCTGCGAGTTCTTCATCACGTCTGTGCCTCCTCTGGCTGTACCTTCCTGGCCTCCAGCCCCTCTTATCGAGACCCCAGGATTCCTGGCTGCGTTCCTCATCGGGCTCTTCCCTGGCTTCTTCTGCAAGCTCTTCATCACGTCTGTGCCTCCTCTGGCTGTACCTTCCTGGCCTCCAGCCCCTCTTATCAAGACCCCAGGATTCCTGGCTGCGCTCTTCATCGGGCTCTTCCCTGGCTTCCTCTGCGAGTTCTTCATCACGTTTGTGCCTCCTCTGGCTGTACCTTCCTGGCCTCCAGCCCCTCTTATCAAGACCCCAGGATTCCTGGCTGCGTTCCTCATCGGGCTCTTCCCTGGCTTCTTCTGCAAGCTCTTCATCACGTCTGTGCCTCCTCTGGCTGTACCTTCCTGGCCTCCAGCCCCTCTTATCAAGACCCCAGGATTCCTGGCTGCGCTCTTCATCGGGCTCTTCCCTGGCTTCCTCTGCGAGTTCTTCATCACGTTTGTGCCTCCTCTGGCTGTACCTTCCTGGCCTCCAGCCCCTCTTATCAAGACCCCAGGATTCCTGGCTGCGTTCCTCATCGGGCTCTTCCCTGGCTTCTTCTGCGAGTTCTTCATCACGTCTGTGCCTCCTCTGGTTGTACCTTCCTGGCCTCCAGCCCCTCTTATCAAGACCCCAGGATTCCTGGCTGCGTTCCTCATCGGGCTCTTCCCTGGCTTCCTCTGCGAGTTCTTCATCACGTCTGTGCCTCCTCTGGCTGTACCTTCCTGGCCTCCAGCCCCTCTTATCAAGACCCCAGGATTCCTGGCTGCGCTCGCCACCTTCTTCCTCCTCTTCACCACGTTTCAAGAAAGCTTCGATGTCTTTCACATCGGTTCCCTTCGCCTGAGGCTCCTCGGGTTGACCTATGGCCAGCTCTCCATGAGTTACTATCCCCTCTCCACTTTTCTTGTCCAGTGGGGAATGTTTAACCCCTAAGACAGAAAAGAAGATACATTTAAAGGTGTGTAAAGATTCTTTAAGTATAAGCTTTAGGTTGAATCTCGTCTTGTGATTGAAGATTTCATCAATTACTTTGTAGTTATTTTGGTTTGCATTTAAATCATTTGAAGATCTCCCGAATGTTTTATGATGTCTCTTTTCTTTTCTTTGCCTTAAAGCTTTAAGCAATGCTTTTAACTCTATTTCTGTTACAAGTTGGTTAAAAATACATACTTTTTTCAAATCTACCAGCTATTCAAAGTCTCAATCAACTGACAGTTAAAAGAGCGCTGCATCAACAAAGGTATTTAATGATTAAATATGCTCCTGCTACAAACCTGCTTGGAGAATGCCTTTGCATTCCTGGTCCAGCCTGGAGTCCGGTTTGGTGAGAGCTTTGGAGAGGACTTCAACCAAACAGCGTGTGACCTGCAATAAAACAACAACTAGTAAATAGGAAGCTCTTCAATGCCTTCTTGTCTGATTAGCTGCTGTTTTGAACTTAGTCAAATTGCCTTTGAAAAAGAACATACCACATCTTCTCTCTGCCCTTCTTTTCCCACTGGAAGCGCTAGATTTTCTGCATTAGAAAAATGTTAGAATTAGTCAACCTGTAAAAGGATTGCATGCACTGAAGTAAAGGAAAAATATGTGTGTCTGTCCATGGTCCTGAACTGCGCACACTTACTCAAAGCACTGAAGAAGAAAATAATAACCTACCTGTCAACAAAGCCGCAACCAAGACAGCAACATAAATAAGTTTCATTTTGGCGAGATGATGGTATATCCAAGAAAATGTGTGAAAAAGCAGCAACTCCCGTCGCTCTGAAGCTTCAGGAGAGAGCTGCGCTGACTGTGCGCCGGCTGCTCTGAAGACTGGAGCTGAGGAGAGCCTCTAATAAAGAGAAGAGTGGGCTGCAGGAGCGTCGGAGGAGGGCTTTGGGCTCTGTTAATGTCAGGACTCATTAGACCTGCATGGAGACTGATTGGAGTGAAATTTGATGCAAGCACAATGTCGACATTTTGCACTAAGTGAATTAGTGTCACAGTTCATTCAGGAGGTGATCATTTAACCACATTTAAAGAGCATTGGAAGACATTTCATTTGAGCGTGTTTGTTTTGAATGTCGTGAGGTGCCTGAGGACAGGTACAGGGGGGTGAACACGGCATCACCAGGATTTGTGTACTCTGCTTCTGTAAAGCCCTGGAACAATACTTTGTAAATAAGAGTGTTGTTTTTTAAGTTGGAGAGAAGTTCAGCTCAGCCTACACTGTGTTGATGCTGCTGGTGTTCTTATTCTGCCACTGAATGTTAAATACAGTTATGTTTATGGCAGTTATACAATATTGGATTCCAGATATATTCAATATATTGTGCCGTGAGGTCTATCACAAATCTTCTCTTTTTTATGAGGCTTTCCAAAGTCTCTAGCTGAAGTGATGTAGTACCTCTGTATTATCAACTGCTAACACCCTACATTTCATGCAAGTTTAAATGTTTGATAGGAGGCTAATGTACTCTACATTTAAAGAAAAAAGTTAAGTAGACATGTACAGACAAGCACAGTCTGTCAAACCTTGAGTCCGATTTTAGCCAAACTGACTGATGAATTATTCAATTATTTGTATTCATTCAGCCTTCTGCACATCCGGTCCAGTTTTCCATGGGAACATGTAACTAATTTTTGTTCCAAAATGTTACAGTGTCTCAATCTGTGACTGCTGTCGTCTTCCTACCGTTCTCTGGATTAGGATGAGCTGACATGTGCAGCGGCACAGCTCAAATTTAGTATGCTCAGCGTGGCTCGGAACATTACAACTGAAAACTGTTGGCATCCTCTTTTGGCACTTTGCATGTTTTTTTCTTGCTTGCTTGTAGTGCAATGTGTTCTTCTTCAGTGCATGTATTCCTTCACTCAGACACAAAAAGGGATTTTGGGGAATAGGGTACGAAATCCAAATGACTCAGTCTCACCCATGTACAGGGGCGGCGCCAGGGTGCTGAAGCACCCCCCAGGATTGCCAAAGCACACCCAAGAAATGTGTTGTTTGTTTGTTTTTTTCCGAAAATTATTATTATTATTTTTATTAAATTAGAACAATTATTGATTACATCAATGCAAATGTGAAACAAACAAATGTTTGACCAACAACATAAAGCCAACACAGGTGACATGATTAGGCCAATGGCCAGCACCCATTAGATTTTTGACCTACCCATAGGCTAAATTACTTTGTGACACTTGAGTGACTTCCTGTTAGCTATAGAGCGCCAAATTATTTGCTAACAGCAAAGTGAACAATTGATCGTTTTGTAGTCCTTAAACGTCCACTTGTGGACACTCAATCAAAACCACCTGAAAGCGAGAGGGATTCTGCACATAGGCCTCGTGAGTACAAGTAGCTTACTTCTGGATCTCTGTGTTTCATTTAAGCTCTGCTCTGTGTGTGGCACGACTCCCATTTTGTGTGCGTGCGTGCAAGAGAGAGAGAGAGAGAGAGAGAGAGAGAGAGAGAGAGAGAGAGGAGAGAGAGAGAGTAGAGAGAGAGAGAGAGAGAGAGAGAGAGAGAGAGAGGAGAGAGAGAGAGGAGAGAAGAGAGAGAGAGAGAGAGAAGAGAGAGAGAGAGAGAGAGGAAGGAGAGAGAGAGAGTAGATAGATGAGAGTAGAGAGATAGATAGAGAGAGAACCGGTGGGTATCTATCTACCTTATTATACATCCATGGTATCTACCGGAGATCGTTGTGGTTAGCATCTGGTGCTAGCTAGTGAAGCTAACGGATATAAGGAGCTTTTTCAACAACAAGGTGGAGGGAGAACTCTCTCCTGTCAGACTGAGAGTCTCAGACAGTGGTGTAGTGGGCGTTGGACGCGGGGGTACGCCGTACCCCCACTTATTTGGAGCATGATCTTTTTTTTAATAGTCTAATAAATATAAAATCATTGCCAGTCTTATCAGTTGCAAACTGTATTTGTTGTAATAATGACAAAAACATAATACATTTCACAGTAATGGCCTATAATAAAAAATAAAAACGATTTCCTTCAAAAATGATGATTCGTGGTGACCCCGCAGCGAGCTGGGGGTGTGTCAGTGACACACCCCCAGCTCACCGCCCGCCGATTTTGCGGCAGCTCTTTCCCTCAAGAACGCTAACGAAAAAGCTCTATAATGGAAGGTAAACGTTTTTTTACTTGACTTTTCTAAAAAGAATATAATTCACAAGAAGAAATAAGCTAGCAGCACCGAAGCTACAAGTGAAACTGCTACTAGTACTACATCATCAGAAGAGCAGCCTAAAGACGTGGATTGATTGATTGATTGATTGAAAAAGTTTATTAACAGCTTGTATATTGGGTACAGTACAGTACAGCTCAAAACATACAATTGTTAAGGGGATGCAGACCAGAGAAAGACTTTCGTCTTGTTTACATCAGGGTCCCCCATTTCCAATTCATCATATCATTTAAGACATATAAGACATATTTGACATACAGATGGCTTATTTACAATTTACATACAGGTGGTTTTTTACATACAGATTGCTTATTTACAATTTTCATTTTAGATTTCGTTCTAATACATCCTAACCGGACATTTAAGACATACCAAGTCTACAGATATACAGTTAGTAACAGAGTCTAACATGCGAGTATATACATAGATGGGGGGGGAAGCTGTCACGACAGGTTGAGATTTGTACCATTACCGGGGCCAGTTTTGCAATGCTCTCCCCCGAAGGTGCTCTTTAAGAGAGGTTTTGAAGGTAAGTATAGTTTTACTTTCCTTTACAGTTGTGGGAAGAGCGTTCCACCTTGATGTGGCATAATTGCGAAACGTGTATTCCCCCTTTTTTGTGCCAAATCTGGGTTTCACATGATTTGTGGAGCTCCCTCTGGTGTTATGATCATGGTATTCCTTGACCTTTGGGAAGAATTTTGACATGTACATGGGTACCATAGAGGTGTAGTGGATCTTGTAGACCAGGCCCATTGCAAGTAGCTGTACTCTGTCATCTACTCTAAGCCATCCTAGGTTGTCAAAGTGGGCAGAGGTGAGGTGGGTTCTAGATGAAAGGTCAAGCAGTAGTCTGACCAGTTTATTTTGCGATGTTTGAAGTTTTATTTTTAGCGCCTTGGAGGTGCTATGGTACCATGACGTGCAAGCATAGTCATAGTACCCTTGAATGAGTGCTCCTGCCAGAGTTTTCAGGGTGTTTTTGTTTACCAGAGAGGAGATCCGGTATAGGAATCTAGTTCTTTGATTGACTTTTTTATTACATTGGATGCCATTTTGTCACAGGAGAGGTTTGCCTCAAGAATAGATCCTAGGTATGTAATTTCCTTCTTACGTGTGACAATAATGTCGCCCACTGCAACTGAGAAGTCGTCGGATTTGCTGAGATTATGTTTCGAACCGAAGAGAATGGACTCTGTTTTACCCAGGTGTAATGATAATTTATTATCGGCGAGCCAGGTGCAGATTCTGCCGAGCTCGGAGCTGAGGGTTTTTTCAACCTGCAATCTGCTCCTGTCAGAGACCAGCAGGGCTGAGTCGTCCGCGAACAGGAACAAGTTGCAGTCACATGCTGATGACATGTCATTTACATAAATTAGGAACAGTAACGGACCTAATATGCTTCCTTGTGGAACACCACAGCTCACTGGGAGGGGGGGGGGGGCAGAGTACCGTTTACCTCCACCATCTGTTCTCTCCCCTCCAGGTAGGATTGCATCCAGCTCACCGATAGTTTATCAAAACCAATTGCTTTTAGCTTGTCAATCAGAATGGGGTGATTGACAGTGTCGAAAGCTTTTTGTAGGTCCAGCATCACCATGCCGCAGTACTTGCCCTCGTCCACCTCTTGTTTGATGTGGTCGCTCAAATAAAGAAGGCATGTGTCAGTGGAGTGGGATGTTCTAAAGCCAGATTGAAATTCATAGATTAGTTTCTTTTCCGCGAGGTACTTTTCGACCTGTTCATATACTATTTTTTCCATGACTTTCGAGATGGAGGTAAGTATAGAAACAGGGCGGTAGTTGCCTGGGTCCAATTTGCTGCCCTTTTTGTGCAGGGGGGTTACTCTTGCAATTTTGAAGTCTTTGGGTACTTTTCCCTGTTTTATGGAGAGGTTAATTATGTGGGCTATGACTGGTGAGATGGCGGTTGCTGTGTCTCTGAGGAATTTGGAGGGGATATTGTCGTGGCCAGTGGCCTTGTTAGGTTGGAGGGCGCTCAGTTTAATGAGTACCTCTGCTGTTGTTACCCTTGCTAGACTGAAATCATCTTTGCGTACCCCTAGGTTTTTGTAGTAGGTCATGATGTGATCTACTCCAAAAAGCCCTGAGTGGGAGGGTAATTTATTTACAAGAGTTGTGGCTATGTTTGTGAAAAACATGTTCAAGTACTTGGCCACATCCAGTTTGTCTGTGATGAGCCTGTTATCTGTCTTTATGTTTAAGTTAGAAAATCTCGTTTTGAGTTTTTTACTGCAGCCAAGCTGGTTATTGAGTAATTTCCAAAGTTCACGGGGTTTATTTTTGTTTTCCTCAGTTTTATATATATATATATATATATATTTATATATTTATCAGGATAATGCTAGCTAACGTGCACGTTAGCTGCGCTAGCAACGTTCCCCTGGCTAGCTCAAGCTCACCTTTCCCAGAGGTATGGACGGAGGACATGTGGCAGAGGAAACAAGAGGCTACCCGTGGATAGACTGCAAAGCTGGGAAACTGGGCTGCTGTTCATCCATTTCGGATTGACCAGTCTCCAAAACGCAAGGTGTGTGTGTGTGTGTGTGTGTGTGTGTGTGGTGTGTGTGTGTGTGTGTGTGTGTGTGTGTGTGTGTGTGTGTGTGTGTGGTTGTGTGTGTGTGTGTGTGTGTGTGTGTGTGTGTGTGTGTGTGTGTGTGTGTGTGTGTGGTGTGTGTGTGTGTGTGTGTGTGTGTGTGTGTGTGTGTGTGTGTGTGTGTGTGTGTGTGTGTGTGTGGCTAGGCCTAATCAGAATAATTTCAAGTCCAGATTCAATGTTGTTGGCATAAGTAGGCTATATTTTCGTTTCGTTTATTTAATAAGTTAATTTCAGGACAACTTTGGGAATTTAGTTTGTTTGTTATGAGTTTTAAATAGATTTTGAAAGTGGAGATAGAGAGAAGCAGCGCTGTCTGCTTAGTTGTAGTGTATGCAATTTAGGCCTATAAATTGTTGTAATTTATGTGCGATCCATGGTTTTGAGTCTAGGTGTGTTGAGCGCAGCGCCGTCTGCTTTTTGAAGTACAGTAACTAAAGTAGGACTAGCATACCGGTAGTTTCTGTGGACCTGTCTGCCCGTTTTGTGAGTGCACTGCGCGCGTGCGCACTTGTGTGGCATTGTTTGGGATGACCTAATTAAAATAGCGTCCCCCCAGTAAAAAAATCCCCACTACACCACTGGTCTCAGATAACATCAGCTCAGGTGAAGTAAAGGACTCTCTCAGTGTTTAGATCAGGGGTGCCCAACCTTTTTTGAACCGAGAGCTACTTTTAAAGTTGCCAGTCTGCCGAGATCTACCAGTCCAAATAGAGAGGCGTAGCCATTACTGACAGCCTACTACAAGATAAATACACACTTCTACTTGTATAAAACTGACCTTTGTACGATTAATACCTCATAAAAATACTGCAGATCCTTTATCTTACCTCGGCTCTTTCTAATCTACACACATACAAGTATTTAACTGAAGTTACACAACAGTGTTGTTGATACAGAGTTGGAGTTTATTCACACGTCAGATACTACAGTGGGTAATGTTTTCAAGAAACATTGAACAGTGCTGCCACATATGACACAGGAAAACAAGAAAAGACTGAACCCTTTCTTTGCCATTATATAAAAATAGTGTTGCTACAAAAGTATAAATTAGGCTTACTAATAAGACAACTCAGATCTGAAGCTACACAGGAATCTGCTGCCAAAGTGCAATAAAAAAGACAACATTAATAGAATCAAACACTTTTTTGTTGCATTTTAGTAGAGTATAAAAATAAATGCCTTTTAATAGGATGCAAGCAACAGTTTCTTAACCTGAATTGATAATAGACTATAATCAATTTAAGTTTGCATTCTTATACCATTTTGTACAATAATTATAATGACTAAGTTCAAACAAACTAAAACTCACAGCTGATTAATAACGGTATCCAACTTGAGTTTTTATTATATCAAAAACCTGTTGAAATGCTACTGTTATTGTTGTTGTTTACTGTCCCCAAAAGCGCGTCGGCAGCCTCCAGGAATGCTTCTTTCACAACTTCGCCATCTTTGAAAGACTTCATGTGTTTCGCAAGAACGTGACGGACACGATAAGATGCTATGGTAGCAGCCTTGCTCTTGTTGTTGGGCCTGGTGAAAATGGACTGCTGTGCATTTAGCTGTCCTTTCAGGCCCCTCCCCTTTTGGGAGCGTAGGTCAGAATTAGGAGGGAGTTCCGTCTCGTAGCATTTGTGCACTGTTTTGAAATGCCGTTCCTAAATTACCCTTCTTCGATAAAGCCACGCTCGCATTGCAGATGAGACAGATGGAGTTTGAATTGGAATAGATACAAATAATCATCCTCCCACTCGGAGTGAAAATTATATATTTGGGCTCTTTTGCTTCTGCCATAATTGCGGTCTTGTGTGTGTGCGGACTGTCACTCCTGTTGACACGGACAACGTCAGCGAAATACTGCCCACTGCCCACCAGCCACGCCCCGACGCATGGGGTCACGCCGGCCAATCACAAAGCTTTGATGCGTTCAAGTGCATTATTCTGGCACAGGAAGATTATGTTATAGGACATTAACGATAAAACAGAATATTGTTATTCTATTTTTAGACACATCTCGCGATCTCCCCGCGATCGACCGGTCGATCGCGATCGACTGGTTGGGCACCCCTGGTTTAGATAGTTAACTTTAGTCTAGTTATCTCAGTGGGTCTCAAACGGTTTGTTTTAAAAGGGGAGTGATTTGTAAAATATCTATAAAGAAATAGAAAATCTGTTTACAGTTCTGTTTCATATGGGTGTTGAGAGTTGAATCCATAGATCTCTTAATTTTGCTCTCAAAGTGCACCAGATTGATGCTTTTAACTTCAATATTTAAAAAATAATCTTCCCCGGGGAGCATGCCCCCGGACCCCCCTAGAGGAGTTGAGGACCCTCCTAGAGGAGATGAGGTCCACTCCCCACTTGTAAAAATAGCACTTTACCCCTGCTTACACCTATATGCCGTGAGCTGATTATCGAGCCTTCATTGTAACAGTCGCGGGTACACTGTGTGTGCGTGTGGGGCGTGTTGCAGTAGAAAATTCCACTGTAGCGCTGGTGCATTAATGGGAAACCCTTAATGTTTGAGCACCCTCTATGAAACGTCAAGCAAGGTTTGAAGCTACCCCACAGCACCCCCTAGAGAAAATCTCTGGTGCCGCCACTGCCTATATAGAGGGTTAAAGATGCATTATACAACTGTTTATGTGCCATGTTTATACAACAAGCACTGACCTTTATGTATGGCCAAGTACATTCAAGTTCAATCATGTCTTGGAAACCATGAGCCCAGAAAGTGTACAACAGCTGCGAGCAAAATGAGAATATCGTGCTCCATAAATCTGCTCTCTCGCCACTCGTGCCTTCATGGCCGCTCACTGACATCCATCTGTGTGAATGCAGACAGGCTCTATTATGGAAACTGAAATAATTACTGGTCAGAGCAGCAGGGTAGATACATCCAAGGAAAACGCTGCTAATCCAAAGCAGCCAAGGAACTCAATGTTCATTGGCAAGGGGATACAGTTTACTGTCCTGTCCCCAGGGAGGAAGTTGTGTATGTGACGGGGGCTTATCGTTGCAAAGTGAGCAATACAGCCAGTAGATATCAAAAGCACTCAATCACTAAATTATACAAGCGCAATCCTCTGAACAGTGTGCGTGTCCGAGAATGCGCTCACATTTTAGTGAGGCATGAAGATATAGGACCTTACAGGCAGCGAGGTGGGGGGGGGTGCTTTGAGAGGGAACGCTCGATGCGTTCAGACAAAAACACCTACCCTTTCATAACAACAATTTACAGGCAAGAACTAAATGCGAGTGGCTCATGATGAGCAAAATGCCATGCGTCGACTGAAAGCCTCGACCGGGCTCTGATCTTTGGTGGGGACAAGCTTTATGTTTGGCTCAAAACTACTGAGGGACCTTGATGGTTGATATTCCAAGAGAAATAGGAGAGTGTGCGGTTATTTGTGATCAAATGCTCTTACTTCTGGTTAAATTATAATGTCTGGCATTATGTTGAACATAGGGGCAATTTTCACTTTCTTGTGATTAGTCTTTCAGCACAATCTAATGTAAGAATTTAGCAAACATTCATCCATCCCCAACTTGAATTATCATGCTTGAATAGTTAGCTGAAATAAAAGTCAGGACAATTATAAAAAATGTGCGTTTGAACACAAACTTTAATGGACCAAAAGCATCTGTTGGATGATTGATACACACTGCAGTGTCAGTACCATTCACTGTAGGGGGAAGTAGTGTTGGACATTTGAGGAGGATAGGCAGCAAAGAATGGAACTGTGGTTCCAAACTACCCTTACAGGTGTTATTACAAAAGTGCTTGCTGGTTTATACATTCAGCAAACAGGATGATGGAGCGCTCGTTCTCCAAACTGTTACATTATTAGCATCACTATTGTAGCAGAAGGACTCTCTTTCGAAAGGCTTGAGGACTCAATTGGACCCAGAAGGCCTGCATAGAATAGAAATGGCCCAAAAAGACGATTATGCCCTGATTGTCTATGCCAGTGGTTCTCAAATGGGGGTACGCGGACCCCTAGGGGTATGTTGCAGTACTGCAGGGGGTACGTGAGATTTATTTTATGTTAATGAAAACAACAACATAAGTAATGCATTTAAACAAACTACTAATAGTAGATGAACTACTTTATTCAAAGGTTTACAGTAATTCTGGATAATAAAATGATGGAAATAAACGGGGTGCTCTCTTTTCCTCTCCCTCTCCTGACAGCCCGTCAGTCTCGTGCAGCTCGCTGAACCTGTAATAACCCGACAGTAAATAATAAATATATTTATAACTAGTTTAGCTAGTTCCAGAGTAGATAAATAAGCTAAGTTTGTTAGGTCTAACTCTTAGTGTATTTTGGTCCGCTCACCGGTCCGTCACAGCGGCGGAGCTGTGATCATGCAGAGCTGCATGTTCTCCGTCAGCAGCTGATCTGATCTCTGATCTCTCTCGCGTCCGGTTATATTATACTATATACTATATCGCGTTTATGTCCAAATCTATCAGATCTATGTAGTTCTAGTTAATCATATGACTGCCTGCTTATCAAAGGACACCTAAACAATACGCGTTGATTGGCAACGGCGTGTGGCCGCAAAGTATAGCGCAGTATTATGCATATGTTTATATGAGGGGTCAAAATCCCATGCTCATAAAATGCTCATATCTTTTTTTCCTCTTCATTCCCCACGCCCCAAAATAAATAAATATACCAATTTTAGGAAAAGTAAGGAAGTTTGAGCAGTGTGGGTTTTATATTAACAGAGTTACAAATATTTCAAAACGCGAAGTGTAATAACTGCAGCCTTCCTGTCACTGAGAATAACAAAGATCCTCAGTGAAGCACAAGCCCATGTTTCACTACATTGTAAGTAGAACTTATTAAAAAGATCAGTTCAATGCAACTAATGTCGTCTTAGTGTTATTACATCATGTTAAAATTGGTTTGCTATGAATTTAGTGATGGATTATAAACATTTAAAATGTAGCATTTAAGTGTTGCTCAGTTACAATGTTGTTATTTTAATAAATCAGACACTGATGGTGCAGTGCTGTACTGTACCTCTTTATATAGGCATTTATTCCCTAACAAATTGTTTTTGCGCTGATCAGGGGGTACTTGGTTGAATTTTCTTTTCAAAGGGGGTACATTATTGAAAAAAGTTTGAGAACCACTGGTCTATGCAATACAGGATTTAAATTATCCTCATTACCAGACGAATAGAGGATGGCTAAGTAAAATGTGTAATTCTTAATTATAAAATCTCCTATTCAATCGTTAAGCTCGTTCTGTTTCTGTTGAAAATGAGAATAGGATCCAAATCCATAATTTAATTTGATGGGGAAACTGAAAATGAACTGTGGAAAATAAAAGTGAAATTAAAGTCCACAAATCGACCCTCTCTACATTTCTGCCATTACCCATTGGAGTTTTGTTGTTGTTGTATTTCATAATGCAGACAGTGTTCTAGTAAAACTATTTTCTTTCAGTAATATTAGTAAAGTTAAAGATCTTAACCTCTTAAGCCCTGAGCCTGTTTTTTAGGTTTCAGGCTCGAAAATGCTATGCCCAAAACAAATGACTATAACTTAACTTCTAAAATGGTTATATGAATAATTTCTTTTATCAAAGCAAGGTTACATCTGTGAATTGGATGTAGAAGTGTCAGAATCAATATAGATGTTTCTGTGTCAGAGTAAATTCAGATGGAACATAGTAAAAAAAGGTAAATTCTTACCTCCGCCTAAAAAAAAAACCATTACTTATAGTGAAAACCACCCTTGAATGGTAGACTAAAAGCTTTAGGAATCCAGGCGGACTGACCTTTGGGCACATTTGGATACCATCAGTGCCATTTGACCTTTTTCAGATACCATACTGTACAAATAATGTTATTATCACTATAGGTAATCATTCCATCCAAATACAAGTGCTTTTCTAAAAACTTTTTTTTTTTTTAAACATTTTCAATTACATTTCTTTTTTTTATGTAAATGGTGTGTGTGTGTCTGTGTGTGGACTTTGCCACAGTCCTTACATGTTTATCACCCAACTAACACTTCTAGGAAGGTTTACTTACACAATAAAAATTAGGAAATATAGGATACATTTGTCTCTAACAGGAGCAGATTTATTTAAAAAATAACACACTAAAAAACTACACTAAAACCGAAATAACACCACAAGCATTTTTGTTGTAAACACTGGCAAAAAAGAAAAAATGTACACAACCTGAATGTGTTTAGTGTTTTTGAATTAAGGCACCATGCATTTAGTGCAGTAGATAGGTCTTCACCGTTGTGTTGCCAGCTGTTGAAGCTGTTCAACACTGCAATCTCCAGAAAATGGTAAAAAAAAGGTCTTGTACCATTTCATGGTTTTGTGGTGAAGGCTGTATTACCCAATCAAAGCATCGGACACATCCACGCCGCCCACGCTTCTGTTGTAGTCCACCACAGTGTCAGGAACGGTAACAATATTAGCCTGCCACACACCAGCCCGTTTCACTTTCCTCCTGACAGTCTGTCCACTGAATCAGAAGATGCAGAGGGAGGCTGAGTTAGTACTGGTGCAGACGTCCGGCGGCGTAGCTTGGATGTTGATGGCTCTGGGGCAACTGTATGCTGATCTGATGCACGTCGTAGCTCGGATGATGCAGATGTTGATGGCTGTGATCCAGAAGCCATTTGATACTCGTCTTCATCACTGTGAAAACAAATGTGGAAAAAACTAAATTGATTACTTCACTGGCTTATTCTTTCAAAAATCTCAAATCAAAAACAATTCCTCCATTTAGCGTGTGTGAAATAACAGTATACACATATATATATATATATATATATATAGACTGATATACAATACAGCTTTATTTATAAACTGCTAATAGTCAATGTCTGTAGAACTACAAAACAGCATCCATTTGACGTGTGTGAAATAACAGTATATATAGACTGGATTGATATACAATACAGCTTTATTTATATACTGCCGTGTTATAGTCATGAAATACAATTAATCTATTTGTACGTTCACCAACATGATGTTCCCATTGTTTTAGTTTCTCACGGAACGATAACGCTACAACAACAAACATTTTGTATTTTGCGAGTGTGGAATTACTATAGATTACACCAAATACACAACTAATAGATACAAACAGAGAGAGTACATACCTTTCCTGAAGTTCGTAATCAGGGTCTGATTGTGGCCGAAGTAGATCCTCATCTTCTGACGGAGAGTCAGCGAACACCATTTCCACGGCGTCTTCAAGCTTATACAGCCTCTTTCTGGGTGCCATTATTTGCTCGAATAAGTCCATAAAAGCAAATAAATCCTTGTCCTTGTCCTTGTAATATTATGTTCTGCAGGGCTGCCAACAATTGAGTTCAGCTTGGAGTGAGATTTTTTTTGGTGAACCGAAAAAAGAAACGTTCATGTGTACTGTGTTACAAATGTATTGAACATGTACAAACTAGGGTTTCCCATTAATGTACCGGGCGCTACAGTGGAATACGCACATACACAGTGTACCCGCGACTCTTACAATGAAGGCTCGATAATCAGCTCACACCATATAAAATGGCATATATAGGTGTAAGCAGAGGAAAAGTGCTTTACAAGTGGGTGGGGGTTTCCTCACCTCCTCTAGGGGGATCCGGGGGCATGCTCCCCCGGGAAGTTTTTTTCTTTTTTTTAATATTGAAGTTAAATGCATTAATCTGGTGCATTTTGAGAGCAAAAGGAATTTATGGATATATCTCTCAACACCCATATGAAACAGAACTGTACACAGATTTTCTTTTTCTTTATGGATATTTTACAAATCACTCACCTTTTAAACTGTATTCTTGTTTTACTATCATATAGTATTTCATAACTGTTTTTCATTTATTCTCATAAATGGTGACCAAAACGTTTGAGACCCACTGAGATAACTAGACTAAAGTTAACTATCTAACAGAGCTGAGCTGTAGTTATTACATTACATTACATTACATTGCATTTAGCTGACGCTTTTATCCAAAGCGACTTACAATAAGTACATTCGACCAGGAAGACACAACCTTGAAGAAAACAGAATCGTTATCCCTCAGTCTGACAGGACAGAGCTCTCCCTTTCCTTGTTTTAGAAACAGCTTCTAACATCCGTTAGCGCAGCTAGCTAACTAGATGCTAACAACAACAATGCAAATAGTGAGTTTGGTAGAAATATACTGTATAATAGTAAAGTTATTTAAGATGATGCCATATTTATTGAAGATTTTACATTATAAATATTCCCCACAATTATTCAAAAGCATATTCTTCCAAACTCCTTGCTGTAGTATGACACACAGGAGACTATTGAGGTGTGTAGTGAGTTTGGTAGTAATAAGCTGTATAATAGTGATTGAATATTATTGTATTCTCTTTTTTCGGAGTTGCACTTTGCAGACGGTCCCTGAGCACTCGTTTCTTCTCCGGCTGCGGATAGAGACCAATGTAATGTGTCCAGCTCGGAGGACGGCGCGTATTGGCTTTTTTTTATCAAAATGTGATTGTAGTTCGTTGTCAACCTTACCACGGTACTTAGGAGACGTCATTTGTGTCTGAATAACATTTTGTTCATGAGTTATTGATCCCTGAAATCAGAATCTCCCAATATCGTTCCAACTTTACTGAACTAAGCCAGAAGACCGTCTCATTTCGTAGACCGCTCGGTTTGCTGTTCCTTCACTTTATTTTTATATTTATATACATTTATTTTGGACGAAAACTTATCGTGAGGAAAGGCAAGTGTGGCGTGAGTGCGTGAGATATGGATTAATTGCGTGACTCTCACGCTCAATGCGTGACGGCCCGTCCACACAGCGGTTGCTGCTTCAACGCTTCTGCCCATTTACTTTGAATGGGGTGACGTCACGATTCGCCGAACTGCATTGTGGGAGCAAAGCGTAGCTTCTCTCGCGGTGCTCGCTGCAAAAGTAGAGCAAAGCTCTACTTTTGACGCCTCAACGGCCAATCGAATCATATGCGAATCACAAGCTCTAGCCAATCAAATCGCGTGCTTGTGTGTCTGGGGCGGGAGATTCATGTGATGGTTGTTGGTCGAGTTTCAGCCCCCCCCGCCGGCAAGCGACAACGCACGCCGCCGTGTGTCGGGGCCGTGATTGTTGGCTGTGCTGTGCTTAAAGATGCTGGCATTATTTATACTACGCAGGATCCTATCTCTGGAACCCATTGGTCGATTTTTATGGGATTAGTTTTGTTTCATAAAGATAAAGCAACCCTTTCTCAGAATCAAGCAAAACTAAGAGTTTAAGAGAAAACAAAACTGAGTCAAGCAAAAATAAATTTAATTAAAAAAATAAAACTATAAGTTGCAAACAAATCACTTGTGTAATCCTGTAAACTATAAGTATTTTTTCTTTGTTTTAACATTTATTTTTGTTTGCAGTTCTTGTTTCTTCTTCCTCAATGATCAGACTTTTGCTCTCGCTGCAGCTCTTCTCGTTTACGCTCCCTCATTTTTTGTTTTCGATGCTGACACAAACGTCCCAGGTGGGCGGGACTTTCAGGGGTGCGTCCCCATTGGCGTTTTGAGTGACAGCCCACTACACCACAGATCATACAGTGCAACTCATGCAGCAAACTCGGGAGTCCACTCGGCCACGTTAGTGTTGGTGTCTCCTGGGGAGTTTTCATGAACATATCGGACTTATTACATTACATTACATTGCATTTAGCTGACGCTACTTATCTTATGGATTGCTGTGTATTATACTTGTGTTGTGTAGTTTATACTTTATTCCAACTTTAAATATTTTAATACCTGAACACACTGCTGCTGTTAAATAATTTCCCAATTTGGGATTGATAAAGTGTCTGTCTATGTATTTATTTTATAGATTAAAAAAACACATATATTTTCAAGCTAAAGGTGATACACAATACAAACTGTATACTATTATTTTTTCTAAGACATGTTACATTTCAAAAGCATATATTGCTATGTTTAGGACAAACAATTAAAGACTGCTTTAATTTAACAAATTAAAAGTGGCAGATTTGCTTTTACCAGACCTAGGTTTCATACCAACACAATTAGGAACATGCTCACATCTTACTATGTTGGTCTGAAGAGCTGAAGCATTCATACACAATGGATAAAAACTGTGTTGTCTCATTCTATATCATGTGAGAAAATGATATACATTTAGCATAACAAATTCGACATACTATTCCTAGCCTGAGGAAGATATGAATAATCAACAGATTTGAATGGAATCTCTAACATTTTCATGTAGAATAAAGACAAAAGAGTGATTATACAAATTACATTTATTTAAATTTGAACCAGAAGATGAAGACTCAAAGAATGTTTTAAATAAAAGGACATAAAACAAAAAGGTGGATAATAATACAATCTATTAAAGGTATATGTAAAGACATTTGGTCAAATGAAATTACACTGAACCAGTGATAACAGCAACGCCCAGCGTGGATGAAGCTGGTGCAGGTCTTTCTTCATGCTCCGTGCTGTAAGAAATGACTTAAGCTCCATGATCAAAACTGCCAAAAAGAATTTCATCAATGTCAAAACTGAGGGAAACAAAAATAAACCCCGTGAACTTTGGAAATTACTCAATAACCAGCTTGGCTGCAGTAAAAAACTCAAAACGAGATTTTCTAACTTAAACATAAAGACAGATAACAGACAAACTGGATGTGGCCAAGTACTTGAACATTTTTTTCACAAACATAGCCACAACTCTTGTAAATAAATTACCCTCCCACTCAGGGCTTTTTGGAGTAGATCACATCATGACCTACTACAAAAACCTAGGGGTACGCAAAGATGATTTCAGTCTAGCAAGGGTAACAACAGCAGAGGTACTCATTAAACTGAGCGCCCTCCAACCTAACAAGGCCACTGGCCACGACAATATCCCCTCCAAATTCCTCAGAGACACAGCAACCGCCATCTCACCAGTCATAGCTCACATAATTAACCTCTCCATAAAACAGGGGAAAAGTACCCAAAGACTTCAAAATTGCAAGAGTAACCCCCCTGCACAAAAAGGGCAGCAAATTGGACCCAGGCAACTACCGCCCTGTTTCTATACTTACCTCCATCTCGAAAGTCATGGAAAAAATAGTATATGAACAGATCGAAAAGTACCTCGCGGAAAAGAAACTAATCTATGAATTTCAATCTGGCTTTAGAACATCCCAGTCCACTGACACATGCCTTCTTTATTTGAGCGACCACATCAAACAAGAGGTGGACAAGGGCAAGTACTGCGGCATGGTGATGCTGGACCTACAAAAGGCTTTCGACACTGTCAATCACCCCATTCTGATTGACAAGCTAAAAGCAATTGGTTTTGATAAACTATCGGTGAGCTGGATGCAATCCTACCTGGAGGGGAGAGAACAGATGGTGGAGGTAAACGGTACTCTGTCCCCCCCCCTCCCAGTGAGCTGTGGTGTTGCACAAGGAAGCATATTAGGTCCGTTACTGTTCCTAATTTATGTAAATGACATGTCATCAGCATGTGACTGCAACTTGTTCCTGTTCGCGGACGACTCAGCCCTGCTGGTCTCTGACAGGAACAGGTTGCAGGTTGAAAAAACCCTCAGCTCCGAGCTCGGCAGAATCTGCACCTGGCTCGCCGATAATAAATTATCATTACACCTGGGTAAAACAGAGTCCATTCTCTTCGGTTCGAAACATAATCTCAGCAAATCCGACGACTTCTCAGTTGCAGTGGGTGACATTATTGTCACAAGTAAGAAGGAAATTACATACCTAGGATCTATTCTTGAGGCAAACCTCTCCTGTGACAAAATGGCATCCAATGTAATAAAAAAAGTCAATCAAAGAACTAGATTCCTATACCGGATCTCCTCTCTGGTAAACAAAAACACCCTGAAAACTCTGGCAGGAGCACTCATTCAAGGGTACTATGACTATGCTTGCACGTCATGGTACCATAGCACCTCCAAGGCGCTAAAAATAAAACTTCAAACATCGCAAAATAAACTGGTCAGACTACTGCTTGACCTTTCATCTAGAACCCACCTCACCTCTGCCCACTTTGACAACCTAGGATGGCTTAGAGTAGACGACAGAGTACAGCTACTTGCAATGGGACTGGTCTACAAGATCCACTACACCTCTATGGTACCCATGTACATGTCAAAATTCTTCCCAAAGGTCAAGGAATACCATGATGATAACACCAGAGGGAGCTCCACAAATCATGTGAAACCCAGATTTGGCACAAAAAAGGGGGAATACACGTTTCGCAATTATGCCACATCAAGGTGGAACGCTCTTCCCACAACTGTAAAGGAAAGTAAAACTATACTTACCTTCAAAACCTCTCTTAAAGAGCACCTTCGGGGGAGAGCTTTGCAAAACTGGCCCCGGTAATGGTACAAATCTCAACCTGTCGTTCAATGGACAGCTTCCCCCCCCCCCCATCTATGTATATACTCGCATTTTAGACTCTGTTACTAACTGTATATCTGTAGACTTATATGTCTTAAATGTCCGGTTAGGATGTATTAGAACGAAATCTAAAATGAAAATTGTAAATAAGCAATCTGTATGTAAAAAACCACCTGTATGTAAATTGTAAATAAGCCATCTGTATGTCAAATATGTCTTGTATGTCTTAAATGACATGATGAATTGGAAATGGGGGACCCTGATGTAAACAAGACGAAAGTCTTTCTCTGGTCTGCATCCCCTTAACAATTGTATGTTTTGAGCTGTACTGTACTGTACCCAATATACAAGCTGTTAATAAACTTTTCAATCAATCAATCAAAAGTCCCCTCAGAGGAAGTGGGAAAACGGGATAAGACTCTGGACGCCACGCTGTCTCAATGATCCACACTGTTAATATGAGAGTTCCCTGGGCGGATCGCCGTTTACCTGGGGTACAGGGGTAACAGTTTTAACACAGATGAAGACTTCTCCAAGCTGCTTTCAAACTGTGAGTAAACACTGTGTGCTTCACTGGGAGGCTGTCTGAAGGTGTACACAGGTCTCAGATGGACTTAGTATCACATTAGGAACGATATTCAGTGATAAATCGGGCAACAATAGCTGGTTTTAATGATTTATTCGAGCGGATCACAGCTTACCACAGCTGAAGAGTTCTCCACGCTGCTTTCAAACTGTGAGTAAACAACGTGTGCTTCACTTGGAGGCTATCTGAAGGTGTACACAGGTCTCAGATGGACTTGGTATCAGAACGATATTCAGTAATAAGTCTGGCAACAATAGCTGGTTTAAATGATTTATTGGAGCTCGCAATGTTTTGAACAGACATCCCCTGTCAACTCGTTTTTCTTTTTGTAGTCCTCGCTGTTCGCGTCCGGATATCGCCATCGTAACCACAACCTCACACACTGGTACTGAATCAAAGTCTTCCTACCGAGCCAAATATACCAAAAGATTTATGTAAACGACAAAAGAAGCGATCGAAATGTGTATTTCAGTCGAAGGCCACGCCCCCCACCTCTGTAAACCAGTTGATCGGGGAACCAGTTAATCCGGAACACCGGGCTTAAGAGGTCTTTTGGGACAAAATGATCAAGGAATGATCAATTATGAATGAGGCAAAGCATGCCAGTCTTTATGAATATTTTGATAATACTAAAATATTATTGTTGTTGAAATAATAATCACTATTAAGCCAGTTAGTTGCTTGTGGGACTGTGTGTGGTCGGCTGCTTATCATTGTTGTTAACTGTTGCCTAAAAGGGTATGGCTAAAGTGCAATAAAGGAGGATATGGAGGGGAGTTTTTCGGTGCAGTATAATGTTTTTTCTTTTAGTTGTAACGGTGATGTTTTTCATATGATAACATGCTCATATTTTGCCACATACCCATTAGCCCCACCCCTGTAATACCAGCTTTACTCACTGTACTGCAGGACCAGCTCATTTCATTAATGCAGATAGCTGTTCACTGAAATATGCTAATGATTTAACAGTGTCATGGATGATGAGTCAACACTGCTCAGCACAGTGAACACAGTTGGCTCATAGTCATATCTCAGCCTTAAGAATAAACATCCCCTGAACACACCAAAAGATTGACCACTACAAAACTGAAGGTGTTCACAAACCTTTAGCTCAGAACCTCTTCAATTCAGTGAATACAAATTGCAACATATGCTTTCCTGTCCTCAGTTTTCATCACAAGTATTGATTTTGATATGTGCAGGCAAACTAGCCCTATCACACAACTCAGTCCGCTGGGCACAATGCGCAATTGTGAAGAGGAGATCAATACAAACTTTCCAGAGGGGACATCAAACGGTTTATTAGAATGTGAGTTGGGCTGAGGTTGGATTCATTTTATATTGAACTCTAGTTGGATTGTATGTCTTTGCACAAAGATCCACAAACCACAAAACCAAGCATGTAACACTTTTAGTGTCTGATCCGGTTTACAACGCCTTTTTTAAAGGTCCCCTATTATACTGTTTTTCATTTCTTTATTATAGGTCTCAGATATATACAAAACATGTCTCTGAAGTGATCATTGTAGCATCCCATAATCCCCTCTGTTTCAGCCCTGTTTCAAAAGTGCTGATTCTGTGTCTGTTACTTTAGATGAAAATAAGGAGCCACTCCCCACGGCCCTCTGAGAGAGATTTGGTTAAAAAGAACACAATGGTGCTCTAGGAGGAGATTCAGGTGATAAGGTGGGGGGGGTTACCTTGGTTGGTTATTGGCTAATACACAAGCCAAAAAATCATTATGACATCATAAAGTGGCCAAAATCTGATCAGCACATTTTCAGACAGGTTTTTATATAAATGGATCAGGACAAAAAGTGAGAAAATATTTGTTCCTGAAACTTTCAGAATCTCGTTACACAGAGAGGACACATGTTTATGTATAAAAGACATGAAAAAGTGGATTTTGCATAATATGTCCCCTTTTAAGGAGCTCCCTTAAATCTCATATTAGCACAGGCTTTACATGTCATCGATTTTCCCCCCACTTATTGCCGCAGAGGAAAGGCATCCAAAACACGCTTACTGGAGGACACAATTGTACTAATTTACTCTGTTTAAACACTGGGGTATATCTTGAGTTTAATGATTAGGACTGCAATTATGATTTAAGTACTTACAAAACCACTCAGAAAACACCTGCAGGAACAACTTTCTCTAAGAAGCATAGTCGTAACATGCATAACAACTTTTATGCATTTGTTGCAAATGATGTATACCTTTATCTCTGCTCCCTAGCATACAGAGTTGTATTATGTCAAAGTTACTCATATTGACATGATAATGAAAATGATTGATGTTGCCTTCAAGCATCTTCCCTACTTTGACCTTCAGCTCTTGGGTTAAATTGACACTGATGTTAAACATTGTTCACAGGGGCGTTCACATTGAGTGGTATGTCAGCATGGAGAGAGAGAAACTGGATTACTTTGTTTAAACCCTTTGTTAGGTTCAAAGGTTGAGCTGTTGTCACTTAGACTGATCAACAGATCGACCACACTTCAAGGGAATCTTCTCCGTGACATTCAATGAGGCCTTCTTGAAAGGTAACCTTTGACCAGGAATTAAATAGCAAATCGTATTATGCCAACAGGAGATAGCATTCAAACATGTTTTTCCAGCCTTTCTGTTCAAATCACATACATCCCATTGTGAAGCATTATTTGCACACTGGCTGACCACAGAAACTGGATCAACTCCAAGTGGACGTCTGTCACACTTATTCTGATCATTCAATGAGGAAGTGAACATGCTCGTTGTGTTTGTTGTGCAAATGTTTCGCTAAATATTCAATGACTGACGCTGCAATCTGTGATGCTGCTTAGCTTCGCTTGAATTTGTATTTGTGGTCCCGTACAAAAACACTGAAATGTGAACACAATACATCAATTCAGAGTGTTTGTGTGCTTATTTTCACGCAAAACACTTGCATATAAAGGAACTGATATAAAAGCATATGACAAAGTAAAGACTAAAATCCGGACAAGTGTTAGAATAAAAGCAGGCTGTACATTTTGAGTTTCTTGTTTGCATCAGTAAATCAATAGCACAGAGGCTGCCTCTCTGCAAGGAAACTCACACTGGTGTCGAAATCAATGGCAGTTTGGTAACAAAGTTGTTTTTTACTTCTTACCTTGACTTCACATTGGAATGGATTGGTGCTGGCACTTGTTTGCTTTGAATATATCACCATACAGCCATTAATGTGATTTCACTCTGGAGGAGTTGAGGCCAGAAACATGTGGATGTTTGATGTAAATCTTACAGATCGACCTCCGGCTGAGTCTGTCTCTACTGGTTTGTCTGAGGGGAGACATGAATGCCTCACTTCTCGCTATTACTCCTGCAGAAAGAAATGAGAGAAGCAAAAGTAGGCATTGAAATAGCATGAAGCCTTTGGTGTAACCTCCCTGCTGAGTACCACAAACCGAAAAATGAATTGTTAATTTTGCACAAACAGGACACAATTAAAATGAATTGTAGCATAATTAGCTAGTTGCTAATTAACATATTTTGTCTCTGTGCAGGTAGACAAAACAACATCAGACAACAACAAATATGCTAGATAAAAGAACACAATACATTAAAGTCATGATCTTTTTAAACCTACTTTTGAGAGCCAATTCAACTGAGCAATATCAGAGGCATTAGAAGTTATGAAACATGCTGCACTAAATATGCACAAAGAGGCTTTGAGTCTTTCTTAACTCCGTGTACCCTCAGGCTCCACTGAGACACAGTGGCTTGTTGCTGGATTAACTGATACTCTATGCACAGTGACGTCTGCTCACTGAATGTTCTTTGTTGCTTTCAAACCCCCCTGTTCACAGCTCTGCTACCTATCGCTGTCACACTGTCTATTTGGGAAAAGTTATGTACAGATTTGCAACGACGTGACTCAGTATTTCATATATGGACTCTGTCACTTGTGGAAGTCATTTATTTGTATCCCTGTACAGTTTGCCTTTGCAGGAGCAGTTACCGTAGAGAACAAAGACAAATAACTCATTAGGGAGTACATTTCTTTGTTTTAATGAGCAGAGAGCTGAGTAAGAACTCAAAGCAGAGAATATTATTTCCCCATAAATTGCCCGGATTGCTTTTCTTAACACTGAACATGAAAATGTACTTTGCTGCTCACAGAAATGTCACAAAGTGATAAAGCAATGTTATCTATGAAAATGTCGCTAGTTAATGATGTGTTTAATCGCAGCCAATGACATTCAAGTTTGGTGCTTGCAAAGTGCGTCCTTAACAATATAAATGTCTCCCTAATTGCAGAGCCCAACTTCACACATAAACCAGTATGCTTAGCATTGTTATAAAAGTAAAGAACATCTCGAAGGGCTTGCAATTTGTTGTTGTTGATTAGCCCCCCATGCCTTGGTTTTTAATTGGTTAGAATCTTGTATTATATCAGGATAAATCCCTCAAGATTTATCATCTCATTTTTAAAGGCGGGAGGAAACAAACACTCCCAAAACAAATGGAAGACAATATAATACCAGACATGATGTTATATAACAGAAGATTCAAAAAAGGAAGAACAAATAAACAAACAAGTAAGAAACTAACCAAGAAAGAGGGAGAAAAACTGTCCAGAAAAATTTATTTAGTTACAAAGCTGGTAAAGATCTAAATAAGATCTGATCAGAGCATCTTAGTAAATTATTGAATGTTTAACAAAAAAAAATAGTTTTAGACAATGAGGATAGTTAAAGCTCATATATTTAAAAATATTGGTTCCATGATATGTTTGACTTATAGCAAAATGTTTTTAAAACTTTGAAATAAAATGAATAACTTCACATAAAACTGCATAATCTGTTATATATTACAATGAGTCCTTTTGCTTTAATCCTGTGAAACAGTTTCTCCTAGTCTCATGATCCATCTCAGTAAGAACAGACGACATGAGGCTTAGGGGAGCAAAGGATTCTGGGTGACTATGACCTGACATCAAACACCACTACGGTACCCTAGGTCACAAGGGGAAGGCACTATACTTGAACTTGTCACTCTTTTATAATTGTAACAATCCTCTCGGTTGTTAGAGTGTATGTTGTTTTACATTATCATTTCCCAAGATGCTTTGCTGCACCTGCCTTTTCACATTAATCAGCATCAAGCAGAGAGATCATATCAATTCTCCACATTCTCCTCCGTCTCGGAGTGAGTGGCACATCTTTTGAAGTCCTAAATCTTTTTATCTAACCATCTTCCCAATTCTGTCCTGTCAACTGATAGTGACAGTTTGAGGTAAGAGCTCAAAATAAAAATAAAAATGTAATTAAAACTGCGCTCAAACAAAATCGTGGAGAAGAAACTGTCAGAGTTCTGGCAATTTATCTACGGTTTATTCTTCGACATAAATGTATTTAATTAAAAAAAGTAAGCAAACTGTTTTCGCATATGGAGAAAACATAACTTTACCAATATTGGAGCTATGGCAGAGTTCCCGTTAGAATAATTATTGGCTGGTCAAAATGTCCGTTAAAGTTTAAATCTTCCGGACAACATTAGAAAAGTGCCAGTCAAAGATCTTCTTTGTTATTTATTGAGCTTTAAAACAAATTGATATGATTCGATATTAAACAAACAAATTATAGTAGATTAACTATTAAAAAGTGTACAGTAATTTGCAATAACGCGGGAATAATAAACGGAGCGCTCTCCCCCTCCTGACAGCCCGTCAGTATCATGCAGCTCACGGATCCAGTAATGAGTGACCCGACAGTAAAACTAAACATATCTATAACTAGTTTAGGTAGTTTGAGAGGTAACTAAAATAGCTACGTGTGATATTCTAACCTGAAGTGTGTTTTGTTCCGCTCACCGCTGCAGGTGATCATGCAGAGCTGCGTGTCGATTTATCAGCAGCATCTGATCTCTCTCTCCCGTCAGATTAGATTTCACTCGCGTTTATGTCCATATCGATCAGATCTAGCTAGTTCTAGCTAATGATATGACTACCTGCTTATTAAAAGACACCTAAACAATAAGTGTCACTATGCAACTGGGTGAGGCCACAAAGTATGGCGCAGCATTATGCATTTGTTTACATGCCCACCGGAACCCCGAGGTATTACCAACAGATCAACGCACAATCAACCCATACAGGACATCTCTTTCTCCAGACATTATAATTGACTATTCTAGAACAGGTTAATCAATTTATTAATTTAGCACCTGAAACATTTCACAAAGGCAACCCATAATGTACAGACAGGAACACATTATCCCAGGCTTGCTTAATTGTCCCTTTATTTGTTGTTTATTCTATAGCTACTGCGTTTAAAGGAAGCAATTTGAGCTTTGGCCCATTCAGTGAGTTATTGGGTTTTTGTGTCTTGCTGCAAATATGGAACATGTCAGTATTAATCCAAACTATGCTTTGGTGACACCCTGTGGTAAAATGGTTTTATTATCAAATAGTATGAATTATTCTCCATCGTTTTATGTCCATCCACTGGAAGTGCTTTGCCAAGAGGTTTATTTCTCGATATAGTCCTTAACATTTACACATCAATCAATGTTTATTTATATAGCCCAATATCACAAATGTTACATTTGTCTCAGTGGACTTCACAGTTTGTACAGAATATCAGTATGACAATACGACACCCTCTGTTCTTAGACCCTTTTCCAGAGAAAAACCCCACAGTTTAAAGGGGAAAATGGGAGAAAACTCAGGGAGAGCAACAGAGGAGGGATCCCTCTCCCAGGACGGACAGACGTGCAATAGATGCCATGTGTAAATCGAAGAGTTAATACATTTTATAGGTAGACCAAATGTTTGGAAAGACCAAATGTTTGGAAATGCATGTGCATAATAAGAAGATGAATCCACGAGGATGTCAACAATCCTGTGGGAGCCATCAGGGAAGTAGTATGGTGAGAGTCAGGCAGGACCGCAGAGACTGGTTCAGCCACGACTCGAAGTCCAGGACTCAGATCCAGTACTCAGGATAGAGGATCCAGGACACACGACCACAGAAACAGGATTAGCCTCGACTCAGGATCCCGGCATATATGTAGACACAAAAAAGAGATTTGGGGGAAGCTGGGTTAATCGGAACATCAGAGTACACAGGTACAAACAGACAGAAAGACGAAGTAAGGTCCCCCCCCCCGACAGTCCAAGCCTATAGCAGCTAAACTAACGTGTCTACGTACATGCACTCCAGTGGCGGATTTAGGATTGTAGGAGATCCGGGGCTTAGCCCAGGAGTTGTTGGGGGGGGGGGGGTAAAGTACTATTTTTTTACAAGTGGGGGGTGGACCGAACATCCTTTAGGGGGTTTGTCGCCTCCTCTAGGGGGGTCCGAAGATTTTTTTTAAATATTGAAGTTAAAAGCATCAATCTGGTGCACTTTGAGAGCAACATTAACCCTACCTTAATAATACCTTAAAGGGGACATATCATGCTATATTTGAACAATATATTGTAAGGCCATACCTATATAAAGTATATAAATAGTTATTTTTTTCAAAATACCAAACAGATCCTGCATTTTAGCCATGCCTCATTTCGCTCTATTTGCTCTTTCCAGCCCTGTTTTTGCAGGGGGCTGATTCTGTGAGCTGCACCACGCCCCCCTGCAGGAGAGGGGAGCGTGCTTTGAGATCAGCTGCTGGGCTGCAGCGGGGAGAAGAGGGGGAGAAAAAGAGATCTCCGTCCTCCGTGTTTTATTCTTATATGATTATATAGAGTCATTATTCATTTGTTTTAAAGCTCAATAAATAACAAAGAAGACCTTTGACCGGCACTTTTCTAATTTTGTCCGGAAGATTTCAACTTTAACGGACATGTTGAGCGCGAAAAAAAATCTAACTGAAACTATGCCGCACGGTCCCCTCGTTCCTTGGAAGAGGCGGAGAGGTGGGTGTTTGTCATCTGCTGGTGGACTACCGGAGAGAATTACAGCGAGGGAGGGATTGCATTGAATTACAGCAGCGGGAGCAAAACGCTTGCCTCGGGGAGGGAGAAAAAGAGCAGAAGGGCAACCATGCGTGGGAAGTCTTCTTCGCTGCTTTTGTGGCAGACTACAGCGCCACTAACAGGCCTGGCATATGTACTACAGCGTCTCCAGCGCTTTCGAGCGGCAATGGCCGGCCGTGGCCCAACCCCATATTCCCCTGATAGGTGGAGAATTGACCACTAAGCGGAGCACCACTTCTGTGACGTAGAAAATAATTCAAATCTGGATCAGTCTGTATCAGATCCGTTGCAGCCCCGTTTTTAGAGATTTGGGTATGGAGGAAAAGAGAGAGGGTTGTGTTTTCTGACACTTGGTGAGTTCCCTGGAACACCGGGGACACATATTCATGTATAAAAGATGTACAAAAGTGCATTTTGCATGATAGGTCCCCTTTAAAGCGGATAAAAGGCACTGGAGAACACTTATTCATTAACACCCTTTAATGAAGCAAACTAATGCCTTAACTCACTCAAATACAGTCGTTTACTTATTTCAGTGAAACGAATGTGCGTAGAGTTTTAAAGGATGCAGATAGTCTCACCTTGATTCTGGCGCATTGCTTATCGTTTTATAGATCTATTCTCATCCACCATCTTTGTTTGTGACGTAAAGAGTGTAAGAGTCACGTTTCTGACTGTTGCCTGTCAGTTCCGTTGCTATGGTTCCGTTGTTATGTGTACTGAAACGAGAGCCGGTATAATTCCACCAGCGAAAACAAAATAAAAATTGGAATACGTTATTTTAGTGTCTTAAAAGCAGACTGAGGTATGAAGGGTTAACGTTACATCTTAGAATAATTTTTAGTCATGTTCTGTATACATACTAACATATAAGGGTATTGACTTAGTGTAGTTTATCTTTTTGTCGCTGCTTTTAATTGAAACTAAGCTGTTGTGTTCATCAGTAAAGTAGAACTTCTGTGTGAACTATTCATATCTTAAACTGCACTGTAACTTTTTCTTCATGTACTTTTTCTTCATGTGTTTTTTCTTTTAATGTTTCTTTTATTATCTTTTACTGTTTTTAAATGCCTTTGTCTGAATGTCTTTCATTTTTGTAAAGCACCTTGAATTGCCTTGTGTTGAAAGGTGCTATATAAATAAACTTGCCTTGCCTTATGGAGGACGGAACATGACTTAAGTATAAATAAATAAATACGTAAATAGATAAATAAATACAGGAATAAATAAATACAGGAATAAATAAATGACGAAATAAATACATAAATAAATAAATGTTGAAATGAATACACAAATAAATAAATAAAAGAATAAATAAATATGGAAATAAATACATCAATGTATAAATAAATAAATAAAAGTCGAAAATAAAACAGAACACACGTTATTATATATCTTTCATTTATTTCTACATTTACGCGACATACATTTATTTATTTATGTATTTATGTGTCCGTATGCTAATGAGGTGGGCAGTCCTAACCTCAGTCTGAAGCAGGATTGGTTACAGGAGTGTGTGATCATTTCTGGCAGAGGGCTCTACTACTAACGCCTGGCTAACCGCGCTGATTCGAATGCTGGAGCTTTACTGTTTAGCCCTTATCTTTATACATCCATGGTTTATCCACAGTTGTAAGGTTTATTTATGGATATTGGTTTAAGAGCCATTGGAGATCATTTACGATCATTAGCGGACCATTTAGAGAACAGAGAACCAAAAGACTATGTCCAGTTTCGTGTGGAACGATGTATAGAGGACTTGGCTCAGCTCGACATGGATGTGGATGTTAACCCAGCTGTGTTTGAGAGTCTTCAAGAGGTTGCCCGCCAACTTGAAATCCTCTCGGAAACAGAGGAGGCGACCATCTTACATGTTGCCTCTAAACGTTATTGAAGCACATCTTCGTTGGGGCCACACCGCTGGGGACATCGCTCAGGTGTTCAGGGTGTGCGAAAGAACAATTCGTCGGAGGATGACACAGAACGGGATACGGTAGGTTTAATCCGCATTCTTTCACGTTTTTTGTCTGGATTTCCTTACTTTTATTGTTTTGGCGTAGGCAGTGGCGTTTTTTATATGTACAAAAGTGGTGGGGCACAAAAAACGTAGATGTCTATAAGCTTCTGCAGTGACGTGCAGTGAGGTTCATGGCTGGTGAGGCACTGGCACTGACTCTTCAGGTTTACAAATATTATATTTTGACCTAAATCAAAATATAATATTATTTTCAAAAGCTTTTTTTGTCTGATGCTTCAATTCATTTTAAACAGACAGTTCAACAGAAGGATACCCAAACAAAAATTATTTTATTATTTAAATATTGAATTGTTCTCTCTTAGTAAGATCCCATTTTCAATAAAATTGCAGTCTTACCTTGACTTGAAGATTAAGTCCATTTGCCTATCCTTCTGGACAAAAATCTCTATTACTTTTTTGTAAAAGTCCTCCTTATGTTCTTGTAGTTTCAAAAGTCTATCATAAATCTAATCTAATCAATAGATTTATGATTCGAACATTATAAAAGTAGGGTAGACATGTGGATATTATCCGGCTGAACAAAACGTTACGTTTCCCACAGATCTTATTTGGAGCTATTTTCTAAAATCCTATGGAGAAATCTCATTGCTTTTTTGTCGAGGGAAGCCATGCGCAGCTTACTTCCGGGTTTTAGGACGCCTCACTGCAGCTCTCTCGTCTCCTCTTCACACACCACACTTTTCGCGGCACACGTACTTACAGCCAATCAGCTCTGAATGATGTGAGATAACGTATGGTGGGGATGGCAGCACTATGCCCCTATGGTCATTATTGTTTTGCCACACGCATTAAATAGGAAAATATTCTGAGCATGCGCAGTGTAGTTTTTACAGTCACCGTTCACTTAGACATAGAGAGGGAGGGGCAGGATCGGGTTTTGTCCCACATGGCTCAAACAGCTCAATAGGCACACACTGTAGACACTAATTAGAAGAACACAGACTAAAACAGTAATGTACAGACGAATCAGATGATTAAACATGATCTTAAAATATATTTTATATATTTTTTAATTTATTTTTTTGCATTTTGTTGTAATCATTATTTTTAATACTTTCTACTGACACTAGGTGGGGCTGTGCCCCACCTGCCCCTAATGACCAGTCGCCACTGGGCATAGGCTATATCAGTGTACACATTTGTTAGACGCATTAACTTGTGTTTAGTAATGATAACGTTTCATTAGCCTACATTTTCTCCATCCAAATTAGCCTACTTGTTTATAGATTGTTTACATATTTATTAAAATGGTAATATGTTGAAACCAATACATCAGATAGACATGTGTCGGGGCAAAGATACAAACATGCTTTGTATACAAAGAAAAGGTACCATTACCTCAGACATGATGTAGGCCTAATAATAGTAATGAGGTTTAAGAGACCAGCTAATTTGTTTCAGATGACACCTACATCTTTCAATGCAGGTTAGTACAGAGCAACACACTCATTCTGATGTGTTTTGATTGTACAGTGCAAAAGGTGACTATTGTTTATTGTGACTTACTATTGTTTAGTTATTTTTGATGATCAGGGTCCAAGATCTATTAACTCTGTTAGATGGCAACAGATTGGATGAAACTGTTACCCACATTCTGCAGCATCATCCCAACTCTGGATACAAAATGATGGTGGGGCACCTGAATGCACGAGGGATACGCATACAAAGTATGGGATTGTTATTATTATAATAATCCTCCATGCAGTGTTTTTTTTTTACTACTTGATAATGAATCACATTATTCTGGCATATTTAGGAATGCTTTACTTTTCATTATGTTACTTGCAGTACACCATATCTCTGCATTTTCCCGAATATAACAGGACAGCGTGTCCAGGAATCCATGCGGCGCGTTGATCCAGGTGGAGGCGAGTAGAAGAAGGCGTAGGAAGTACTTTGTACCAGCACCGAACAGTTTATGGCACATCGACGGAAATCACAAACTGATTAGGTATAGTATAATCATTAACACTCAAGCATTGCTCAAACATCCACTTCACTACAGTTACAAAAGATGGGCCCATCTAAAGTGTTATAATCAATCAGCTTCAATGCAAACCAGACTTCAAGATTCAAAGGCTTTATTGTCATATGCATGATAGCTTTTTTTATTGGTTGGTTATGAAAATCTGAAGTCTCAGTCTCCTCTAACAATGCAACATACAATATTCTGTAGACATAAAAACAAGTTAAAACACTGCAAGAAGAAATATAAATGAAATGTATCAAATGATTAATTGCACCAAATTCCTCTGCATGCAAATTACTTTTACTATCAAAATTAAGATGATTTATGTTTTGTAATTATAACTTTTAGTAGGATAAGGCCTTTTAAATGTGTAAATGTCTGTACATACATTAGTGGATTGACCTTAATGTGTGCCTATACATATCCCTTTAGGTGGCGTTTTGTTGTGCATGGTGGTATTGACGGCTTTAGTCGTCTCATCGTGTACTTGAGTGCTGCCACCAACAATCGGGCAGCAACAGTTTTAAGAAGCTTTTTGGAAGCCGCCAATGTCTACGGTGTGCCATCACGTGTGAGGTCAGATAAAGGTGGAGAAAATGTTGACGTTGCACGCTACATGGTGGCAAACCGAGGAGAGAACAGGAATTCACACATTGCTGGCAGGAGTGTCCATAATCAAAGGTACCTTAAACTTCAAGTCAAACTTTTCTCAAATTAAGTCTTTGGTAAAGATTGCAATGTCAACTATATGTCTTTAGCTATTATTAATTTTATTTTTGTTAGTCTTCCTCTGTGAGATAAAACCATAGAAATAAAAAAGTTATATTTCTATAATACAAACACTATAATTATGACACCAACTGTATAATTTGACAAGAAGGATAACAATATTTTTCAAACATCTATTTAGTGGAAGTCCCAGCACATTGCATGACTGGGCAAATTACTGTTGGAACTTGGATTTTGAATGTATTTTCCAGTCAAGAGAACCTTACATTAATATTGAACCACAACAGTTAATGTGGCATAAATATGGCATTAGTCCATCTTTTTTTATACATCCATATGTTCAGCTGATATATTTCCTGATCCAGTTTCAACAAAGCTTACAGTAGAAAAACCTCACCCAAGTTTGATGAACTTTGCTCAAGCAAAATGTGGTTTGCTAAATCCAACTTCCAGCTTTTTTCCAGAGGCATTATTGTGCACTTGCCACTTAACTAGGAAAATGTTCCTATTGAAATCGGCAAAAATGTTAATACTTAGCTTCTAATTAATGTAATTAAATTCTAAATTTACTTACCATTTATGGTATAGGTGAAAGGTGATATTTTGCATGTATGTTATTTTTTTTTGTTCACTTAGACTAAATATTTTCCTTCCTTTTTCCTCAAAAGGATAGAAAGGCTCTGGAGAGACGTTTATGTGGGAGTGCTGGATCTCTTCTACACAATGTTTTTCAACCTAGAGAGAGAAGGCCTTCTCAATCCCGACTGTGAAGTGCATCTCTATGCTCTGCACTGGTGCTTTGTGCCCCACATACAGAAGCACCTGCAGTTTTTCCAGCAAGGCTGGAACTGCCACCGACTAAGCACTGAGGGAAACCGGTCCCCACTGCAACTGTGGACTCGCCATGAGCGTGAGGCCCAGCAGGAACCTATACATGTTTGATTGTATTCAATAGTTTTATTTTGACTTTGACTTTACTTTCCTACATGGGACCATGTTAACACTAATACCCACTGTTTCTGTCATTACACAAACTGTTTAAAACAAATAATACAAGGTAGGTCCATTCCAAAGTGCATATAGTTGCACAATGTAACAAATAGTGGCCTGTTGTCGAGGAAACTGAATGTGATGGAATTATTTTATTCTGCATATCATCGGCACTTTAAACACTTCTATGAGGTATTCCTAAAATGCTGTGATCAACCAGAACAAGCGGTTAAGGAAGATAATGATACATCAGGGCTTTCTGCTCTCTCTAATTATTTGATTGATGTCATAGCTGTTCATGAGACATTAATCAGGAATTCCAGGAGATGATACAAAACTTTAGGTTATATAAAATGAATTAACTGACAAATATATTAAAACTTTGATTTTGGTTGACTCTAACTTTAGCTCTTGCAATTGCAGGTTGACATTGAGTTTGGAGTTGACTGGACTGGACCATGTGCTCATCGCCAGCCTCATGTTGTGGTTCCTGAAGTTCAGCTGCAATGTTCACTGACTGACCAGGAAGTGGAAAGACTTCCAGACCCTGATGGCCCTCTGTCCAATGTGTGGAATGTCTATGTACAAACTGTGGGCTTATTGACTGAAATGCTACAGTAAATGTGTGTGTATCAAAAGGCTGTTGCTGTGGGAAATGTAGTCTTTTAAAGTTTCGACTAGGACGATTAGGTGACAATATTTGACTGAGTTACATGAAGACGCTGGTACAGTACTCTTTGTAATGTCCTGGAAGTTTCAGCTGGTGAAAGCATGTGGAAGAGCTGGGGAAGTTGCTCTCCACCACGGTCACATCCAGGCCATGTCTAGGAAGCACATTCCATCCTATCCAGAACTGCACAAGTTTCCCAAGGATAAGGGGAGATGCTTTATAAAACAGAGATTAAATTCATTTTATTATAATTGCTTTCAGTTAATAGTTAAATAACAATAATGTTACTTAAATTACGCCTTGGATTGTTACTGTATAGCTGAAAATCCACGGTTAAACATAAAAACAGAGGAAGCGCAGCTTTCGTTATAATAATTACAAACTTTCAGTAAACAAAGCTTGAAGACGTTGTTTTACCCATCTCAATAAATGTGCGCCGGAATCCTGTGATCCTACAGGAATCCTCCAAAGAGACTTCACTGTCTTCATCCTCATCCTGTGTGGGCCAGTTTATCTTCTCCAAGACCATCTGACAGATTTAGTTTTGAAAGGAGCCCAGTGAAAGCACAATAATAAACAGAACATACAAGAAACTGCAGGTTTTGCTGTGTAGCAGCAGAGTAGTCTAAAGATACAGTTGTTCTATTGGTTTAGCTCCTTTTAAGCAGCAAGTAGCATCATTTCATTTCAAAATATGTTTGCATATCTGAATGTTTGTTATAATAAACTTAAAGCAATGGAGGTCTGAGAGTAGTAAATAAACCCAATTTCTAACTCCTGTGAGTTAGGAGGAAGGATTTGACTGAGCAGCATGAGATCACTTACCCGTGGGGTGCACTGCAAATCAGATGCTCTTGGAAAGAAGGGGAATCGTGTCTTTCCTCTCCGTTAGCAGAGGCCAGATCAGTGTCTCTTTTAAACCCCTTCGTAACTGCTTGACTTGTCTGGAGGTTCTTCCAAGGACCTGCACAATATTTGCATCACAGTAGAAAAGCAAAGCAGCCTGATTTATCTAATAGCCCAATAAGCATGTTTTAATACACGTATTAACATCCAAATATGTATTTAACAAAAAAGCTAAAATGTGATATGCCAAAACTTCCACTCTGATTAGTCAGTCTGATTCATATGACCTGTTAAGTACAGAATACTCACAGCATGGAGGATCAGTTTATCAAATAGCCATCTCCTGTTGTCACATGTGACTAGAGGCAAATCCCAGGACGGTGCCAACTCATTGATGAAGTTTTTTTCTTCTAATGATAATTATGCTGTTCCCTCCAGCTAATAATGGCAAGTAGAATGAATTTGATAAGAATTGTTAATTTCTCAATACTTGTATAAACATTCAACTTTGATACAACATAAGAAGTTTAACTTATAATCAGCATGTTAGTAGTTGGTAACCTGTAAAAGCTATGTTTTGTCAAAAAACATCTTATAGGACGACATCTGTAAGTGTTCTAATGATATTTAATATATCTGCATGGTGTTTTATAATACTTCAGTAACCCCTGCTGGTGCAAAGTGTAGCCACTTGATGTTAACAGTATCTGAAAGTAGATCAGCTAAATAAATAATATCCAAAGGTTGAATAATAAAACAAGTTAGAAAAAAATTGAACATACCAACTTGATTGTCTCACGGATATCAAGGTCAACAGTCCACCCTTAAAGACCTAGACGGAATTTTCGCCTGCCTGACTCTCCTGTATTTATTTGTTTCTCCTAACCTGTTCTAACCTTTTCTTGCAGTCAGCATCAAGTGCCTTACCTCATTTGATTCAGGAGAACCTCTAGTTCAA